>NC_134665.1:1841983-2171604 GCF_030463565.1 Pelecanus crispus
TGCCTGCATCCCCCCGCCCCGCTCTGCACACTGGAAACCTGGGGCAGGGCCAGGGCAAGGGCAAGGGCAAGGGCTGCCTCGGGGGCGGGGGCAGGGGCAGAGACGTGGCCATGGCCTCTGCACAGGCTGAGCGGGCTGCAAGGTTGGGGACAGGAGACACTCCTCACCACTCGCGTCTCGTGCCTCCTTTGTGGCAGCTCTTGCTCTTCGAGCGCTCCTCAGAGGCGTCAGAGCAAGAGGCTGCCGATGCTCAGAGGACAGGAGGAGCCGGCACAGACGACCACGTGGTGTGTGGCGAGGCGCAGGGCACGGGGGTGCCAAGCGGCCCTCCGCGGGCAGAGCTGCCCCCAGGACAGGCTGTCTGGCCCCGCTGCCCTTGCCCTGAGCTGCCAGGGGGAACCAGGAGCCGCACGGTGCGGGGAGCCCTGCGGGCTCTGCCAGTCTCTCACTGCCGCCTTTGTTTCAGCTGCTGGCCTCCGGCGACATTAAATCAGAGGACTTTGCTGGCCTGTACAAAGTCCACAGGTACCTGAGGCGGCCAAGCCTGGTGCTGCTCTCGCTGGTGCTCAGAGGCCTCCTCACGCTGTCGCAGAGACCTGAGACGGTGAGCAGGGCAGAGTCAAGTGAAGCCCCACGTTGGCAGCGTGGGGCTGGGGCAGCGGGTAACACGCACGGGGGCTTGGCCTGGACTGGCAGTCAGGAGGTGGGGTGACGGCTCCAAATGCCCTCGCTGTCCCCTTCCCGGGCCACAGGGTCCTTCAGGCTCGCACCTTGCCGCTGCAGCGCAAGGAGCAAGGCTCCCTCAGCCAGCTGCAGGAGCTCTCGCTCCTGGCGCATCCCCGCGCTGTCGGGCAGGAGTTTCTGCTGCGCACCGAGGCAGCCAGCGCCAAAGTGCCTCGGTGGCGGGAGCGCTGTCCCCAGAAGAAGCGTCCTGCTGAGAGGGGGACGATGAGGTACAGCCGATGCTACGGGCTGCCTCTGGGGCCTGGGGCAGCGGGCCTCTCTCACGAAGGGGTCACAGCCCGCTCGTTGCCAGCTTGGAGATCGCTGCCCTTCCCCGCACCCTGCGGTGCACAAGCCGTGGGGGTCCGCAGAGCGCTGCCACGGAGGGGCCTGGTGGCTGCCTGGGGAGCTTTCCAGGCCCGGAGGGTTACCAACCCCTGTGCCCGTTTGGGCCAGTCGGGAAAGGGGGTGGCTGAGCAGGGGACACGCAGCCTTTCTTCTCCTGCCCTAACTTCCCTCCCCGCTGCTATCCCCGTGTCCCCATCAGCGCGCCCATGGCCACCGCCTGCCAGGAGGCTGCTGCAGGGATTCCTGTGCCGCCTGCCCTGCCAGGAAGCCCGACGGGAGGCTGCTGCTTAGTGGCCAGAGCACTTTTGCCAGGGTGGTCTTTCACCGCTTCGCAACCAGGAAATTCTGTGCTTCACACAGGCAAGAAAGATGCTGGTCCTGCTGCCGGACATCCTGGAGAGCCAGCAGAATGCCAGCACTGACAACAAGAGGAAGGCCCTGCTTGTCTTCAGAAACGTCATGGGCCATATGAAGAGGAAGGAGGCCAGCCTCACGGCTCTGCAGCTGGCGGAGAAGCTCCTGCCGCTCTTTGATGACGTAAGGCTGCTGTGGGAGCCTGAGCCCCACTGATGGGCCCTCCGCAAGGACAACTGCCCGGCAGCCCAGCCCTGTGGCAGCCCTTGGCCAGGGCTCTTCCCCTCCTCACGCCCCCGCGCTCTCGTGGGGATGGCTTCTGGGCTCTGCAGCCCCGCACGCCTTCTCCCTCACAGCTTGATGCCTCCGGGCAACCTGAGCCCCCCGGGGCCATTCAGCCGCGGCTGCAGATCTGGCCCACAGCTCCTGTGTGCAGAACCTGACTCCAAAGCAGCCCCCCTCACATCAGCCACGCTCACGCCCTTGCTCAGGGAGCGCCTGTTGCTAAAGTCCTCCTGTCCTCCTCCCTAGCAGGAGTCCAGCCAGCTGCGAGAGCTCTCCATCTGCCTCTTCAAAGACGTCATGCAGATGGCGGTGGGGAACGACAAGCGGCAGCTGAAGAAGAGCGTGCAGAGAAGCCTGCTCCCCCTGCTCTTCCGCATGAGTGACCGGACCGAGAGCGTGGCCGAGGTACAGATTTCAGGCCCCAGCGGTCATGCAGAGAAGGGCGTGCTGACACCACAGGGGTGGCCTGGGCATCAGGGAGGGGCAAGGGCTGCTGGCAGTTGGACTCTGGGCAGAGCTCCCCTCCTTGCCTGCACCGCTCCCCCCACTGCCTTCCTCCTCCCTCTGTGCCTCCTGCTGCAGAGGGGGACGGGGAGGTGGGGTCCCCTCCCATCCCCGCTCCCCCCAATCCGCCCTCCTCCAGCACACCCCAGAGGAAGGCTCCCACCATCCCCAGCGTGAGGAGGGGCGCAGAAGCTGGCACGGACATTTCCCACACCTGCCCTACCTGGTCAAGCCGGGCTCAGCAGCAGCCCATGGCCACCAAGGCCTGAACATGAGAGGCCCTAGAGGCTTCCCAGCTGCCCCTGCAGGTCTTGGAGGCCAGGCCTTTGAGCCCAAATCCCTCTCCACAAGCCCCCCAATCCCTGTCCCCCTCTGCAGGCCTCTCGGGAAGCCCTCCTCGTCGCTGCAAAGCTGCTCAAGTGGAAACAGCTCAAGCACCTGACCAAGACCCAGCAGGCATGCAGAATTGGGGAGTGCTTGGTGAGGACAACCCCCAAGCCCCAGGGCCCGCGCTGGACGAGGGCTGCCCCCTGTGCAGCTCTGCCTCGCCTGCCCTGCTCCAGCCCAGAGCCCACAGCCTGGAGCTGCATCCTCCTTCCCTGCCCTCAGGCACAGAGCCCCCCAAGGGCTCTTCTCCACGCCCCTCTCCCCTCCCCACCCTCAGCATGTTGCACGCCCGGCTGCGCCCTGGCTCAGAGGCTCTCAGGGCCTGCAGAGCCCGCTCTGCCTGCGCCTGCCTCTCAACCTCAGCCCCATGCCCTTGTGCTCTCTCCAGCTGCTGCAGGACAGGAGCAGAGTTGAAGAATACCTGAGTCAGAGCCTGCCATACCTGACGGATGCTCAGGTCACCTTGCGAGAGGCAGCCGTGAGCTTCATTGGTGAGCCACAGCCCCTGTGCCCCATGGGGTCCCTCTTTTGGCAGCCTGGCCCCAGCCCCAGCCGCTGCACTGGCAGCAAGGGGCAGCCCTGCGGCTGCCACAGCCCCGACTGCCCCGTGCAGGGCCTGGGCAGCCAGGGGCTCTGTGCCTCCCTCTCCCAGCCCTGCCCACGCAGCTGGCCTTGCTGGCAGCCTTGCTCAGTCCCACCCGCCCTCGCCTACTGTCCTTCCCTGGGCTCACCCTGCTGAGGGGGAGGAGGGTGTGCAGCCAAACCGGCAGAGCCGGGAGCTGCGCTGCTGGGAGCATGCTGGGGAGCGGGAGGTCTGACGCAGCTCTGTGCCTAGGGCTTGCCGCGCAGCACCTGAGGGACAACAGCGAGGAGAAGCTGTCTGAGATCTGCAGCGGTGAGCAGGGGCAGTGCTGTGTGTGCCGGGGCTGCTGGGGCAGGCCACAGGGCCTGGGCAGTGTGCTGCTGCTATGCCTCGCCCTGCTCCAGGGAAACGCTTTCAGGGCAGAGGAACACCTCCGGGGCATTCCTGAGCAGCACCTTCCAGCTCATCCATGTGTCCCACCTGCTCCTCCTGGCCAGGGAAAGGCATGGCTGGGGCTGGCATGGTCTGGAGGGGATGCCGCGGGGTCTCTGCAGATAGGTGGGTTTCAGCTCTGTTCTCTTTCCCTCTGTTGCAGCCCTCCAGCTTTTGGAGAAAGACGCCGAGCCCTCGCTCTCGTCCCTGGCAGCTCAGACCCTGCTGATCCTGAGAGCTCCAAGGGAGCAGCCAACAGCGGGGCAGAGCCTGTGGGCGCTGTGCTGCTGGCCCTGCACAGCCAGGCAGAAGTGAAGCTCTCCCCAAGACAACGGCTCTTTTGGATTAAAGCTGGAAGCACAAGCCCAAGGCCATGGCGTCCTTCCTTCACACGGGAACCACCCTGAGCGTGCCGAGCGGACAGCGCTGTTCCAGGCCTCTACCGCTGTGTGCAGGGCAGCTCACCCCTCAGCACACCACTGACATCACAAGCAGCTGTGCAACACAACTTCTTGCTCTGCCAACTCCTCAGACATCTCTGACATCATAATGACCGGCACCAGGAACGTTCCTGCTCCAGCCATACCACCTACACAGCTCCACGTGACATCACAAGCACCGCCAATACACAGCTGCATGCTCTGCCCTACTACATACACTGCCACCACAGGCATCACACGTAGATGTACGCGCCACGAGACACCTCTGTCTTGCGATGATCCGGGCATTTCTCCCACGCCAAAGGTGCCAGCCCCCAAAGCTCTGGCCGGCCCTCACTCTGGCCATCTGCCCTTGCCTTGCCTCAGACCATTCCCAATACACACACATTCTCAGGCTCACTCTCACTCCAGGCACAGACCAGCTCCCAAAGTACAATCATCCACCAATTTCTCCCACACCATAGCTCTAAGGCCTTAGAGCTGTTGCTGGTCCTCACATTCTCTTGCAAGCGCTTTCACACCCAAACACACTCTGCCCATCTGCCCTTGCCTTGCCTCCCAGCACTCCCAATACACATTCTCAAGCTCACGCTCAATCTCGGTACAGACCACCTCCCAAAGTACAATCATCCACCAATTTCTGCCACACCGTAGATCTAAGGCCTTAGAGCTGTTGCTGGTCCTCACCTTCCCTTGACAGCGCTTTCACAGCCAAAATCACTCTGGCCATCAGCCCTTGCCTTGCCTCCCAGCACTCCCGATACACATTCTCAAGCTCACTCTCAATCTTGGCACAGACCAGCTCCCAAACTACAGTCATCCACCAATTTCTCCTATACCATAGGCTTAAGGGCTAAGAGTTGTTGCTGGTCCTCACCTCCCCTGACAGTACTTTCACAGCCAAACACAGTCTGGGCATCTGCCTTTGCCTTGCCTCCCAGCACTCCCAATACACACACATTCTCAGGCTCACTCCCACTCCCCACACGTTCTCATACTTACTCTCACTCTCAGCACAGACCACCTCCCAAAGTTCAATCATACACCAATTTCTCCCACACCATAGCTCTACTGGCTTAGAGCTGTTGCTGGTCTTCACCTTCCCTTGCAAGTTCCTTCACAGCCAAACACACTCTGGCCATCTGCCCTTGCTTTGCCTCCCGGCACTCCCAATACACATTCCCATACTGTGTGTTTGAAATCGCTGGGCGTTTGCACTTTGGGAGCTGGTCTGTGCCGGGAGTGAGAGTGAGCTTGACAATGTGTATTTGGAGTTGGTGGTGGAAAGGCAAGTGCAAATCAGCATTGTGTGTTTCGCTGTGGAGGCGGTGGCCAGGAAAGGTAAGGAGGAGCGAGAGCTTTCTGTGCTGGCACCTTTGCTGTGAGAGGAATCACTTGACTTTTGCAGTATCGGAGCGGGGCTCTGCCTGTCATGACAGTGACACGGAGGGTTGGCAGTGTAAGGAGCTAAGCAAGCACGGAGCGCCACTGTGTGCGGTCGGCACAGCCCTGCTCTGCACTGCAAACTTCCAATGCTTTCTGCCACAGCAAAGCTGCCAGCACTCAAAGCTCTTGCTGCTCTTCAGCTTTCGTTGTGTGTTGTTTCACAGCCAAACACAGAGTGGCGCTCCGGGCTTGCTTATTTCCTTACACTGCCAGCTCTGTCTTACTGTCACGATCAGCAGAGCCCTGCTCGACACTGCAAACATCCAGTGACTTCTCCCACAGCAAAGATGAGAGCACTGAGATGAGCCACTACTCACAGGACTCATTCCGCATCATGGCCATCACTCCTCTCGGGAACAGACGGGAAAGCTCTGCATGACAAAGGCTGTCAGGATGCGCTCCAGAAGACCACTGCAAGAAGACCCCCGTCACCTAATCTCACAGAAATAATTCCAGCTCAGTGAAACAATTATTGAAAATGAAACACACAGAACAGCATCCACCATCAAAACTCTTTCAGTCGTAGTTTTAACTGCCGCAGAGCTGCAGGCTGGCGACCTTACCATCACCGTCACAGGACCCCAAAAGAAATGCTAACTGGCAAACAGTAACTCTGCCCACAGCCCGTATCTCTCCAGCCTTCAGAGGCAGAATAGCTCAGCCCACAGCTCTGCAGGTACAGACCAGCCCAGGCTTACAGCCTGTGTCTGCCTACTCCATCATCTGCCCAGAAAGTCAAATCAGCGGCTCCCGTCACGCAGCTCCCCCTGCCCAGGGCTGGGGCTGGCAGCACAGACAGGCCTGCATTTTGGGAAAGCCTTGGGGCCCAGAGCAATTCCCGGGCAGCTCCCTCCCGGCAGCTCCCTCCCCGGGCAGGCCCAGCCCCCAGCAGAGCCCTGAGGGAGGGCAGGGCTGTGCACAGCCCTTGCGCTGCTGAGAGAACAGCCCCAGGGCCATGGCCCTTCTCGCAGGCCGTCTCTCCGCAGGCCCAGTGTCCCGGCGGGCTGAGGAGCCGCTGCGGGCTGGGGGGCAGCGGGCGCAGGGCAGCCCTGGGAGGAGAGGCGCGGGCTGCCTGTGCCCGCCTGGCAACAGCCACGCCATTGGCCACAGCTGAGCCAATGAGCGGAGCCGGAGGCGGCCTGTCAGTCCCAGGCAGCCTGGGGCGGGGCCGGAGGGGGCAGAGGCCGAGCAGCCTGAGGGGAAATGGGGGGGGGGGAGCGGGGAGCTGCGGGGGTGGGAGGAGGAGGAGGAGGAGGAGGAGGAGGAGGAGGAGGAGAAGGAGAAGGAGAAGGAGAAGGAGAAGGAGAAGGAGAAGGAGAAGGAGAAGGAGAAGGAGAAGGAGAAGGAGAAGGAGAAGGAGAAGGAGAAGGAATCTCCCCATGCGGGTGGGCCTGGGGACAGGGACCTGGAGACCTCAGTGCCCTGGGCCCCAGCATGGCCCAGCTCCCCAGCCCAGCCCCGAGTGCTCAGCGCCAGGGCCAAGGCCACAGGCAGGGTCCGAGCGGTTCCTGCTGCTGCCCCGAGGGTCGCCAGCCCGCGCCCTGAGAGCTGGAGGTGGGTGTCTGATGTGCGCAGGGCAGGGGAAGGCGGAGTGGCCTCCTCTCCAAGAGACGGCTGCAGGCTGTGGAGCGGGCGTGCTGTGGTGGGGACAGAGCAGGTGCCTTTGCTGTCCCCAGGCCTGCACGTGGGTCTCATGCTCATGGTCGGCTCCACCTCTGTTGACAGCCTTTGATAAAGAAATGTGCTGCCTGCAAAAGGCCTGCCCTTGGGCCTAATCCTGCACCCTAATATTGGCATCACCTTGCAGGGTGGCCAGGAGTGGGGAGAAAAGCCCAGCTGGGAGGAAAACAACTGCCCAGCTTTGGGTTTTTTCTTGGTTTGCTTGTTGGTTTTGCTTTCAAAATAATGCTATTTAGGCTCTAAAAAAAACCTGCAAGGAAGAAGGTAGCAGGCGTACCAGGCTGGCCACATTTCAAGCCTGAATGCATTCAACAGCTGCACAAACCACCGCTCACTCCCGCTGTGCACACTCCACCGCCTGCCTGCAGGTACAGGCAGCCGCCCTGTTTCTTGAGCGCTCCCCAGGAGCAGCAGCACCAGGCAGCTCAAAAAACCCTCCTGCCTGCAAAACCTTGAGCAGGGGTTAATGGGGGACAATTTCTCCTCTCTTCAGGCCTGCTGGTTAAAGACTCGTCCATGGAGAGATGGCTCAGGACCACGGCAGGGCCAGCGGCGCTGCTTTCTGGATGCCATGGCGGCGATGGGCAGAGGGACCGGTTGTCAAATCCCAGGTCTGGGTACCCGTGTGGGGTGTGAGGGTCCCCCCTGCCTGGCTTTTCCCAGCAAAGTCGCAGCCAGTGCTGTCCCCGTGCTGCAGCCCCGGGGCCAAGGCTGAAGGAGCCGGGCATTTCTGTGGGTGCTGCACCCTGCCGGGCCCCAGCGCTGTCCGCCTTGGGCTTCCGCCGCTGTTCTTTCCAGCTCTGCTTTCTGCCAGGGCCGGGGCACCGCAGAATGTCTTGCCTGCTCCCCACAGCTCTCCTGACCCACGCCTGCAGCTTGTACGCTTTGTCCAGAGCACCCAGTATGTGATTTGGGGGTGGCAGGTCTCTCTTGTGGCACCCTGGTAACAGGGAGAAAGCAAACGCCATCGCTCTCTTTTGCTCTTTGTCCCCAGGGTGAGCAAGCGGAGATGTCCCATGTGCTGGAGAGCGTCCTGCAGGGAGGTGACAGCGGATTGCAGAGCAGCGCTGAGACCCGCCTGACAGCCAAGGCGCGCGGTGGCCGCAGAGCAGCCCAGGTGAGCTGGTTCTCTCGGAGGCCCCCAGAGCAGCCACGGCTGCCCCGAGGGGTCTTGTGGGGAGGACGGGGTCATCTGCCTGGTGGCTGTGGCACAGAAACGATGAGCTGAAGCCCCGTGGTCATGGCTGGCCGGGTCAAAGTCTCCGAGTGCCTCAGCCATTCTCCCCAGGAGTGTTTAAGCTGGGCACTTTTCCAGGGTTTGAAGACGGATGGTGGTGATGTCCTGTTGGCTCCGTCTCACTCCCACTTCAAAGTTGTGATGTCCAAGATCCGGGGCCACATGAAGGCCCTGGCAGAGATCTCCAGGGAGTTTGTGATCCATTTTCTGGTATTGTAGGGCTACAATGTGCTAGGGTTATGGGGTGACAGGGTTATGGTATGCCAGAGTTTAAGCGAGTTACAATTAAAGCTTGTTTCTGTTATGGAGAGAATCTAGGTTTGTTGGCCCTTGACTATTTCAGGGTGAACTGAGCAGTCAGGATCCAAAGTCTGTTCTGTGTAAGGCAATCGGGTGGCAATGTGCGGTTGGAGCCCTTTGATTTCAGTGCTGTCCTTTAGTCGGAATGTTGCAGTGTTTTTGCTGAGGCATAAAAATTAAAGGGATAAAGCAGATCATCCTCACCCACACACACACCTTCCCCCCAGCTCCAGGTGAACAGCCAAAATCTCTGGGGGTACGTTGTTTTATGAAACGTGTATCAGATATCCAGCATCAGGGGAGCTGTGTACAGCGAATGGCTGCAGGTGCCTGGGGCTTGGCTGGTGTCACCTGGAAGGGAAAGGGAACAAAGGTGACCGTGGGGACTTGTTACCAAGTACGTTTATTTGTAATTTCTCATTGTACGTTGCTGTATGTGTGCCTTGCAACATTTAGCTCGCAGTACTTCCTCCTCTCCTCCCCCTCTTCCTCCTCCCGACTGTCTTCCTCCACCTCCTGTTCCTACTCCTCTTCATTGTCATCCTTTTACCCTTCTTTTCCTCCTCCTCTCTGTCCTCCTGTTTGTCGTTGCTGTAGTTGTCCTCATCCTCCTCCTCTTCCCCCCCTTCCTCCCACTTCTCCACAACTTCATCCTAATCCTCCTTCTCCTGTTAGTTGTCCTTATTCTCTTTTTCATCCTCTTGCTCATCTTCTTCTTGTTTCTCCTCCTCCTTCTCTTTCTCCCCCACCTCCTCCACTGCCTCCTCTTTGTTCTGTTCATCTGTTCATCCTGTATGTCACCCTCCTCTTCCTTCTCTTCATCTTCTTCCTCCTCATCGTCCCATTCCTCTTCATTCTCCTCCTCCTTATGCCCCTCTACATCCTTACCCTACTCCTCTTCCTTCTCTTTTTTCCTCTTCTTTCTCATGTTTGTCCTCCTCCTCCTGTTCTGTGTCTTGTTCCTCTATCTCCTGCTCCTCCTCCTGCTCCTCCTTCTTCTCTTCCTATTCTTCCTCCTGCTCCTGGTGCCACCTGTTCCTTTTCTGACTGTTCCTCGTGTTCCTCCTCCACCTCTTCTTTCTCCTCCTCTCACTCCTCCTCATGTTTGTCCTCCTCCTCCTGTTCTGTGTCTTGTTCCTCCTTGTTCTCATTCTCTTTCTGTGTTCCTCGTCCCCTTCATCCCCTTCCTCCTCCTCCTGCTGTCCATCAGTTCATCCTGTTTGTCTTCCTTCTTGTTCTCCTCCTCCTGTTTGTCCTCTTGTTAATTCTCTGTGATGGGGTCATCACAACGTGGTTGGTTGGGTGCCTGGGAGTCGGTGATAGATGAAGGGATTCCCCGTTTAGAAGCAGCTTTCCATATGTCCTTTCCTTGTGTCAATGTGAGAAAAGCGACAGGCTGACAGTGGGGGTTTTAAAGGGTTTGCGGGTTGGAGAGAGCAGGGAAATGAGCTCATTCCACTGGGCACTCTGTCCTGTGCTGCTAAAAGGTGGTCTCGGGCTAATCGATTCTGTGTTACCATTTGTGGTGATAAATTCATTTCTTCCTGTAGGGCTGTAATACTCCCTGCTGTTTCATTAATGGCTTTTTCTAATTCTCTTGACACATTTGCAGTAGCTCGCTCTAGTTTTGCAACCCCTGAGCGTGGGATAAAAGCTGTTACAGACAGGGGGAACGTAGTGCCACGTGCCATCAGAGGGCTGTAACACTTTTTCCCATAGCTATCAGTAGCTAGGAGCTCCAGAGGCAGAAGAGATACTGGTTCTAACCTGTGTGGGAGGTCTTAATGCACTTAGAATCCACTTTTCAGCTCAGCTGGAGGGTTAATCCTCAAGTGCCCTTTCTTCACCTATCCAATATTGCCCTGGTGCTTGTGCAAATAGGGCAGTCTGATCTTCAAATGAGTCTGAATGATGCAAATGATTTCCTGTGCAAGGGTTAGCATGTGCCGGATTGGGCTGTTCAGGTAAACCAGTGAGGTTGGGACCCAGAGGAGATGGCTCAGAGCATCAGGATCCTCTGGGCCCGTAGTGGCAGCCAAACCCTTACCATTACCATTAGTTTGATTGTGGCTTCCTGCAGAACAGCAAGTGAATCTCTCTGCAAACATCCACGTTGTCTGGCAGTGTGCAGGGCCGGATGAACTCCCTCCAGGAAGAAATGGCCAGCGTGATGGCTTATTTGAATGGGTTTCATGTAAGGGCTTCTGGAGAATCTCCCTTGCCCGCTCAGTGGATGTGGTAGATGGGAAGGTTTGGAGGAATGTGTGGAGGAATGGCGATTGCCTTTAGGGAGAGCTCAGGGTTAGGAGGAAGAGGGCGGGGCCGCCGTGCCCCCATGACGCGCGCCTTTTGTCATAATGCGCTGGGTGAGGTGAGGCGCTGGCGGCAGCCCGTGCACTTGTCGTCCAGGAAAGCCCTGGGCGGAACGCTGAGGCCGGGCGCCCGAGTGGCCGTAGCGAGCGGTCGGGCCTGGGAGCGCTGCGTGCGAGAGAGGGAGCGGAGGAGGAGCCGGGGCCGCGGGGGCCTCTCCCCATCGTGTGGCCGCCCGGCCGGGCTGCGAGGAGGAGCATGTCGTGCGTCCACTACAAGTTCTCCTCCAAGCTGAGCTATGATACGGTCACCTTCAGCAGCCTCCACATCCCCCTGTGTGACCTCAAGCGCCAGATCATGGGCCGCGAGAAGCTGAAGGCGGCCAACTGCGACCTGCAGATCAGCAACGCCCAGACCAGCGAAGGTGCGTGGGGGCGGCGGGCGCGGGGCCTTGGGCACCTAAAGCTGCCTGTTTATCTGCAGATGTGTCCTGGTTTTGTCTGGGCCAGAGTTGGTTTTCTCCCTAGTAGCTGGTGTGGTGCTGTGGTTTGGATTTAGCATGAGAATAATGTTGATAGCACACTGATGTTGTAGTTGTTGCTCAGGAGTGTTTGTGGCAGTCAAGGACTTTTCCGCTTCCCATGCTCTGCCAGGTGCAGAAGAAGCTGTGAGGGGGCAGAGCCGGGAGAGCTGACCCAAACTGGCTGGAGGGCTGTTCCATACCATAGGGCGTCATGCTCAGTATAGAAAGTGGGGGGAGTTGGCTGGGGGGCAGCGATCGCTGCTCAGGGACGGGGTGGGCATCGGTCGTCGGGTGGTGAGCAACTGCGTTGTGCATCACTTTGTGCTTTGTATGTTCTTTTATCATTAGTAGAAGCAGTATTACTATTTCTCTTCCTCTGCTGTCCTATTAAACTGCTGTTATCTCAACCCATGGTTTTTACCTTTTTTCCCCCCCAATTCTCTCCCCCATCCCCACGGGGTGTGGGGGGAGGGTGAGCAAGTGGCTGTGTGGTGCTTAGTTGCCAACTGGGGTTAAACCACGACAAGATATTTAAACTATGTTCAGGAGAATGTCTGTGAAGAGGCTTAAGAGCACACTGTTAGGGGTCCTAGGGATGCCATTGGATTGCATGGCACGCATAGGTAGAGATCCATTTCAGAAGTCTTGTATTTTTCTACTACTGTTGAATGAAATTGTCAAGAGCTTTTGAAAAATGGTTACTTTGCCTGAAGGGCTTTGCTGCAGAAGGGTCTGTGAATGTTGTCTTGGGTTGCTAAGGTACTGTCAGCTTCACACATGCCAGCAGGCTGAGTGGCCAACTGGCTGGCGTCACTACTGGAATGGTTGGGTCTGTGTCAAACAGAGCCTTAAAACCAGACTGATGGATGGTCCTAAATGTGATGGAGCCCAATTCTTATCCCCAGGAGAAGAAACGTTTTGAGATAGGCCGAACATGTGGCTTTTCTTATAGCAGGTGAGGAACAGAAAGCAAAGTTTTAGAAGAAAAAGTGATGCTCATAAAGATGTTCCCCCGTAAAGTGTTACTCTAATGTACATCATACCAGTTTTACAAAGTGTGTTGCTTTGTTTCCATACGTAATCAGAATCCGGTGAAGAAAAAGTGTCTGCTTCCCTAGGTTCTGTTAAGCGTGGTGTTCCCTAAAGGTGAGGTTAAAGAAGGAGTATCTGTCATGCTTTAAAGAGCATCCCTCTTGTTCACCAGTGAGCAGATCCTCCTCTAGGTCGGTTGTGTTGCCCTTTGACCTTTGTAAAAGGAGTCTAAAATTTTAAACTTGGTCTATTAGTGACACAGGTGCTTCCTGAAGCTTTCCTAAGGGTGTTTTCCATGTGAAAATGCAAAAATCCCCCCGTGGTTTTCAGAGCAAAGCTAGAGAATACATTTCAGTGTAATGTATACGTATGCCAAATTTTTTCTTGAAATGCATAACCATGAATTTCAGTTTTTATTCATCAGATGTAGATGCTTAAACTCACTAGAAGTAAACAGGATTTTAAATGTCAGTGGAAAAAAAGGATATGATGGACTCTTTTGAAGATCTGGGAAGGCAGACTGGATGGTTGAGACCTATTTTGAATGTTGGGGGGGCAGGGGTGTCCTCTTCCATGCTTCCTCTAGAGGCGTGTTCTATAAAGGCAGAATTCCCTTCAAAAAGCCTGCACTCAGGAATGATGCATTTCAGCTTGCCGCCTCCTCTTAATTTGATCTGAACTTCTTGACCTGTCTTTTAGAATAGATGTTCTCACAGTGTTGTGGAAGAACTGTGAACTGCAGAGCTCAGGATTCCTGAGTGCTCTTTCCTGCCCTGTAACATTCTGACTCCAACCCCTTGGAGCATGTGCTATTGTGCTTCTCAGGCAAGAGACAACAAACCAACAACCAAACAGCAAGCCCCAGCTGGGACCTGACCTGGTCTTAGTGCAGATGGCAGGCTGTCTTCTGTGTTCTGTCAGTCCTGAGTGACCTTGGAGACCAGTGTGCTGCTGGCATTCAAACTGTTTTAAATGAATGGAAAAGATTTTGCTGCTTGTGTGTGATTATCAAACGTGAAGACTTCTAGGAATGTCCCGTTAGTGTGTTGAGACGATAAAAGCGCAATGTTATATAGAAAGCTTTGCTTTCATCCCTGTGAAGGGATTGCCTGAAGTGCTATGTCATTACATAGTAATAGACATTCTTACAAACTGAATACTGTTTTGTTCTGTATTTGTGTTGTTTTCAGAATACACAGATGCTAATGCGCTGATTCCAAAGAACTCATCAGTGATCGTTCGAAGAATCCCTGCTGGAGGAGTCAAAGGCACCAGCAAAACCTATGTTGTGTAAGTATCCATACAGCATTATACCCTTTGTTAGGGCTTTCAGTGTGTTAGCTGGTTTTGTGGATGTTAGTTTACAGAGGCATTCCGATTGCATCTTTGTTGTTAAAGCTGCTGTTAATTTTGGTTGTCATGAGGTAGATTGTAATGTATCTGTCCCAAAGTCGACGGGCACATGGGGTTTGAACTGGAGCAATGGTGACTTTTAAGATGATTCTCTTGGGCTTGTTCTTGGGCTTGATTTTGCTGAGACCCAAGTTGTAGGTGCTGTTTCCTCTACCTGAGTGGTCATTATTAAATCTTCTTGCTTCTATTGCTTTTATAGTGAAGAGAGATAGGCATTGTAGTGTGAACTCAGAATTTGTTCCCATCTCAGAAGAGTCTGATTGTTGGGGTTTGACTCTTTCTTGCCTTTGGGGGAGGGAGGGTGGGATATGGCAGGTATTCTTATGCCCCAAGGCTGGGGTTTTGCATCCTAGCTGTAGAGGAAAGAGCAAGGGTTGCCAGCTGGCGAACCATGCAAAGAAGAAGTTCCATTCATAAGGGATTCGTATCAGTTTCCTAAAGACAGCATCCGTTTCAGGCAAGAGAAAAAGAACAATATCCCAAAGTGTATTGCCTTTTGAGCGAGTACAATGAAGGAATAGTTAATCCTTTCCAAACCTGAAACGCAGGAAGCAGTTTAGCACGTTGCCAACTGTTGCTAGTTCTCTTTCTACATCTGTTTTTACCCTAAGCTGACATCTGTGCTCCAGGTTTTAGTTCTGTATTCCCAAGATTTATGGAGGACAGAGAACTGGGTGTATTGATTAAAATGACAGCCACTCAAATGCCATCCTGCCTACAGCATCATTGCTGTCATTTCTGTATTCACACAGTCCAGTTGTGTATCAGCTGCATTAGCACTGTTTGAATGGTCACGTTTTCCAGCCTTCTTAAAGATAGGCCTCTCCACCACAGTTAGTAGGTGTTATTAGCTTGTGGTTTTGCCATGACCTTCTGATGTGGGTTCCCCATAAATAAAGTATACTGATGAGTTACAGTGTGTCTCGAACAAACAGTACAGCAGCATCCTGGTGCCCGTGAAGCACTTGCAAGCAAAAAAACCCTGAATTTGTGGGCACATTACTGCAGCAGTTGTTGCAGTGCTTTCAGGCACTACTGAGTAATTCTGGACGCCACGGCGTTGTGCTTATAAACATGGCCTTGTTTTGGGGGTTAATTTAAGGATGGATGCTCAGTGCTGCCTTGTGAATGCATCCTCCGTTTCTGGTTGGGTGGCACCCTCTCCTGGTATTGTAATGCTGCCCTAAAGTGAGAGGACAGATGCTGCTGGCATCAAAGCTCAACTAAATCCCTGTGTGTGGGGACAAGGAAACAATGGCACTGCTGTTGTAACGTTGAAAATTAGCCGTGCAGATTAGCTTTTGATTCCTCCAGCTGGAAACATTGCAGAAACTGCTGGTAGGGTGGTTAATGTTTGGGAATGATGAATGCATGCTGTAATGGTGGAGAGGCCTTGAAAATGTGTTACTGCCTTGCAGTTTGTTCTTGAAGGAGAATGTACAAAGAAACCCCTGTGTGCTGATCTCAAGCATTTCCTTGTACTTCCTCATCTTCAGGAGGTACGGGCTCTATTTTTAAGTTCTGATCACCTCCATTTCTCTTCCAGGAGTCGAACGGAGCCAGTGAGTGGACCATCAAAACCAGTACGTAAAAGCACAATCTGACACTTTTTTCTGCACACTGCACTTAATTCTACACAATGTAGCCTGGTATAAATTTTCCAAACAGTAACTTAATCTGTTTTCCAGTGGAACATAGTATATGTTGTAAATAGAATGTATTTGATTCAGCATCGTAGTGTGTATGTTTGTATTGGTTGTTGTGTGCTTTTGTTCCTTGCAACACAAATTGTCTGGAGTGCATTTTTTGCCATTTTCACATTGTATCACTTAGCTTTTGTATTGAAACTCTTTTTTTTTTTGCCTAATGTTTTTTGAAAATCCATTACTGTTCAGCTTGGTACTGTTCCTTACTTCTGATTTGGGGGTTCAAACAAATATGATGTCACATATCACATACATTTTGAGGACAGTTCTGTGCAGCTAAATGATTCCTTTCCATGTCCTTAAATACCTGGGTATTTGTTCCTAAAACTGAATGATTGAAGTGATATTGCTTGGGCCCCTCTGAGTGCATAAATGTCTTTCATAGATTGCTGTGAATTTAAACATCATTGCTACACAAAGTGCTATTGTCAAGTTCTGCATTTCATCTTTCCACTTTATTGGATGAAGCAGTTTAGTTGAATAGTTTGTCTGCAAATGGAAATACCTAAACCCCAGTGTACAAATTTTGGCACAAGTTTAGAGCCTGGTGCATTTGTGGGTGAAATCCCTGTGTTTTGTCCTAACCTCTGCCTGCAGTATGCTTTTGGAGCTGGGTGACTTCAGGGTTGGATGCTGCTTCAATTTCGCAGAGGTTAAGCCTGTCTTTAGTGTACCACCATATGATGCTAAACATATGGAGAAGGAATGATGAAGTGAGGAATCTTTTTCTGCATGTAGAGATCTTTTTTCCCAGAGTCTGCTAAAAACTGCTGCCTTGAATTCTTCCACTGCGTTAGGCACTAAAGGACAAGAGCGTTTTCCACGGAAGGCTTTTAATCTCTCTTCTGATCCAGTTAGTGACCCCTTGAGGAGAGCTGTTCAGTTTACATTGTGAAATGTTATTCTACGCTTTTGAACAACTTCAGGCATAATAAGCAGTGATTCGAGTGTCTTTCTGCTAAGGTTTTACTGGTGTGAGCTTCACTGCTGCTTGTGGCGTAATAGAATTGAGTATACTGGAAAAGGAACAAGCGAGGAGTTCCCCTTTTTCCTTGTGGAAAAAGTGCCCTCCAGTCTTAGTTCTCAACAAACACAGCAGTCCATTACGAACCAGTGGCCTGAGGACTTCATTCTTGCAAGCCCTTCCGTAGGGAGCTGGGAGGGAGGAGTGTGGCTGCAATTTATTCTCATAAATCCCTTTTTAGCTGAAAATTGGCA
The DNA here is from genome assembly GCF_030463565.1 of Pelecanus crispus. NCBI lineage: Eukaryota > Metazoa > Chordata > Aves > Pelecaniformes > Pelecanidae > Pelecanus > Pelecanus crispus. The sequence continues at coordinate 1,858,905 of NC_134665.1, forward strand.
GCTTCCTTACCCCTGTGACTCTTAAGCAGTTGTGAGCATTTGACAAGGGTCCCTCTCTGAGATAGTCTGGAGCAGTAAGTTGATCTCAGGCGGGTTTGGTGAGTTTGGTTTCTTCTCATTAACCACAGAGGCACTCTGGAGCTGTCACAGGTTTGGACGCTTTTTTGAACAAATACAGATTACACTGGGTTGGAAATGCCTCTTTCAGTGACACTCAGAGGATATGGTGCAGCCTTTCAGACTGCAGTAGAGGTGAACTATTGCTGTGTTTTGATTGTAGAACTTGAATATGTGTTTAATGTTTTGTGCACAGATCGATGACTCTTCTGGATCTATTTCTCTGGCCCAGCTTATTAAGGTATATCTAGATCTATTCTTGTCAAATGCTTAAAACCAAAAGTGTTTGCTTTGTATTTTTAAATCTTATACGGTGATCTATAGCTGGATAACTCTTGTAATGTGAACAGAACTTTAATTTAGATTTTACTAATTTAAAAGTATTTATTTTAACTGTAAAATATATGCGTATTTTGATACTGTCCTGTAAAGAGTAGTTGCCAGTCTGGGAAGATAGAAGGGGAGTACCTTATCAGCCTCAGCATAATGTTGCCGTATTACGCACCTTCCAAGACACAAAGCAGCAGCACTGCAGAAGCTGTTTACCGTTTTTCATACGTTTCATTCATTTTGTGTTGGAAACTAACACAACTTTCAGAGAAGAATTATATGGTCTGTAAGTTATGGACATTTCAGGGCGGGTTGCAACACCCAAACGAGAAGCGTTTCTGGAACATGGACGATTGCGTGGCTATTTCTGAATTTCTAGTCACGATAGTTATAGTTCCGTTCTGTGAATGCTGCAGAGTTTCATACATCGTAGTACATCTACAGTGGACAGCACAATCTAATTTGTTTGAGCGCAGGCTGTCAATTGTGTAAATGTACCTGACTGTTTATAGGAATATGCCAGTGTGTATGTGTGGCATATTAGCAGATGGGACCTTCTGAAACTGTTGCAATGCCGTGTTTTGCTGTGGAACTGCTTGCGTTCTGTGCTCAACAATGTGTAGCTTTGCCTGGTGATTGCACTAGTGATTGCACTTTGTGCAAAGGCGTAGTGCTAGCCAATGGAATGAATGGTCTTTCGAGTGACAAAGATGAGAGAAGGCAGGGCCTAGTGCAGAGGATCTGCTTCTTTCTTCTGAAAATAAAGGCTGGAGTTCATTTCCAAGAAAGAGAAATCTCTTCCCACTCGTAATTTCTTCCCTCATGCACTGCAGAAATTACACTGTGTACATTTGGCCAAAAAAAAAAAAAAAAATTAGTTTGGAAGGTATCCACTAGAAGAAATTGGACTCCGTTAGTGCTGTGCCTAAATGTGTCCTTGGTTCTGTAAACTCACGTGAAGTTTTCCTCTGCAATGTGAAAAACTGTCCAAGTGGTGTAGACATTTCAGCTTTTGAGAACATTTAAAGAAAAATACAGGAACATAACATAAAGCAGCTCAGAACTGTTACTTGCGCTGACCTCCTGAGTGCAGACTGCCTTAGCATGGAGGCAATGTGTTGTAAAAAGTTTTACGGTTTGTTATTCCTATGTATTAAATGCCCTGTTTGAGTTTTGGTCTATTCCTAGGATGTGTTTTTTGTGTTTTGGAAGTGTTCTGTAAACCGTTTGGGTTCAAACAAACTAGTCAAGTATCTGTAAAGTTGTCTGTAAATGTTAATGGCAGTGACTTCATAGATGTTGATCTGGATGATGTTACAGTTGAGAAAAAACTGTCTATATGAAACAACCATTTAATAAAATACTGAAACTAGATGGTTGCTTTTGTGAATGAATGCATCTAAAAGCAAAAACATGTGCTGTTGATCTGAAAGATAGGTGCTTGAAGGTCCAGGTCATTTACAGTCACTCCCTTCGTCCCTGCTTGTGTCTGGACTAGTGTGCAATAAAAAACCTGACCAAATACTGGTCAAACAAAAGCAGCTGGCTTCAAGAATATGAAGACATAGTTGTGCGTAAGGTTTATATTACAATTTGTCTGTAAAAAGGACACAGTCAGCTGGAAAAAAGTGCAGGTTTTGCTTCCTGTAGTTACATCACTTCATGTGAAGAAGTTAGTAGGGGGGAACATGCAGTTTGGACTGCCTACAGCACATGATGGTGACATTTCTACTGAAAAGAATCCTTTGTCTTGCTGAGGGATTCTAAAAAGCTTGATTCCTTTTCATGCTTCTGTGTCCAAAGCTCAGTTTCAGCAAGCAGAAACAACTTCCCTGACTGCTAAGTTGAGTGTCCTTTTAATGCTGCAAAAGGTAAATCATGATAGTGGCATACATCTTTCTCAGTTAAATGTACAGAGGAGATCTTCTCCTTCACATAGTCTGGAGCTTAATATCAGTTCAAAAATACTGGACAGTGTAATTGTTTCTACGCAGAGCTTGAGTCCACGTGGAAGAAAGTGGGACTGGTTCCACAAGCCTTTATGTAAAGTGCAGACAGAACCCAAGGTTTTGGGTGCCCAGGAATGCTCTTGTCAAGCAGGTTAACGGGCACCCAACGCCCACGTAAGGGCGTAAGGACTCCCCAGAACATCTTCAGCACAACTCTGTTTTATATGAGTAGCTGTTTTGGTGCAGCCTCAGCTGGCGTTGTGCTGCTCTTTATGGGACTGGGTGAGTGCTGTGGTCTTTGGCCGTGGGGGCTTCACTGTGTTTCTCATGCGTGTGTCAAATCCTGACCTGTTAAACAGACTGCCAATCTGGCTGAAGCCGATGCTTCCGAGGAAGATAAAATAACAGCGATGATGATACAGTCTTGCCAGGAATATGATCCATCCAAGTGAGTGTTGCTGATGTCAGATCTGTTCTTTGAAGATGATGGAAAAGCTGAAAGGATGCTTGTTGGAACAAGAGAGACACCTTTGCATACCTTTTTCTTTTTTTCCCCAAAATCTTTCAGTTACCTGAAGAAAGCCTTGGGTCCACCTCCACCATCTTACACTTGCTTCCGTTGTGGAAAACCTGGCCACTATAGGAAGAACTGCCCAACACATGGGGTAAGATTGTGGGGGACTGCTGGTGTTCGGTAGTTTGTCATTGTTTTCACCTTGGCAGTCATGGAACAAATACAGAAACGCTCCTATTAAGAGTTGTTTCTCTTGGGGTGAAACACAGAGGTTACCTGGCAATGTTGCAAAGCCCTTCAAACTCCCAGGGAAACCTGCAATTACAAATGCAAAAATGTCTTTTTTCCAGGCCATAGACATTGAATATGTCCATAGACCTTTCTGTGTGGACTTTCACGCACATTTTTGTATATTTCAATATCGCTGGAAATGTTTCTGGTTTTAGCTCTTTTTCATGACTGGTTGCGGACAGGTTTTAGGATTCCGTCTAAACCCAAGATGTTTCTGTTGACCCCATCTTGTGACTATGTGCGTGTTTTAGGTACACAAGCCTCTGGTTGAGTATTCATGCCATTGAACGTTCGTCACTGAATGCATATGCATGAGGTCTGAATTCAGCCTTCATCTAGAGATGGTGAACACAAGTTTCCCCAGCGAGTGATTCAGAGCAGCGAACTGAGCTCTCACACTGAATTGCGCTGGGGAGGAGGAGCGGGTTTGTGTCTCTTCTCCGAGTGGATGGCGAGCGCAGGGATATTTCCCCCTTCAGGAACCTGAAGTTAAGCCAAAGAATGTCAAATGAGTTCAAAACGCTGCTCAAGCCTTTTGAACGTCCTGGCTCTGTTCTTTTAGGAAAAGAAGTATTTTAGTTGAGCAACCCTTACGCTGGGTACAAGGAGAGCACTAAAGGCTTTTGCTGCTTCAAATAGTCCTTGAAATGTCATTTGAAGTGTGGGTCTTGAGCTGAGATATGTCTGCGTTTCTTTCCTTAACAGGACAAACAATTTGAGTCTGTTCCCAGAATTAAAAAGAGCACAGGAATTCCCATGAGTTTCATGGTGGAGGTGAAAGATCCCAACACCAAGGGTGCTATGCTGACGAAAAGTGGAAAATATGCAATACCAGCTATTAATGCGTAAGTAGGGAATTAATTGGACTGACCACAAAGGGAAGGAGAGAAACGATGTGTAAACGTCCGAGTGGCAATGCAACCAAGTTGGCCAGCATCTGGAATAACGGGAGAGGAAGCATTGTCATTGTAGCTTAACCTTAAAATCTGTGATACTTTCTACCATTAAAATAGGGCGGTCCTTCTGTTCCTGCCCCTGCAAGTTGGTGAAACTTGTGGTATGCTAAGAATGTGTATTTCTGCAAAACGTTTCAGTAGTGTTTACAGCGGAGTCGGTCTCTGTGAACGCTCATTTTGCTTCTGGGTTATGCTTCAAAGGCTTCCTGCAAAATGTAACAAAGAGCTGTTGGACTGAGCTTTCCTGCCCCCCTGACTTTTATCCAATCCCATGTGTGAAACAGACTGAAGTTTTCCTGTGGCTATAAACTAAGAAAAAACTACTGTGTGCTGACAAGAGTGGCTGTTTTCAAATGCACTTGGTAGCACTCGTGTTTTTCTGTTGTGGATCTCCTTTTGTAGAAGCTGTAACACAGACTTCCTCCATTAATCAAACGTAATTACTCAGAGACTAACTTTACCCTGAGCCTGCAATTTACACTTACCCTCTGGCAAAGGAGAGGTGGGATTCATTTCACCTTATTTCTAGGTGTCAAGGAATTATTTTTCCAGTCTGAGCTGGTTTCGGAGTTGATCCAATGAATGGGAGAGTTCTGCAGAAGGAAAATTCTTCCCCCCTCCCTCTTCTAGTGCTGTGGCTACAGAAAAGTAGTTCAAACGAAATGCCTACATGTTAGAAGGCTAATGGGGAGTGAGAAGGATTCCACCTATTCTCTTCCTTTGATAAAATCCAAAGCTTGGAAAAGTTTTCCTTTAGCCATCTTTAACTTCTTCCTTTTTCCTTCCCCACCCCGCCTCCAGGGAAGCTTATGCTAGAGGCAAGAAGGAGAAGCCTCCCTTCCTACCAGCGGAGCCGTCCTCCTCCTCCTCAGCTGATCCTATTCCAGAGGAGTTGTTGTGTCTCATCTGTAAAGATCTCATGACAGATGCAGCTGTTATTCCCTGCTGTGGGAACAGTTACTGTGACGAATGTAAGTGTTACTGCCCTGTCTGTTCATGCAAAACATCACATGTGATCTTCGGAAAGCAGAAATAGGAGATAACAGAATTGCTTTATTACCACTTCTACTTAATACTTCAGTATACCCTGAACAAGAAAGGACTCTTCTCGTATAAAGGAAAAAAAATGCAGAAAGCTGTTTCCCCTTTTCATGTATCTGGTTAAGTCCTCTTTACATGGGAAAGGATGAGTATGAGAAGAGTGCATCACTGTGCAGGTGATTACAGTATTGGATATGGAATGCATTTAGTTTGTCCACAGTCCTTTCCCTCATACAAAATTATACAGCCAGCTCTGGTGCCTGACTGTGCTCTGCAACAAAGGGAGAGTCAGGCATTTAATCCACGTTCTTCTCCACGGGAGAGCTGGTTAAAACCTTCACAATTCAAATCTACTAATGGTTTTTTGAGACGTGTTTTATTCATTAACCTGGAGGTTGGTGACTTCTCGCTGTACTAGACAGTGGAAAAAAGACTCGTGGGGACATCAAGACACAGCCTACTCTACATCTTCAGGTGTGACAGTAGTGAAATATCAAACCTGTACGGTTGTGTGCTGCATACGAGACATTTGTGACACTATTGAACTTTTATAGCTTCATGCTCTCAATTCCAGACCACATTCACCCATTAATCATAGACGTGTTTTGAGAATTGATTAGAAGCCAACAAATGTCCTCACTTTGGCTAAAACCTTTTTTGATGGTTCTAATTATTCACAGGCATTAGAACAGCGTTGCTGGAATCTGAGGAGCATACCTGCCCAACGTGCCACCAGACAGACGTTTCGCCTGATTCTTTAATTGCCAACAAGTTCCTACGCCAGGTGCCATGATGCCTTTTACGTAAACTGTTTGTAAGACAAGTCTGTTTGTGAAAAGGTGAAAGGGAAGCAAATACTAATTTACATCTCCTTTAAGCAAGGCTAAATGGAACAAGGCCAAATTTACTTTTGAAATCCATGATCTGTTGTTACAGAAGCTTACAGCCTGGCACATTCAGGTCACACTTTTGTTTAAGATGATTGCCTCGCTTTCAGATTTGGTGTTAACACTGAAGGACTTTAAATACAGATACTCTGAGTCACCAGTCATTAATAACAGTGTCTAATGGGATGTGTTCATATATCTGTATGGTGATTTATTTTAGGATTGACAGCATTTACAGGAATACCAAAGCAATTTTACTCTATGGAGGCTTTTGTTGGTGTATCTCCTGAAGTTCCATATTACCTTTTTGTCAATGTTTTTCTGCCTCTAGGCTGTGAACAACTTCAAAAATGGAACTGGCTACACAAAAAGGCTCCATACACAAATTCAGCAGCAACAGCAGCAGCAGCCACCGCCACCACCACCACCACTCCTGCCCGTCACACCTCCTGCTGCTCTGGTGAGTGCCGCTCAACTGTCTAAACCTTCCCCTCTGTCAATCAGCAGTCTGTTGGAAGAGAAGGTAAGTTTTATTTCAACATATGCGCTGATTCCTGTATTTTCGTAGAGCTTATTTTCCAACTGTTTGCATTTATTCACAAGGGCTACCAGGTTCCTGTACAAAGGCAGCCAGCATTAGCAAGTGTTGTGGGCCCCCAAGGACAACCAATACCCACAGCTGGTAAGTAACTGTAACTTCAGGATTTCCTGAAAAGAATGATCTTCAGACCAACTGAATGGATTTTTTTTCTTTTTTGCCTCCCCACTCCAGTAGGTCATCCAGTGAGAGCCAGACCAATTCGCTCAGCAGGTGGCAGAGCAGGCTGGGAACTGTGAGTATTCTACAGAAATTCAGTAGATGACCACTTGTAACCTGTTAAACGAGGCCGTAACACGACTTGTACAGCAGCTGGTTTATAATGAACTGAGTATGCACAGATCGCTGTTTACACGTGCTTTTGCTAAGGAACTGATGAACTATAAAAAGATTCAAGAAGAGCATAGGCATTCATTTTCCAGGTAACTGCTTTCCATGTCCATAAAGGAGAAGCAGATTGTCTGGAAGAACCAGGAGGAGTTCCACTCCACCTCTCTTGTTAGGTGGATTGGGTGACTCAAGGGATCAGCAGTGATAGGAGTTGCACATGTAGGTTGCTAGCTCAGCTCTGGCAGAGATTCAGGTTGACCAATAGTTGTCCTTTGGCAGCCGTTGTTAAGGAACATGCGTCTCTTTTACTAAAGCTTCTCTGCAGTGACATCCTTCACCTCCTGACAGCCGTGAGAGGCTGGAAACTGAGTAGTGTAGTTGCTGGATTTTCTGTGTCTCCCTATTCTGAGTGTAACTATGACCTCAAAGCACTTTGGAGGAGATACGTGAGAGAAATGGTCTTCATTTCCTCTTTTGTTTATTTCTGGAGGATACATGGAGAGACTTTAACCTGGACTGCAAACTGGTGGCTTTCGCTAGTATTCCATTGACATTGTTGAGCTTTTCGTAGGAATTAAGAGATCAGGCTTGTTTAAGGAAATGTTAAATTGGTGAAGGACTTTGAGAGGAGGAATGATGCTAATGGCCATAGGTGGAATAACGTGAGATGGTTCTTTAAAAAAATAATAAAAGAAAAAACTTGTGAAGAAAAAACTCAGGGTAGCTGATGTTTTCTATTCCTCAAAATCACTTGGGCAGGAGTCTGAATAACTCTGTTGGTCGTGCTCTCAGGATCTTTCCTGGAGTAATGGCATTGAGTCACATGAAACCAATCAAGAGCTGTGGTAGTTCATGTGATAGAAGTGAGTGGAAATAGCCTTACCCTTCCTGGATGTTTTTACACTAACAAAGCAGCAGCTGTTGTGTCTTGTAAGCAGAAACTCTTACATGTCATCAAGTTCTTCGCTTTGCAGTAGCATCATGTCAGCAACTGAAAGAAGCTTTGATGTAAGCATATGGAGAGGAAAAAGAAACCCAAACCAAACTTGGGAGGAAAAAACCTGGGGAGAATGACTGTTTTGACTTACCTTCAGTATTCTTTTCTGTGTTGTGGTTTTTTTAAGGTCCATGTCTCCTTGCAGTACTTCATCTTACTCTAGAAGTTCATATACCGACTCCAAGTCAAGATCCAATTCTTCCTGCACTTGCTCCTCCTCTCAATCATATAGACATTCCTGTTCTCGTTCCTACTCAAGATCACCACCATATCCAAGAAGACGCAAAGGGAAGAGTGGCAACTCTCATTCTAGGTCAAGGGCACATGGTTCTCACGGGTCAAGGTCAAGGTCACCCCCATCCAGAAGATCCCGTTCATGGTCAAGATCACCAGTATTTAGAGGCCAGTCTCCCACTAAACAGGCAACACCTTAAGGGCAAGGAGAAAGGGAGTATTCTAACAGACACAGAGAAGTTCCACCATACGATAAGAAAGCTCCCCATGGCAGTTCTGCTGCCTTCCGACATCCATTAGAAAAGGAAAGATACAGCGCGTGGGAGAGGAAGGTGGACACCAATCATGAAAAATCTGCTCACATGGAACCTCCTGTGAAAAAAGTGAAGAAGGAGTAGCCAGACACAGACATTGTTAGAACATCTTCCTTTTAAAAGGATGAGAATACTTTGATAGTATCCTGTAAAGAGTAGTTCCCACTTGGGAAGCTAGAAGGGGAGTACTTTTTGGGGAGGGGGACGTTGCAGAAGCCATTCTGGAACATGGACAGTTGCATGGCTATTTTTCTCTTTGTTTGCTAGCTATACTTTACTAGTTATACTTTGTGTATAAACACAAATCACACGTTCATAAATAAAGTTAAGATTCTTTTAGCCTTGTGTATTCCCTGGCATGTCTGTATTACATTTCTAAGTAGCATCTTACCATAAGGGAACAGAGAAGTCTCAAAAAAAAATTAAACCAAAGGAAAAATCCTGGAGTGGGAGGGAAGACTTAGAGTTGGTTAGAAGGAATTCAAGTAAATGAAAGAGAAAGCAAACCCATTCCCTTCTTGTTTGCTCTGACTGTCCCTGATTTGGGCTGTGGGTGGCTGTCGGCAGGGTGGAAGCCTTGCATCTCTCTTTACAAGTCCTCTCTCCCTCCCCCTGTAAAAGCTCTGCAGCCTCAGGTGCTTCTGGGCTTGGAGGCACAATGAGCTGCATTCTTAAAGCTACCTCAGGTCTTGGTCTACAGAGAGGGGGTTTGGTCTTGGTTTTGGTTTGGTTTCGGTTTTGGTTTGGTTTCTTTATTTTCATACGCATATCCCTGTATGAATTTCAAAGCAGAACCTGGATCTGTGTGTGGCAGGAATAAATCACTGGAAAGCTTGCCAATTCTTGTTGAACAGCAAAGCAGCAAAAGTAAAATGAGTGAAGATTTTTTTTAAAAAAAAAAGACGCACAGAAGCTTATGCTTTGCGTATTTCTGCCTTAGAGCAGACAGGTTGTCTTCTGTGGATACTCTGCTATTGCAGCCCCAGATTTTGCAGGTGGTTAAGGGGGATGGATGTGAGAGGTGGCCACACTGGACAGCAAATTGAAGGAAGAGTTGGGGTCTTTTTGGGGAGAGGAATCTGGCAGGGACAGCAGTACCCGGGAATCCCCATCAGTAATGGCATGGAAGTCCAAGAAGACCTAGCTAACAGCACCTGAAACACCACATCTGTTCCCAGGTGTGGCAAACGTGGGAGGAAGGGGGAAAAATAAGCAGGGGTAGGTGCCTTGTTTGGGAGGGGGCACGGGCGCAGAAAGGCAGGAGCCAAGGAAGCTGAGGGGGATGTACAAGCATGGAAAATGGAGAGAAGGGGGGATCAAGGATCCAGCTGCTGCTTGGTTTGCTGGTTTGACTGAGCCCTGCACCTAATCCCCACAACCCGTCCGACCTTCTTTTGGAGGGCGATTCCAAATCCTTTTGTGCGTGGCCCCACTCTGTGTACCCGGTGCAGGGGTGGGTGCAGAGGCCTGGCTGCTGCAGTGGCAGAAGGGAGCACAGGGCATGGGGACCCAGCAGCTGGAAACACCGAGTGTCCAGGGCCAGGTACTGCTGGAGCGCTGTGTGTGTGCAATTCGCGAGTGAACTTGAAGCTGGACGAGCTGGCGAGCAAAGAGGAGAGACCCTTTCAGTCATGTGGATGGCATGTGGCTGCAGCACGGGTACACAGGGTTATATGTTGTTATTATTATTAATACCACTATGACTATTTTACTTAATTTATTTCAATTATTAAACTGTTCTTATCTCAACGCACGAGTCTTCTCACTTTTAACCTTCCACACCTCTCCCCATCCCACCGGGACAGGGAGAGTGAGCGAGCGTCTGTGTGGTACTTAGTTGCTGCCCAGGGCTAAACCACCACACTCTGTGAGCTGCTCCCTTAGAGCCTGCAGTCACCTGCACATGTCTGGGGCCACCTCCTGAAGCCCAAATGTCGCCAGGTGTTTGTGCCTGAACAGCTCCCTCCTGGCCTCCATCTCCATTATTGCCATGGGAGCTGAGACAAGGAGCTCCCATGCAGGTGCCCATGTTGTGCCTACCTGAAGTGAGGCAGGAGGAATCCCTCCTCCTGTGGGTTTGTGCTCTGCATGGGAGGGAGCTGAGAGCCCTTGCGGCCCCAGGACTCCAGGCCCAGGATGAGATGGCTCCACTGACTCTGCTGAACCCTTCCCTCAGCAGGGGAAAAGGAGATCCCTGCCTGGTTGTCCTGTCTAAGGTGGAGATAAGGAAAAGTGATTACAGGAGCTAAATCTGACTCAGGTGAGAGAAATTACACTGCTGGAAGTAAGAGTCTCTCTCCAGCTGCGGGAGGGACCATGAGTGATGGCTTCAGGCTGTGTCACAGCAGGTTCCCCTGCAGCCCCAGGGACAACACAAGGCAGCCCAGAGGGGCAGAGCAAGGGCTGCCTTGGGCTGGTGCTGTGCTGCTGAGCTGGGCCGGGCTCCTGGGACGCAGGCAGCTCCTGGCAAGCGGGCAGCGCTGCAGAGAGACAGCTCTGCCCAGGAGCAGCTCCTGTGCCAAGCGCAGCAGGGCTGAGGGCAGTGCCTGCAGGCAAGGAGGGGAGAGGAGGGAGGCAGGGAGAGGTTAAAGGCAGTGTGGGGTGGGAGGGTGCTGAGACCTCACTGCAGGAGAGACCTTCACAGCCCTTGACATGGTAAGACTCTAGTTGCAGGGCAATGCAGCTGCATTTCCTTGAGGGGTCTCCTAAAGCTGGCACATGCCACAGATTACAGGATCTGTAAGTACAACTCTCAGAGTTTCTCTGTTGTAAAGAAGAACATGCTCCAGAGCAGGGCTGCCCTGCTGCACCATGAGAGACTGGGACAAGGCATGACAGCTGCCTTCTCCAAAGGATGGCTGCAGGGGTGTGAAGGCGGGTGTGCAGCCAGGGGTGCCCAGGGCTGTCCTTGCGAGCAGGGTCCCTGCACCGCAGGGTGCTGTGTGCCGGGGCAGGGACTCTGCTGCCTGCCAGGGTCAGCTCTCAGCCTGCCCAGGGAACTCCCCACGGTTGTGCCAGGAGAAGCTGTGGGTGGAAGGAGGGACCCCAGCAAGGCAGGGTCCTTCTGCTGGTGAGAGGGTGCTGCGTGGGTCAGGGCTGCTCAGAGCTTCAGCCTCATCTCCAGAGTATTTGCAATAGGAGGTTTCAAGGGGAAGATCAAGACAAGGATTACTATAAAGAGAAGGAATTTCCCTGTGCTTTCAATTCCCTTCTCTTGGGGAACAGCAGGTGAGAAAGATAAAGGAGTTCTTAATATTGACAGAGCACTGAGACTGCTGAACTGTAACTCTGAGTGATCAGCAGGTTTTCCAGGAGTCTCCCAATGAGTTTTCAGCCACTGCTCTGCCCGTGGACAGAAACAGGATCACCTTTGCTGGACCCATCAGGCTTAGTCTGACCTGTGATTTTTTTCTACCTGCAAGCAGGACCATGCGCCCAGCCAGTGCCCTGCACACAGGCAGGTTTCTGGAGGGTTAAGGAGAGGGCACAGAGGTTGGGATGGGGTCTGTGAGTGCTGGCAGGGAAAGACATGGCACAGGGAAACAGCTCCCATGAGGAAAATCTCCTGGCAGCAGGGATATCATCAGGGAATGAGAACAAACGAAAACCAGAAATGTTGTGAGAGGGAGAGTTCAGAAACCTCCGTCTCATCCCCTGCCATGCAGAGCCCTTCCCCTGAGCAAGCCCCCTTGCCTCCTCTCCCAGCCAGCAAAGCCTCTGCCCCAAGGGCTGGGGGCTCCAAGGCGCGAACCAGCTCCTCTGCAGCCAGAGCTCCAGCAGAGCCGTGCTGCAGCTCTCCAGCCCCACGCCCAGGGCCCTCTGCAGAGCACAGGGGCTGAGAGCAGCTGCCCGGCAATGCTGGTGCCTGGGAGGTGGCGGGCACAGCTGGGGAAGGGCAACGCTGGCCTGAGGGCCCGCCTGCCTCTGCCCTGGCCTCTCTCACCCACACCCGCACTCCAGTTCTCCTTCTCGCTCCACTTGTCCCTGTTAGTGCTGGGGTTATTTCCTTCTTGCTGTCAGGCTCCCTGGGGAGATGGAGTTTCAGCTGCAGAGTCACACACTGGTCTTGTGGGTCCTCCCATGCCCGTGTGTCCATGGGAACAAGTGTCCCAGCTTTCCTCTAAGCTGTGGGGCAGTGGGCAATGCAGTCAGTGCATGGAGGCAATGAGCTCAATCTCCCTTACTCAAATGCCATCACTAATACACTTGGCTACCAGCTGCAGGTGTCCTTCCAAGCTGTGAGCTTCCCTCCAGCATGCAAACCTGTCCCATAGCATCTCTGTATTGTCTGAAAGCTGCATGGAGAAACACAGAGATGCTACAAGAGAGAAAATGCTGTTGGGTTTGTGCAATGAGCCATGCATGTCCTTGGCTAGAGGTGGGGTGCTGAGACCTTGAGAAAGGCTGAGACATTTAGTGGTCTGTGGTAGATCCCTCTGCTCTCAGCAGTGCCTGGTGGCTTTTCAGGGTAACACGGGAGTCTGATCACCCTCCATCTCAGAAAGGTGCAAGCCCGGAGAAACTGGGACCCAGACAGAGGGACAGAGCAGCTGCCCTCACTCTGCACGGAGCCACAGGCAATCCTCTTGCCTCGCAGCACTCGCTCTGTTCTCCCTGAGTGCAGCAGAAATGCTGGGGGTTTCTGACATCCAAGAATACTCACCAGGGTGTCAGGGGAGGGGGAGCTGTAGAAAACCTAAACCTTTCAAGTCGCCTTCTGTCTTCCTGGGTCCTCAGCCCTGGGAGTGCAGATGCTGACAGGCCCTTCTGCGTTAGCAGCGGTTCCATCTGACACAGTTGAACACCAGGACTGGTCCCTGTCCCTGCCCACTGCTGCAGAGCAGGGCTGACTTCTCAAGAGCCTGTGGGCAGATGCCCAGCTCCTCATGGCCCACACGGCCAGCACCAGCCAGGGCTCCAGGCACAGAGTTCAAGGAAGGGCTGCTAGAAAAAGAAAAGGCTGGATATGTGTTACAAGGGGAGGTCGTATGGGAAATTGCTTTGATTTTGCTCAGAGAAGTCTCTACTACCTTGTCACTGTCTTCTTCTCCAATGACAGTCACTGAGTCCCAGAGGCAGCAGATGTCCAACAGCAGCTCCATCACTGAGTTCCTCCTCCTGGCGTTTGCAGACACGCGGGAGCTGCAGCTCCTGCACTTCTGGCTCTTCCTGGGCATCTACCTGGCTGCCCTCCTGGCCAACGGCCTCATCATCACCGCCATAGCCTGCGACCACCGCCTCCACACCCCCATGTACTTCTTCCTCCTCAACCTCTCCCTCCTCGACCTGGGATCCATCTCCACCACTGTCCCCAAAGCCATGGCCAATTCCCTGTGGGACGACAGGGCCATCTCCTACTTGGGATGTGCTGCCCAAGTCTTCCTGTTTCTCTTTTTCATGTCAGCAGAATTCTATCTTCTAACCATCATGGCCTACGACCACTACGTTGCCATCTGCAAACCCCTGCACTACGGGACCCTGCTGGGCAGCAGAGCTTGTGTCCACATGGCAGCAGCTGCCTGGGGCACTGGGTTTCTCTATGCTTTGCTGCACACGACTAATACATTTTCCCTACCGCTGTGCCACAGCAATGCTGTGGGCCAGTTCTTCTGTGAAATCCCCCACATCCTCAAGCTCTCCTGCTCAAATGCCTACCTCAGGGAAGTTGGCCTTACTGTGCTTAGTGTCTTGGTAGTATTCATCTGTTTTGTTTTCATGGTGCTGTCCTATGTGCAGATCTTCAGGGCTGTGCTGAGGATCCCCTCTGAGCAGGGATGCCACAAAGCCTTCTCCACGTGCCTCCCTCACCTGGCCGTGGTCTCCCTGTTTTTGATCACTGCCATCTTTGCCTACCTGAAGCCCCCCTCCATCTCCTCCCCACCCCTGGACCTGGTGCTGGCAGTTCTGTACTCGGTGGTGCCTCCAGCAGTGAACCCCCTCATCTACAGCATGAGGAACCAGGAGCTCAAAGATGCCCTATGGAAACTGGCCCAACTCACCCTGTTCTACTCACAATAACCTCCCTCCCATTCTCTGAACATTTCCCAGGGTTTATGAGGCCAGAAGTCTACATTTTTCAATGTGATAATCATACTTTTACACATTTTTGCTGCTTTAGACTGCTTGTCTTGAGATTTGATCCTGTTGTGTCTGACCCTTGCACAGCACTCTGTCAGCTGTGAGCTGTGCAATAGCAACTCTTCAATAAAAGGTGATCTCCTGTGTGCAGTGCCGGCTGAGCTATTCTTACAGTGTTGCTTCCAAGAAAATGTCTAAGGAATTGGTCTTTTCTCCTTCGGTGTTCTCCCTGTGTTTGAGGTTAAACTCATGGTAACATTGGGTTCCATTAGATCAAAAGTTCTGATTTTAAAGGTTCTCTTCTTGGTGTCCAATGGCAGTGGAGATGGTTCATGAGCTCCCCATTGCCTCCTCAGGCTGCTTCACATATGACAGGACCGACGGCATAGAGTAGCGTTGTGGTTTAGCCCCAGCCAGCAACTAAGCACCACACAGCCACGCGCTCACTCCCCCTACCCTGATGGGATGGGGGAGAGAATTAGAGGAGTAAGAGCAAGAAAACTCCTGGGTTGTGATAAGAACAGTTTAATAATTGAAATAAAGTAAAATAGTAATGATAACAATATAATAATAATAGTAGTAATAATATAAAAAGCAAGTGATGCACAATATAATTGCTCACCACCCGCTGACTATAAAGCATTCAACACAGTCCCCCCCAACATCCTTCTCTCTAAATTGGAGAGATATGGGTTTGATGGGTGGACTGTTTGGTGGATAAGGAATTGGTTGGATGGTCACATCCAGAGGGTTGTGGTCAATGGCTCGATGTCCAAATGGAGACCGGTGACAAGTGGAGTCCCTCAGGGGTCTGTACTGGGACTGGTGCTATTTAACATCTTCATCAATGACATAGACAGTGGGATCGAGTGCATCCTCAGCAAGTTTGCAGATGACACCAAGCTGAGTGGTGTGGTTGACACACCAGGAGGACGAGATGTCATCCAAAGGGACCTGGACAAGCTGGAGAGGTGGGCCTGTGTGAACCTCATGAGGTTCAACAAGGCCAAGTGCAAGGTCCTGCACCTGGGATGGGCAACCCCCGATATCACTACAGGCTGGGGGATGAAGGGATTGAGAGCAGCTCTGCAGAGAAGGACTTGGGGGCACTGGTAGATGAAAAGCTGGACATGAGCCAGCAATGTGCACTTGCAGCCCAGAAAACCAACCATATCCTGGGCTGCATCAAAAGCAGCGTGGCCAGCAGGTCGAGGGAGGGGATTCTGCCTCTCTGCTCTGCTCTGGTAAGACCTCATCTGGAGCCCTGCGTCCAGCTCTGGGGCCCTCAGCATAAGAAGGACATGGAGCTGTTGGAGCGGGTCCAGAGGAGGCCACCAAAATGATCCGAGGGCTGGAGCACCTCTCCTATGAGGCCAGGCTGAGGGAGTTGGGGTTGTTCAGCGTGGAGAAGAGAAGGCTGCGAGGAGACCTTATTGCGACCTTCCAGTACTTAAAGGGGGCCTACAGGAAAGATGGGGAGAATATTTTTAGCAAGGCCTGTTGTGACAGGACAAGGAGCAATGGATTTAAACTAAAGGAGGGTAGATTTAGAGTAGATATAAGGAAGAAATTTTTTACAATGAGGGTGGTGAAGCACTGGCACAGGTTGCCCAGAGAGGTAGTGGAGGCCCCATCCCTGGCAACATTCCAGGTCAGGTTGGATGGGGCTTTGAGCAACCTGATCTGGTTAAAGCTGTCCCTGCTCACTGCAGGGGGGTTGGACATCCTCCCCACCCCTGGGCCTGGTGCTGGCAGTTCTGTACTCGGTGGTGCCTCCAGCAGTGAACCCCCTCATCTACAGCATGAGGAACCAGGAGCTCAAGGAGGCCATTAGGAAAGTGATTTCATGCATGATTTTCAACAGTGACAAATTTTCCATCACTGTTCACAAATGACTCACCATGTATCCCATTGCAGGCATGTCTTTTGGTTTTTTGTTTTAACACATGTGTGGTCATTATCTGGATGGCTATTAGTGTTCATTAAGTTTCTACAGAATTGTTTTGATTTCTCTTACTCCTGACTGAGGAATGGACCTGCTCTGTCTCACCTGGATCTCATAGAAAAGTGTGTGTTTCTGGGATAGAGCTAACGCTCTCCTAGCATCTCTGTAATAAAATGGGATCTCCCTAGTGCACTAAATGAAGGGTGGGGTCTTCTCTCAAAGATAATGTTAACAACAGGCTCCAGGAATTTCACCCCAAAACAACCTCTTTCTCCTTGGAATTGGGAGATAAAAGCTCATTGTCACATTGGCAGCTGTTAGAGACCAAGGGCTGGCATTTGGACTCCCCCATTGGTGTGCGGTGATGGTGGAGATAGTGAATGGTCTCCGAGGTACATGCCCGGGGATGTCCCACATGGGACAGGGAAGAAGACATGCTCCAGGAGGGGAATCCAGAGCTGCCTGGAGAGACCGGGGCTTCTCCAGGGAGAGTGTGTGCCTGGGGTGGGCAGTGACTGCAGCCCCACAAAGGGAGAGATCGCCCAAGCTGGAGTCACCCAAAGGGAAGGGGCAAAATCCAGGCGTCTGCAAGGAAACACAGATGGACACAGCCAACCCTACACAGAGCAGCACCAACAGGCAACAGCACCGTTACAGCCTCCACTCCAACAGCAGCACTCACACAGCCATGAGCAACACAAGTGGCCCCATCGCGGTGCCCCTCTCAGGCTGATCTGCTGGGAAGGTTGCACAAGTGCTCTGTACGTTCCCGGCAGAACTCACCCGCGGGCTCACACAGCCCCATGGTCCCTCCACTGGGGGCCTGGCCTTTGGGTCCGCCCCCACTCAGACATATCACCCACTTGGTAGTTCCAACCCTGGGTCTCTCTAGATCCTGGTGGCCTCCTCCTCCTCCTCGCTAGCCCCACTTGACCATCAAAGCAGGTATGGCCAAATACACAAACACATACACGAGTGAAGCCAGGAAAGGTAAAAGTGAGACAATTCATGGGTTGAGACAAAGCTGGTTTAATAGGTAAAGCAAAAGCTGTGCACACAAACAAAGCAAAATGAGGAATTCATTCACTGCCTCCCACCAGCAGGCAGGTATTTAGACATTTAAAGGAAAGCAGGGCTTCATCACTCATAACGGTTACTTGGGAAGACAAATGCCATCCCTCCAAACACCCCCACTTCCTCCTTCTTCCCCCAGCTTCTGTTGCTGAGCACGATGTCCTGTGGTCTGCTATATCCCTTTGGTCACTTGGGGGTCAGCTGTCAGCTGTCAGCTGTCCCCTCCCAACTTCGTGTGCACCCCCAGCCTACTCGCTGGTGGGGCAGTGTGAGAAGCAGAAAAGGCCTTGGCGCTGTGTAAGCACTGCTCAGCAATAACACAAACATCCCTGTTATCAACACTGTTCTCAGCACAAATCCAAAACACAGCACCATACAAACTGCTATGAAGATAACTCTACCCCAGCTGAAACCAGTACCATAAGCAGGACAGAGCACGGTGATCAGGCACAGGGTTTGGCCATGCCAGCACTGACCAGCCCCTCCCCACGGGCACCTGGCCCCTTCAATCCCCCTCCTGACCCCTCTTCCACGGGCTGCTGCTTCCACCTTGCACCTCCATCCCTCCCTTTCTCTGCCCCGCTATCCTCCCCAACTCTTTGCCCCCCTCAGCAATTACTTTTTCCTCAACAGTCTCAGGTTTTCTCCATTTGTACCCAAATTTGACAGTTTGGGGCCTGCCTCAGCACCAGCCCAATTGGGTTGTTTCCAAAGAAGGGACTTCAAAATCCACCTCCCAGCTACCAGGCCTCTCCTTGCATCGTCCTCTTTGGCAACAGCAGGAACCTCCCAGCCAACCTCCCACAACCCTTCCCCTTACCCTGCCTCTCCTCTCCCTTCCCCAGCGCTCTCCTTTCTGCTGGGCAGGCACCAACGTGCTCCCCCATGGGCACTGCAGAGCCCTGCTGGCACAGCTTGAGTGGTGGCAGGGCAGCCATGGACGCCAAGGGCTCCTCAGGAGGGCAGGTGGGCGCGTGAGGAGGTGGAGGTGAGCTCTGTGCAAAGGGGAGGCTGGCGTGTACAGAGCTTTGCCTTGGAGGAAGCCTCATGGTCCCAGCTCCTCAGGGACATGGCAGCTTCAGCCACTGCACAGTCTGCTGGGAAGGCAGCAGGGCTGGGCACAAGCAAGCCAGCAGATTCCTGGAGGGTGTGGAAGACAACATTTTGACACAGGGAGTCGATGAGCTCACCAGGGCTGGTCTCAGTTACTGACAGCTGGATCTGTCTGGGGGTGTGAAGGATGAGGGCAGCCATGGCTGCAGTGACCATGAGGTGGTGGAGAAGGAGGACAAGTAGCAGAATGACAGTGGCGGAGTGCAGGAGAGCTGATTGCAGTTAGCTGAGGATGTGCTTGGCCTGTCCTGGAGGACACAGGAGCTGTGAGTCCCTCCTGGATCTTCAGGGACAATGCCCTCAAAGCCCACGAAGAAGGCAGTCGGATGTGCAGGGAGTCGAGCAGGGCCTGGCAAGAGGTCAGTGTCGATGAATCATAGAATCATAGAATCATTTAGGTTGGAAAAGACCTTTAAGATCATCCAGTCCAACCATTAACCTACACTACCAAGTCTACTCTAAGCCAATCAAGGGTAGACTAGACTAAACCATGTCCCCAAGTGCCACATCTACCTGTTTTTTGAACACTTCCAGGGATGGGGACTCCACCACCTCTCTGGGCAGCCTGTTCCAATGCTTGACTACCCTTTCCGTGAAGAAATTTTTCCTAATTTCCAGCCTAAACCTCCCCTGGTGCAGCTTGAGCCCATTTCCTCCCATCCTATCGCTCACTACATGGAGAAGAGACCAACACCCACCTCACTGCCCCCTCCTGTCAGGCAGTTGTAGAGAGCGATAAGGTCTCCCTTCACCCTCCTCTTCTCCAGGCTAAACAACCCCAGCTCCCTCAGCCGCTCCTCAGAAGGCCTGTGCTCCAGACCCTTCACCAGCTTCATTGCCCTTCTCTGAACACGCTCCAGTACCTCAATGTCTTTCTTGGATTGAGGGGCCCAAAACTGGACACAGGATTCCAGGTGCGGCCTCACCAGTGCCGAGTACAGGGGCACAATCACCTCCCTGCTCCTGCTGGCCACACTATTCCTGACACAAGCCAGGATGCTGTTGGCCTTCTTGGCCACGTGGGCACACTGCTGGCTCATGTTCAGCCGGCTGTCTACCAACACCCCCAGCTCCTTTTCGGCCAGGCAGCTTTCCAGCCACTCTTCCCCAAGCCTGGAGCGCTGCATGGGGTTGTTGTGACCAAAGCGCAGGACCTGGCACTTGGCCTTGTTAAACCCCGTACAGTTCGCCTCGGCCCAGCAGTCCAGCCTGTCCAGGTCCCTCTGCAGGGCCATTCTACCCTCCAGCAGATCGACACTCCCACCCAGTTTGGTGTCATCTGCAAACTTACTGAGGGTGCACTCAATCCCCTCATCCAGATCATCGATAAAGATATTAAACAAGGCTGGCCCCAAAACAGAGTCCTGAGGAACACCACTCGTGACCGGCTGCCAGCTGGACATAACTCCATTCACCGCTACTCTCTGGGCTCGGCCACCCAACCAGTTTTTTACCCAGCGAAGACTACGCCCGTCCAAGCCATGAGCTGCCAGCTTCCCAAGGAGAATATTATGGGAGACTGTGTCAAAGGCTTTGCTAAAGTCCAGGTAAATGACATCCACAGCCTTTCCTTCATCCACCAGGTGGGTCACCAGGTCATAAAATGAGATCAGGTTGGTGAAGCAGGACCTGCTTTTCATAAACCTGTGCTGGCTGGGCCTGATCCCCTGGTTGACCTGCACTTGCCTGTTGAGTTCACTCAAGATGAACCGCTCCATAATCTTTCCCGGCACTGAGGTCAGGGTGACAGGCCTGTAGTTCCCTGGGTCCTCCTTCCCACCCTTCTTGTAGATGGGCGTCACATTGGCAAGCCTCCAGTCATCAGGGACCTCCCCTGTTAACCAGGACTACTGATGAAGAGGGACCCCTGCAACTTAGGAGGTGACCCTGCAGAAGGAAGGTCCGGGAGGCTGGAGTGGGAAGAGGCTGCCCAGGAGGCAGATGGACCCCTGGCCTGTGGGTGCAGGGATGGAGCCAGCAAAGGCCAAGCTCAGCGGTGGCTGGAAATGGCCGTGCATGGGGAGGGCACCCAGAGGGGCTTCTCTGAGTGTGTTGTGAGCACAAGGCAGGCAGCTGAGGGAACCCTGCTCCCCGTGCCCCGTGGAGCAGGGGACGGAGCGACAAAGCCACAGAAGTACATTGACCTACAAATAAACACATATTTTTCCACGTACTTACATAGAAAGACAGCACAGATTTGATGAGAAAAGGTCACATTTGGCCATCCAAAAAGAGAGCATTTCACTGAAGCTTTGTACCCTGCTTTTCTGCATCAGGCAAGAGTGGTCAACATATCCGAGCACGACTCGCTCTGTGCCAAGAGTTAGAGGGTGCAAGGACAGTGCAGGGCTGGGAGGTTCTTTGGGGCCCTGGGCTCTGTGCAAGACACAAAAATTACCTTTCTTAATGCTCTAGGCTTTAGGAGGATGGAAATAATGTGATCTTTTTTAAAAAATGAATCAACAAAGAAATAGAATGAAAGATACAGAGGGAAGGAAATGTCTTATTAACACTTTATGCTTCAAACACTGTTGATGTTGTTATCCTCCATGCTTTGTTTTGTCTTGTTTTAATATACTGATCTCGGGGGGATTTTGTGTACTGCCTTTGTTTGCAAAAGGAACTGATGGTACAATTGGGGTGGCAGGCAGTCACAGGGACATGGGCACATGATGCCGGTGTAGGTGCCCCGGGACCCTCTGCCCAGGCTCCAGCTGCAGCTTGCGAGGGGCTCTCGTCTCCAGCAGGTCCTGTGTGACAGCTGCCAGTCCCAGGCATGGGCTGCAGAGACACTGGCTCCTCTCCACGTAGCCCTGCATGCTTGCGCTCAGACAGTGGAGCGCTGCCTGAAAACCTCAGGAATTTTTAAACATCTTTAACATCGATGAGCATGACATCATCAGCTAAAACAATTGAATACTTTTAATAAAACATCAGTGTTTTCCCCTGAGATCAAAATGAGCAGCTTTCAGGGTGCCCCTGAAGAGCAAGAGGAGAACTATTGACCTTCCTCTGCATTTGCATTGTCAGTCCTCTCTCTACTGGGCTGTGCATTTCATCTCCCTCATCTTTCACGTATTTCCACCTGTCCAAACTAAATTGACCATGTCTGAAGTCCCCTTGCCAGCAGCCTATCTGTACAGAAACATGTGCTGTTGCTGTCAAGATTTCCCTTCCTCTTACTCTTTGATCATTCAGACATGTCTCAACTATCCTGTAGCTGATTTGAGCTTCAGGGAGTTAAAAGCTTGCCTATCTTTCAGTTGTCTGGCTAATTCTGACTTTAGCCAAATCTTTAGTTATCTTTGTTTTACCATTTCCCTTCTGTCTCAAATGTTTCTGGCATGATTATGCCTTGTGGAAGGTGAACCTCATTGGTGGCAGCTTGTACTTGGCAGACAGTTGAGGAGGGTGTTTGATTGTAATGCTGAGTCTTATCTTATTCTGCTTGCTCAAAAATGAGAGCAATCCCCCTTTGCCTTTGTGCAGCCAGGTCTCGAAGGCAAGCAGGTGGGAGCTGGCACAAAGGAGCTGTACCATCCAGCTGCAGAGTGCAGAGGAGAAGTCTGATGTAAGGACAAGGGATGCAAGTGCCAGGTGGGCGATGAGAGCCATGATGGGCTTGGGGAGGTGAGGAGCAAGGGTGTCCATGCTGTGTCAGAGCTCAAGGGACAGCTTCTGCTACCACTCCTGACCTCCTTAGGGGAGACCCTGCATCAATAGCACTCCGAGAAGGCTGCTATCCTCTCTTCTCTAAACTGAAACTTAACAAACTACACCCTTTAAAAAGAAATTCATTTTTATTAGAAGTTCTTTGAATTTTTTTTCCAGAAGTGCACTAGGAAACCTCTTTAATGAACTGTACAAGAGTAGAAGACAATTACAGGAAGAGACACAGCTTGTTAGGGCTTGCTTGATGTTAATGAGTGCTATGGAGTATTTGGTGCTGAGTGCTTGATGCTCAGGTACTGAGGGGAGATTGCACAAACCTCTCCAAGACTCAATGTCAAAAGCAAAACCCAAAGTACCTTGAAGCATTAATGAGTCCCACTGAGGACCATTACTGACAAAGATTCCCAAGGGACTCGTTAGAGCAGAGAACTGGAGGCTGTGATTGCAGGGAGGCAAAGGTAATGTGCAGGCAGCTCAGCTGCTGAGAAAGCCCTGGCTTTGTTTGATGAAGCAGAAAGGCCAAGGCCTGACCCCCAGCCCCATGGAAGGCAGATCCTGTCCTTCACACCTTGCTCAGGGCCCTTCCTGGGGCACTGGGCTGTGTGGGGTGTGATGCTGAGTGAAGGCCAACGGTGTGACAGCTTCCAGGCTTCCTGGGGGTGTGCAAGGAGGGCATGAGGCCCCCCCAGTGCCTTAGCACAACATGTCTGCTCATGGGCCTTGGTGGCAGAGATGATTGCTGTACCCAGGGGCACAAGGGCTTGGGTCCTCTTGGTGACTTCCAACCTTGCCAGCGCTCTTTGCCATCTCTGACACAGGTTGTCCTGCGCTGTGCCACAGCTGCTTCTTTTTCCCTGCAGGCTGTAGGCACCCACCTCGCTTCCCCACCTTGCTCTCACCCTGGCATTTCCATGCATTCACTGACGTCTGTCCACCCTCACACTCTGTTCCTTGAAACACGGAGAGATGGACTGATTTCATACTCCTTCTGGAGGACTTCATGTCCCTCAGCACTACCCTCTGAGTGACATTTCTTCCTCCTAATCTCCACCTTCCCAGGGTCACTGTGTGGCAGTGTTTCCCTCTCCTGCTGTTTCCTATGTGCAAAAAAAGCTCCATCATCTGGGAAACAACCCTTCAAGCAGGCATCCCAACCCATCAGCCTTCTTGTGGCCTTTCACCTCACCACACAGAAGGAACCTCACCACCATCTTCCAAGCCTGCTGCCCTTTCAGCTTCTCGGATAGACATGACCAAGCTGCGTGCCTGCTGCTGTCCCATCATGTTCTCAGGCAGAAGAGACATGACAACCAAAAGAGAAGCCCCCTTCCTGCAGTGAGCCTCGGTCCTTGGGCAGAAGGCATCTCCCAGTCAATGTGCCAACCAGGTGCCTTCTGCTGGCCTGTCAGAGATGCTGGCAGATGTGCGCTTCAAAGCACAGATCCCAGCCATGAGTCAAGGGCTGACCTATCAGCTGTTTCAGAATGAAGTCCCTTTCCCAGACACAGTCCAGCTGTTGGCCTGTCACCTCCAGAGGCAGAAGTGACCTCACAGCCCCCTTCACAGCCATTGGCTGGATTAGGAGCTTCTGAGACACAAGTGACCACATGGTACTGTACCCAGCCATCACCCTCCTTGTGGCCGACTACGTGAGCAGACAACAGTAAGCTTGTTTCACCAAATTGATCTAATACATTGCCTACCATGGTTTGTGTGGAGAAACGTTCCTCAGAGGAACTGCTGTATTTCTGTTGGTGCATTTTATATCTCTACTTCTGACTTTCTCGACTATCTTCAGAAATCTCTCCAAGGAAAAGATTCATTGAATCATAGAATAACTCAGGCTGGAAAAGACCCATGAACATCACCTTGTCCAGCTGTGCTGCTCTAGGCAGGCTTAAGCAGATGAGATGTCTCAAGGACTCTGCCCAGTTTGGCATCATCCACAAAGGAGCTGAAAAGGCTGCATCACATGATGCAGGGAGTTAATAAAGACACTCAAGAGTGTTGGCGCAAGCGCTTGCACGGAGGGATGCCACTAGGAAGTGGCCACCAGGAGGACTCTACCACTGGTGACATTTGGGCTTGAGGCACCAGCCAATTTCCCACCCACTACATCATCCAGTGCTTCACTCCAGGTATCACCAATGTGGCTATAAAGAGACCTGGGAGGTGTTTCCCTCTGCCATGTCTTTCCCTTTCAGGGCCCCCTGAGGTGTCCCCATCGGAGCTGGCCTCCTGCACTCCTCACACACACAGGGCTGTGTAGAGGCACGAGTCCTGCCCTTGCACACGCGCAGGCCCTGCACTGCAGCAAGCATCATGACCCTCTGGCCTCCTGCTGCCACTGCCAGAGGCTGGGAGGCACCTCAGCCCTGCGGTGGGTCGCCCTGCTCTGCACCCATCTGAGATGCCCCACGGCAGGGGGAATGGACACAGGCACCTCGGGTCAAGGGAGCACATCCCAGTGCTGCATTCAGGTGGTTTCCCCGGGGATGTTACTCTCCAGGTGCAGTGACCTGGAGGCACTGCCTGTCCCACTGGCCTTCATGGCACCTCTGGCAATAGCTGATGGCATTGGTGCTCACTCGGGTTCATCTCCCCACACGCACACCATGGGCATGCTTAAGTCTCCTCTGGACAAACAACGTGTCCGAGGTGGAGTGAGAGGCCAGTGCTGGGAAGGGTGGTTGCAAGGGGCTGCTCTGTGACCATTGCCCTGGGGCACCTTGCCCGTGGTGTCCAGCAAACAAGGACACAGAGCAGACCCTGCTCTGCTGGTCCTTCAAGGTGATCCCTGGCTGTGCAAGGGGCACTGCTGTGTCCTGCACACTCACACACTTGAGCTCTTCACTGGTGTTTCCCTCAACACAGCACTCGCTTGAGTGTCTCCTTGAGAGCAACTCTGAAAGCAGAGCTAAGGCTTCAGGCCCTGCCCTGAGGACATCACCTTTCTTTATGGAAATGCTGGTATGGAGGCCAGCTCTGTCACAGAAGTGCCCATGGCCTGTCCCTGCCTGCGGTCACAGCACTACCACGCAGCACGCCTGTGACCAAGCTGCCAGAGCACTCAGGCCTTACAGCAACGCAAGGGATCAGAACGAGAGTGTAGAAGGGGAAAGAGAAGAGTCCTGGAAGAGCAAGGGCTGTTGCTCCCTGGCAGTGCTGCCATGCCGGTACTCCTTTCTCCTCCACCCGTGCACAAAGGAACTGTCCCTGCAGGTCCAAAAAGGCCTTGGAGGAAGGATCGCAGGACAAGAAAATTCACTGAAGTGTACTTTATTGTGTTTAAAGGCCTTGGAGGAAGGAACAGAAGACAAAAAGAGTGACTGAAGTGTGCTCTACTGCATTTAAACACACAGACAGAGCAGGGCTCCTCATTTACACAAACACTCAGAAAATAAAAGCAGACAGTGATGTACAAAGGGGATGACAACATTATGACAAGGAAAAAACCACCACCAACAACAAAAAATACAGGTGACAGGCTGTGCCTGTAATGATTTACATTAAAATGCCCTGCAGGAGAAGTTTATAGCTTCTTAAAAACATCCAGTTATCAGTTTCCCTACAGCATCTTTGAGCTCCTGGTTCCTCATGCTGTAGATGAGGGGGTTCACTGCTGGAGGCACCACCGAGTACAGAACTGCCAGCACCAGGTCCAGGGGTGGGGAGGAGATGGAGGGGGGCTTCAGGTAGGCAAAGATGGCAGTGATCAAAAACAGGGAGACCACGGCCAGGTGAGGGAGGCATGTGGAGAAGGCTTTGTGGCGTCCCTGCTCAGAGGGGATCCTCAGCACAGCCCTGAAGATCTGCACATAGGACACCACAATGAAAACAAAACAACCCAAAAAAAGAAAAACACTAATCACAATAAGGCCAACTTCCCTGAGGTAGGCATTTGAGCAGGAGAGCTTGAGGATGTGTGGGATTTCACAGAAGAACTGGTCCAAGGCATTGCCATGGCAGAGGGGTGATGAAAAAGTATTGGCCGTGTGCAGCAAAGCATAGAGAAAGACACTGCCCCAGGCAGCTGCTGCCATGTGGACACAAGCTCTGCTGCCCAGCAGGGTCCCATAGTGCAGGCGTTTGCAGATGGCAACATAGCGGTCATAGGCCATGACAGTGAGAAGACAATGCTCTGCTGAAATGAAAAAGACAACCAGAAAGAGTTGGGCAGCACATCCCAAGTAGGAGATGGCCCTGGTGTCCCACAGGGAATTGGCCGTGGCTTTGGGGACAGTGGTGGAGATGGATCCCAGGTCGAGGAGGGAGAGGTTGAGGAGGAAGAAGTACATGGGGGTGTGGAGGCGGTGGTCGCAGGCTATGGCGGTGATGATGAGGTCGTTGGCCAGGAGGGCAGCCAGGTAGATGCCCAGGAAGAGCCAGAAGTGCAGGAGCTGCAGCTCCCGTGTGTCTGTGAATGCCAGGAGGAGGAACTCAGTGATGGAGCTGTGGTTAGACATTTGGTTCCTGTAAGAACGGAGCACTGTCAAAAAGAAAAAAAAAGCCAAATTAGGGGCTGCTTCTCTGAGCAAACTCAAAGCCATTTGTCCTAGGCACTCTGCTGCTAGACACACACACACTTTTACTTTTCTAGGAGACCTTTCTTCCTCTCCATGGCTGGAGCTCTGTTTGGTGCTGGATGAGTGTGTTCTGAGGAGCAGGGCCTCTGCCAGCTGACTGCCAAGGAGTCAGCCCTGCTCTGCAGCAGTGGCTTCGTAGGAACGGTGGGGGCAGGAGCCAGTCCAGGTGTTTGACTTTATCAGATGGGATTGCTCGTAATGCAGAAGGACTTGTCAGCATCTGCACTCCCAGTGCTAAGGAACCAGGATGGCAGAAGGCACTTTGAGAGGTTTAGGTTTTTTACAGCTCCACCTCCCCTCTCACCCCAGGGAGAGTTCTTGGGTATCAGAAACTGTCAGCATTTCTGCTGCACTCAGGGAGAACAGAGTGAGTTCTGAGAGGCAGGATTGTCTGAGATTTCCTGCAAGAGTGAGGGAAGCTTGTCTGTCCCTCTGTCTAGTTCCAGGAGCCCTGATCTTGAAACTTTCTGAGATGTAGGGTGATCCCACTCCCATGTTACCCTGAAAAACCACCAGGCAAGGGGGCTTGCTCAGGGGAAGGGCTCTGCATTGGAGCGGATGAGATGAAGTTTTCTGAATTCTCCCTCCCACATTTCTGGTTATTGTTTCCTCTCATTCCCTGATCCTATCCCTGCTTCCTGGAGATTTTCATCCTGGGAGGTGTTTCCCTCTGCCATGTCGTTCCCTGTGAGCACTCACAGACCCCATCGCAATATCTGTGCACTCACCTCAGCCCTCCAGAAACCTCCCTGTGTGCAGGGTGCTGGCTGGGCGCATGGTCCTGTTTGCAGGTAGAAAGAAGGACAGGTCAGTCTAAGGCAGGTGGGTCCAGCCAAGGTGATCCTGCTAGTATCCCTATGCAGAGGAGTGGCTGAAAATACATTAGGAGACTCCTGGAAGACCTATTGATCACTCAAAATTCCAGTTCAGCCATCTCAGTGTCTTGTCAAAATTAAGAACTCCTTTATCATTTCTTGCCTGCTGTTCCCCAAGAGAAGGGAATTGAAAACAGAGGAGAGTTCCTTCTCATTATAGCAGTCCCTGCCTTGATGTTCCCCTTGAAACCTCCTATTGGAAACATTCTGGAGATGAGGCTGAAGCTCTGAGCAGCCCTGACCCACGCAGCACCCTCTCACCAGCAGAAGGACCCTGCCTTGCTGGGGTCCCTCCTTCCACCCACAGCTTCTCCTGGCACAACCGTGGGGAGTTCCCTGGGCAGGCTGAGAGCTGACCCTGGCAGGCAGCAGAGTCCCTGCCCCGGCACACAGCACCCTGCGGTGCAGGGACCCTGCTCGCAAGGACAGCCCTGGGCACCCCTGGCTGCACACCCGCCTTCACACCCCTGCAGCCATCCCTTGGAGAAGGCAGCTGTCATGCCTTATCCCTCGGACAGTGCAGCAGGGCAGCCCTGCTCTGCTGTATGCCCTACTCCTCTACAATAGAGAAGAACTGAGAGTTGTACTTACAGATCCTGTAATCTGTGGCATGTGCCAGCTTTAGAAGATGCCTCCAGGAACTGCACCTGCATTGCCCTGCAACCAGAGTCTTACCATGTCAAGGGCTGTGAAGATCTCTCCCACAGTGAGGTCTCAGCACCCTCCCACCCCACACTGCCTTTAACCCCTGTCTGCCTCCCTCCTCTCCCCTCCCTGCCTGCAGGCACTGCCCTCAGCCCTGCTGCGCTTGGCACAGGAGCTGCTCCTGGGCAGAGCTGTCTCTCTGCAGCGCTGCCCGCTTGCCAGGAGCTGCCTGCGTCCCAGGAGCCCGGCCCAGCTCAGCAGCACAGCACCAGCCCAAGGCAGCCCTTGCTCTGCCCCTCTGGGCTGCCTTGTGTTGTCCCTGGGGCTGCAGGGGAACCTGCTGTGAAACTGCCTGAAGCCATCACTCATGGTCCCTCCCGCAGCTGGAGAGACAGTTCCACCAGTGCGTTTCTCTTACCAGAGAAAGAGTTAGGTCCAAGAATCACCTTTTCTCAACCCATCTTTAGGCAGGACAACAGAGACTGTAACAGGAAGGGGTCTCCTGTACCCCTGCTGAGGGAAGGAATTCAGGTCCTGTTCCGGGTGTTTAGTCCAGGGGCAAGAATGTCTGCCAGAAACCCACAGGAGGGGGGATTCCTCCTGCCTCACTTCAGGTGGGCACAACATGGGCACCTGCATGGGAGCTCCTTGTCTCACCTCCAACAGCAATAATGGAGATGGAGGCCAGGAGGGAGCTGTTCAGGCACAAACACCTGGTGACATTTGGGCTTCAGGAGGTGGCCCCAGACATGTGCAGGTGACTGCAAGCTCTAAGGGAGCAGCTCACAGAGTGTGGTGGTTTAACCCTGGGCAGCAACTAAGCACCACACAGCCGCTCGCTCACTCCCCTGTCCTGGTGATGTGGGGAAAGATTTGGAAGGTTAAAAGTGAGAAGACTCGTGTGTTGAGATATGAACAGTGTAATAATTGAAATAAATTAAGTAAAATAGTCATAGTAGTATTAATAATAATAACAACATATAACCCCGTGTACCCGTGCTGCAGCCACATGCCACCCACATGACTGAAAGGGTCTCTCCTCTTTGCTCGCCAGCTCGTCCAGCTTCAAGTTCACTCGCGAATTGCACACACACAGCGCTCCAGCAGTACCTGGCCCTGGACACTCGGTGTTTCCAGCTGCTGGGTCCCCATGCCCTGTGCTCCCTTCTGCCACTGCAGCAGCCAGGCCTCTGCACCCACCCTGCACCGGGTACACAGAGTGGGGCCACGCACAAAAGGATTTGGAATCGCCCTCCAAAAGAAGGTCGGACGGGCTGTGGGGATTAGGTGCAGGGCTCAGTCAAACCAGCAAACCAAGCAGCAGCTGGATCCTTGATCCCCACTCCTCTCCACTTTCCATGCTTGTACATCGCCCTCAGCTTCCTTGGCTCCTGCCTTTCTGCGCCCGTGTCCCCTCCCAAACAAGGCACCTACCCCTGCTTATTTTTCCCCCTTCCTCCCACGTTTGCCACACCTGGGAACAGATGTGGTGTTTCAGGTGCTGTTAGCTAGGTCTTCTTGGACTTCCATGCCATTACTGATGGGGTTTCCCGGGTACTGCTGTCCCTGCCAGATTCCTCTCCCCAAAATGACCCCAACTCTTCCTTCAATTTTCTGTCAAGTGTGGCCACCTCTCACATCCATCCCCCTTAACCACCTGCAAAATCTGGGGCTGCAACAGCAGAGTATCCACAGGAGACAAGCTGTCTGCTCTAAGGCCGCCTTCTGTCTGCTCTGAGCAGATACTGGGCACCACCTTCAGGTCCATTCCAAAATCCAAAGCAGCCTTGAGCCAGTTGGTTTGGGGCCCAGCTCTGGTGCCCATGAAGCCATGCTACGCCTCAAGGGCCCTGAGAGCAGCTCTTCCACTTTCAGGCAGAGCCTGCCCTGCCATCCTAGGGACCAGGCTGCACTCGGCTGGGTGCCTCAGCTCTATCCCCACAAGCCAGGGTGGCAGCAGGAAGCTCCCGCACCTTGCACGCCCTTTGAGGCTGCCATTCTTCAAGCCACTGCTCTCTGCCCTCCAGGGACCCAGCCCTGCTCAGCAAATGCAACGCACGTGCCTGGCTCCCGCTTTTCTCCCGGGACTGCCCTGCACTCCAGCATGTGAGCAGCTGTAGCTGACACCCGGCTGCCCCACCAAGTCTCACTGATACCAATGATATCCTAGCTCTGGGAATGGACCCAGGCTTCCAGTTCAGCTTGGTTGTTTCTCACACTGCCTGCCCTGGGGTACAAGCATTTCAGATATGCTCCTGAGCCCTCCCTGCTCCCAGGAGCAGGGTAAATGTTTCCATCCTCAGGCGATGTATGCAACTTGGATACAACCCAAAGATAATAATGCAGAAGAATTGGGAAAAAAAAAAAAAAAAACAGAAGAAGAAAAGACAAACCCCAAAACCCAGAACTGACAGTGAATGTATTAACTCCCACTTCCAACAGAAGACTAAACAGAAACGAACACAGAGCAAGTGGGAAAGGGGACAGAAAATAGCAGGAAAAGGCTAATCTCACTGCTGCAGTGCTGCATGTAAATTCCAGTGGTTTCCTAAAACCCAATGGCTTGGCTAAACTCAAAGTTCACAGATCACAGCTGTGCTTGACCGCACTAAAACAATGGGCATGACTCTGCATTTCTTCAGCCTTTAAGGACAAACACCAACAAGAGATCCCTGCACTTACTGAAATAGTCATACTAAACCAAAAAGGATCCACTTGCTTGCTTTGGCTGCAGGAACAGCAGGACAGTAGCACAAATTTGCAAGTGTAGAATGACAGCGAACATAAGGATAAGACAATGAAGAAATACACAAAGCATAAGATTTTGTGCGTCTTCTTTTCAAAAAAGTCTCACTCATTTTAGTTTTGCTGCTTTACTGTGCAACAAGAATTGGCAAGCTTTCCAGTGATTTATTCCTGCCACACACAGATCCAGGTTCTGCTTTGAAATTCATACAGGGATATGCGTATGAAAAAAAAAAGAAACCAAACCAAAACCAAGACCAAACCCCCTCTCTGTAGACCAAGGCCTGAGGTAGCTTTAAGAATGCAGCTCATTGTGCCTCCAAGACCAGAAGCACCTGAGGCTGCAGAGCTTTTACAGGGGGAGGGAGAGAGGACTTGTGAAGAGAGATGCAAGGCTTCCACCCTGCTGACAGCCACCCACAGCCCAAATCAGGGACAGTCAGAGCAAACAAGAAGGGAATGGGTTTGCTTTCTCTTTCATTTACTTGAATTCCTTCTAACCAACTCTAAGTCTTCCCTCCCACTCCAGGATTTTTCCTTTGGTTTAATTTTTTTTTTTTGGAGACTTCTCTGTTCCCTTATGGTAAGATGCTACTTAGAAATGTAATACAGACATGCCAGGGAATAGACGAGGCTAAAAGAATCTTAACTTTATTTATGAACATGAGATTTGTGTTTATACACATGCTAGTAAACAAAGAGAAAAATAGCCATGCAATTGTCCATGTTCCAGAATGGCTTCTGCAACGCCCCCGTTCCCCCCCACCCCCTGCCTCCAAAAGGTACTCCCCTTCTACCTTCCCAAAGTGGAAACTACTCTTTACAGGAAAATATCAAAATATTCTCAGCCTTTTAAGATGAAAACGTTTCAACACTCTTGGCCTTTGGCTACTCCTTCTTTGCTTTTTTTACAGGAGGTTCCAATTGAGCAGATTTTTCAAGACTGGTGTCCATCTTCTGGGAAGCTTTAGATGCTTTTGTTATATTGTTGTTCTTTGGAGGAAAAGCCACTTCTACTTTCTGCTTTGCCTTTTCAATTTTTGCTTTTGGCTTATCCTTCTCTCTTTTCTCCTTTTCAGACCCCGGTTTGAAAGCGCTATAATCTGCTGGTCTAGGCTCATCTCTTACAGGGGTGGCATCGTCTCTGCTTGGGAGCATGAACAGAGCGCCCCTTGTAACAGAACAGCCCTTGTAAAACTTTTCATACCATTCTCGATAGTTCCTTTCCCATGCGCTGTATCTTTCCTGCTCAAAAGGATCTCTGACGTCAGCAGATCTGCCATAGTGAACCTTCATGTCATAGGGTGGAACTTGTGTGTGTCTGTTAAAAGGCTGCCTTTCTTCCTCCCCTTGAGGTATAGTCTGTTTCATGGGACACTGGCCTCTAAATACTGGTGATCTTGGCCGTGATTTGGATCTTCTGTATGGGGGTGACCTTGACCTTGACTGGTGATAACCATGTGCCCTTGACCTAGACCGAGAGTTACGGCTCTTCCCTTTGCCTCTTCTTCGATTCGGCGGCGACCGCAAGTAGGAGTGAGAATGGGAACGACCAAATCTTCGAGAGTAGGAATGGGAAGAACCAGCTCTTGACTTGGAATAGGTATATGACCTTCTAGAGTAAGATGAAGCATTACGGGGAGACTTGGACCTTAAAAAAGCACAACACAAAAAAAAAATACTGAAGGTAATTCAAAACAGTCACTCTCACCAATTTTTTTTGTCCCAATTTTGTGTTTGTTTTTTTTTTTTTTTTCCCATATGCTTATGGCAAAGCTGCTTTCAGCTGCTGACATGATGCTACTGCAAAGTCAAGAGCTTGATAAGAGTTTCTGCTTACAAGGCAGAACAGCTGCTGCTTTGCTGGTGTGAAAACATCCAGGAAGGGTAACTCTATTTCCACTCACTCCTATCTCATGAACTACCACAGCTGTTGATTGATTTCAGGTGGTGTATACTGGCACGGGAAGCGGCACATTTTTCACTCCTCCACGACTACATGCAGTGCAATCTTTTTTTTGCAGTAAGATGCAAAAAGAGCAAATCTCAACAGCTCCCATGCAGTACCAAACATCAAGAAAACATGATTTAGCCTCAAGAGAGCTCAATTTTAAAATGCCAGCTGAGTCTACTTAACTTCACTCCTTATTTGGCAAGTTGTACAGGATGCAAAATACTTGTACTGCAATCCTACCTACAGGACTATTTCATCAGCACTTCTAGCCAGATGTCCTAGCAACATTTGGCACCTACCTCTAGCTCTAACCAAGGACAGTGACTGCATTTCAAGACAAGTCAAATCTAAAAGCTTCTGAACTCAGCCGCTAGCAATGTCACTCAATGCCATTACAAATATGTACCAAAAGGAAGGACTCACTTGGCACTGCAATAATAGATAAAACAGACTCCTCCCTCTCCAACTGAGAGAAAGCATCCTGGCTATTTGAGATGGCTGAATTGAAAGAAATTCAACGTTGTCATAAAATAACAGCGTTGACTTTTCCAACAATTTGCTCCATCAGTATCATCTAAGTTATTTAAAAAAGAATGTTGGAGGCTGTTTACTATTGGGAAATCAATTTCTTCAGCCGTATTCAGGCAGTGATCAAAAGGGTGGCTTTCTATTTGATCCTTTAATTATATTTAAGTTTTATAGGTAATTATGGTTTCCTCAAAAAAGCATTCATTTTTCAGAGTCCTCTTTTCCATCCTCTACTGGAGATTTGTTTTCAATAACCTTACTGCAAGCCCAGATCCCCTTTGTTAAAGCCCCAACTCAAATTAAACCATTTCAAAATTAATTACCATGTGTATTCTCCCTCCACTGCTATCTATGCATATTCACTTCATTAGAAATCAGCTGTTGTATAAGTTATGTGTTACGGCCTCGTTTAGCAGGTTACAAGTAGGCATCTATTGAATTTCTGTAGAATACTCACAGTTCCCAGCCTGCTCTGCCACCTGCTGAGCGAATTGGTCTGGCTCTCACTGGATGACCTACTGGAGTGGGGAGGCAAAAAAGAAAAAAAAAATCCCATTCAGCTGGTCTGAAGATAATTCTTTTCAGGAAATCCTGAAGTTCTAGTTACTTACCAGCTGTGGGTATTGGTTGTCCTTGGGGGCCCACAACACTTGCTAATGCTGGCTGTCTTTGAACAGGAATCTGGTAGCCCTTGTGAATAAATGCAAACAGTTGGAAAATAAGCTCTATGAAAAGTAAGAATCAGCACATAGGCTGAAATAAAACTTACCTTCTCTTCCAACAGACTGCTGATTGACAGAGGGGAAGGTTTAGACAGTTGAGCGGCACTCACCAGAGCAGCAGGAGGGGTGACGGGCAGGAGTGGTGGTGGTGGTGGTGGTGGTGGTGGTGGCTGCTGCTGCTGTTGCTGCTGAATTTGTGTATGGAGCCTTTTTGTGTAGCCAGTTCCATTTTTGAAGTTGTTCACAGCCTAGAGGCAGAAAAACATTGACAAAAAGGTAATATGGAACTTCAGGAGATACACCAACAAAAGCCTCCGCAGAGTAAAATTGCTTTTGTGTTCTTATAAATGCTATCAACCGTAAAATAAATCGCCATACAGATATATGAACACATCCCATTAGACACTGATATTAATGACTGGTGACTCAGAGTATCTGTATTTAAAGTCCTTCAGTGTTAACACCAAATCTGAAAGCGAGGCAATCATCTTAAACAAAAGTGTGACCTGAATGTGCCAGGCTGTAAGCTTCTGTAACAACAGATCATGGATTTCAAAAGTAAATTTGGCCTTGTTCCATTTAGCCTTGCTTAAAGGAGATGTAAATTAGTATTTGCTTCCCTTTCACCTTTTCACAAACAGACTTGTCTTACAAACAGTTTACGTAAAAGGCATCATGGCACCTGGCGTAGGAACTTGTTGGCAATTAAAGAATCAGGCGAAACGTCTGTCTGGTGGCACGTTGGGCAGGTATGCTCCTCAGATTCCAGCAACGCTGTTCTAATGCCTGTGAATAATTAGAACCATCAAAAAAGGTTTTAGCCAAAGTGAGGACATTTGTTGGCTTCTAATCAATTCTCAAAACACGTCTATGATTAATGGGTGAATGTGGTCTGGAATTGAGAGCATGAAGCTATAAAAGTTCAATAGTGTCACAAATGTCTCGTATGCAGCACACAACCGTACAGGTTTGATATTTCACTACTGTCACACCTGAAGATGTAGAGTAGGCTGTGTCTTGATGTCCCCACGAGTCTTTTTTCCACTGTCTAGTACAGCGAGAAGTCACCAACCTCCAGGTTAATGAATAAAACACGTCTCAAAAAACCATTAGTAGATTTGAATTGTGAAGGTTTTAACCAGCTCTCCCGTGGAGAAGAACGTGGATTAAATGCCTGACTCTCCCTTTGTTGCAGAGCACAGTCAGGCACCAGAGCTGGCTGTATAATTTTGTATGAGGGAAAGGACTGTGGACAAACTAAATGCATTCCATATCCAATACTGTAATCACCTGCACAGTGATGCACTCTTCTCATACTCATCCTTTCCCATGTAAAGAGGACTTAACCAGATACATGAAAAGGGGAAACAGCTTTCTGCATTTTTTTTCCTTTATACGAGAAGAGTCCTTTCTTGTTCAGGGTATACTGAAGTATTAAGTAGAAGTGGTAATAAAGCAATTCTGTTATCTCCTATTTCTGCTTTCCGAAGATCACATGTGATGTTTTGAATGAACAGACAGGGCAGTAACACTTACATTCGTCACAGTAACTGTTCCCACAGCAGGGAATAACAGCTGCATCTGTCATGAGATCTTTACAGATGAGACACAACAACTCCTCTGGAATAGGATCAGCTGAGGAGGAGGAGGACGGCTCCGCTGGTAGGAAGGGAGGCTTTTCCTTCTTGCCTCTAGCATAAGCTTCCCTGGAGGCAGGGTGGGGAAGGAAAAAGGAAAGACTTAAAGATGGCTAAAGGAAAACTTTTCCAAACTTTGGATTTTATCAAAGGAAGAGAATAGATGGAATCCTTCTCATACACCATTAGCCTTCTAACATGTAGGCATTTCGTTTGAACTACTTTTCTGTAGCCACAGCACTAAAAGAGGGAGGGGGCAAGAATTTTCCTTCTGCAGAACTCTCCCATTCATTGGATCAACTCCGAAACCAGCTCAGACTGGAAAAATAATTCCTTGACACCTAGAAATAAGGTGAAATGAATCCCACCTCTCCTTTGCCAGAGGGTAAGTGTAAATTGCAGGCTCAGGGTAAAGTTAGTCTCTGAGTAATTACGTTTGATTAATGGAGGAAGTCTGTGTTACAGCTTCTACAAAAGGAGATCCATGACAGAAAAACACAAGTGCTACCAAGTGCATTTGAAAACAGCCACTCTTGTCAGCACACAGTAGTCTTTTCTTAGTTTATAGCCACAGGAAAACTTCAGTCTGTTTCACACATGGGATTGGATAAAAGTCAGGGGGGCAGGAAAGCTCAGTCCAACAGCTCTTTGTTACATTTTGCAGGAAGCCTTTGAAGCATAACCCAGAAGCAAAATGAGCGTTCACAGAGACCGACTCCGCTGTAAACACTACTGAAACGTTTTGCAGAAATACACATTCTTAGCATACCACAAGTTTCACCAACTTGCAGGGGCAGGAACAGAAGGACCGCCCTATTTTAATGGTAGAAAGTATCACAGATTTTAAGGTTAAGCTACAATGACAATGCTTCCTCTCCCGTTATTCCAGATGCTGGCCAACTTGGTTGCATTGCCACTCGGACGTTTACACATCGTTTCTCTCCTTCCCTTTGTGGTCAGTCCAATTAATTCCCTACTTACGCATTAATAGCTGGTATTGCATATTTTCCACTTTTCGTCAGCATAGCACCCTTGGTGTTGGGATCTTTCACCTCCACCATGAAACTCATGGGAATTCCTGTGCTCTTTTTAATTCTGGGAACAGACTCAAATTGTTTGTCCTGTTAAGGAAAGAAACGCAGACATATCTCAGCTCAAGACCCACACTTCAAATGACATTTCAAGGACTATTTGAAGCAGCAAAAGCCTTTAGTGCTCTCCTTGTACCCAGCGTAAGGGTTGCTCAACTAAAATACTTCTTTTCCTAAAAGAACAAAGCCAGGACGTTCAAAAGGCTTGAGCAGCGTTTTGAACTCATCCAACATTCTTTGGCTTAACTTCAGGTTCCTGAAGGGGGAAATATCCCTGCGCTCGCCATCCACTCGGAGAAGAGACACAAACCCGCTCCTCCTCCCCAGCGCAATTCAGCGCGAGAGCTCAGTTCGCTGCTCTGAATCACTCGCTGGGGAAACTTGTGTTCACCATCTCTAGATGAAGGCTGAATTCAGACCTCATGCATATGCATTCAGTGACGAACGTTCAATGGCATGAATACTCAACCAGAGGCTTGTGTACCTAAAACACGCACATAGTCACAAGATGGGGTCAACAGAAACATCTTGGGTTTAGACGGAATCCTGAAACCTGTCTACAACCAGTAGAGTTAAAAAGAGTTAAAACCAGAAACATTTCCAGTGATATTGAAATATACAAAAATGTGCGTGAAAGTCCACAGAGAAAGGTCTATGGACATATTTAATGTCTATGGCCTGGAAAAAAGACATTTTTGCATTTGTAATTGCAGGTTTCCCTGGGAGTTTGAAGGGCTTTGCAACACTGCCAGGTAACCTCTGTGTTTCACCCCAAGAGAAACAACTCTTAATAGGAGCGTTTCTGTATTTGTTCCGTGACTGCCAAGGTAAAAACAATGACAAACTACCGAACACCAGCAGTCCCCCACAATCTTACCCCATGTGTTGGGCAGTTCTTCCTATAGTGGCCAGGTTTTCCACAACGGAAGCAAGTGTAAGATGGTGGAGGTGGACCCAAGGCTTTCTTCAGGTAACTGAAAGATTTTGGGGAAAAAAAGAAAAAGGTATGCAAAGGTGTCTCTCTTGTTCCAACAAGCATCCTTTCAGCTTTTCCATCATCTTCAAAGAACAGATCTGACATCAGCAACACTCACTTGGATGGATCATATTCCTGGCAAGACTGTATCATCATCGCTGTTATTTTATCTTCCTCGGAAGCATCGGCTTCAGCCAGATTGGCAGTCTGTTTAACAGGTCAGGATTTGACACACGCATGAGAAACACAGTGAAGCCCCCACGGCCAAAGACCACAGCACTCACCCAGTCCCGTCAAGAGCAGCACAACGCCAGCTGAGGCTGCACCAAAACAGCTACTCATATAAAACAGAGTTGTGCTGAAGATGTTCTGGGGAGTCCTTATGCCCTTACGTGGGGGTTGGGTGCCCGTTAACCTGCTTGACAAGAGCATTCCTGGGCACCCAAAACCTTAGGCTCTGTCTGCACCTTGCATAAAGGCTTGTGGAACCAGTCCCACTTTCTTCCACGTGGACTCAAGCTCTGCGTAGAAACAATTACACTGTCCAGTATTTTTGAACTGATATTAAGCTCCAGACTATGTGAAGGAGAAGATCTCCGCTGTACATTTAACTGAGAAAGATGTATGCCACTATCATGATTTACCTTTTGCAGCATTAAAAGGACACTCAACTTAGCAGTCAGGGAAGTTGTTTCTGCTTGCTGAAACTGAGCTTCGGACACAGAAGCATGAAAAGGAATCAAGATTTTTAGAATCCCTCAGCAAGACAAAGGATTCTTTTCAGTAGAAATGTCACCATCATGTGCTGTAGGCAGTCCAAACTGCATGTTCCCCCCTACTAACTTCTTCATAAACCTTACGCACAACGAGATCATCAAATTCTTGAAGCCAGCTGCTTTTGTTTAACCAGTATTTGGTCAGATTTTTTTATTGCACACTAGTCCAGACATAAGCAGGGACGAAGGGAGGGACTGTAAATGACTTGGACCTTCAAGCACCTATCTTTCAGATCAACAGCGCATGTTTTTGCTTTTAGATGCATTCATTCACAAAAGCAACCATCTAGTTTCAGTATTTTATTAAATGGTTGTTTCATATAGACAGTTTTTTTCTCAACTGTAACATCATTCACATCAACATCTGTCAAGTCATTCATATAGACAGTTTTTGCTCAACTGTAACATCATCCACATCAACATCTATGAAGTCACTGCCATTAACATTTACAGACAACTTTACAGATACTTGACTAGTTTGTTTGAACCCAAACGGTTTACAGAACACTTCCAAAACACAAAAAACACATCCTAGGAATAGACCAAAACTCAAATAGGGCATTTAATACATAGGAATAACAAACCGGAAAACTTTTTACAACACATTGCCTCCATGCTAAGGCAGTCTGCACTCAGGAGGTCAGAGCAAGTAACAGTTCTGAGCTGCTTTATGTTATGTTCCTGTATTTTTCTTTAAATGTTCTCAAAAGCTGAAATGTCTACACCACTTGGACAGTTTTTCACATTTCACAGGAAAACTTCACATGAGTTTACAGAAACAAGGACACATTTAGGCACAGCACTAATGGAGTCCAATTTCTTCTGGTGGATACCTTCCAAACTAATTTTTTTTTTTTTTTGGCCAAATGTACACAGTGTAATTTCTGCAGTGAGTGAGGGAAGAAGTTACGAGTGGGAAGAGATTTCTCTTTCTTGGAAATGAACTCCAGCCTTTATTTTCAGAAGAAAGAAGCAGCTCCTCTGCACTAGGCCCTGCCTTCTCTCATCTTTGTCACTCGAAAGACCACTCATTCCATTGGCTAGCACTACGCCTTTGCACTAACTAGTGCCATCACCAGGCAAAGCTACACATTGTTGAGCACAGAACGCAAGCAGTTCCACAGCAAAACACGGCATTGCAACAGTTTCAGAAGGTCCCATCTGCTAATATGCCACACATACACACTGGCATATTCCTATAAACAGTCAGGTACATTTACACAATTGACAGCCTGCGCTCAAACAAATTAGATTGTGCTGTCCACTGTAGATGTACTACGATGTATGAAACTCTGCAGCATTCACAGAACGGAACTGTAACTATCGTGACTAGAAATTCAAAAATAGCCACGCAATCGTCCATGTTCCAGAAACGCTTCTCGTTTGGCTGTTGCAACCCGCCCTGAAATGTCCATAACTTACAGACCATATAATTCTTCTCTGAAAGTTGTGTTAGTTTCCAACACAAAATGAATGAAACGTATGAAAAACGGTAAACAGCTTCTGCAGTGCTGCTTCTTTGCGTCTTGAAGGTGAGTAATACAGCAACATTACGTTGAAGCTGATAAGGTACTCCCCTTCTATCTTTCCAGACTGGCAACTACTCTTTACAGGACAGTATCAAAATACGCATATATTTTACAGTTAAAATAAATACTTTTAAATTAGTAAAATCTAAATTAAAGTTCTGTTCACATTACAAGAGTTATCCAGCTATAGATCACAGTATAAGATTTTAAAATACAAGCAAACACTTTTGGTTTTAAGCATTTGACAAGAATAGATCTAGATATACCTTAACAAGCTGGGCCAGAGAAATAGATCCAGAAGAGTCATCGATCTGTGCACAAAACATTAAACACATATTCAAGTTCTACAATCAAAACACAGCAATAGTTCATCTCTACTGCAGTCTGAAAGGCTGCACCATATCCTCTGAGTGTCACTGAAAGAGGCATTTCCAACCCAGTGTAATCTGTATTTGTTCAAAAAAGCGTCCAAACCTGTGACAGCTCCAGAGTGCCTCTGTGGTTAATGAGAAGAAACCAAACTCACCAAACCCGCCTGAGATCAACTTACTGCTCCAGACTATCTCAGAGAGGGACCCTTGTCAAATGCTCACAACTGCTTAAGAGTCACAGGGGTAAGGAAGCTGCCAATTTTCAGCTAAAAAGGGATTTATGAGAATAAATTGCAACCACACTCCTCCCTCCCAGCTCCCTACGGAAGGGCTTGCAGGAATGAAGTCCTCAGGCCACTGGTTCGTAATGGACTGCTGTGTTTGTTGAGAACTAAGACTGGAGGGCACTTTTTCCACAAGGAAAAAGGGGAACTCCTCGCTTGTTCCTTTTCCAGTATACTCAATTCTATTACGCCACAAGCAGCAGTGAAGCTCACACCAGTAAAACCTTAGCAGAAAGACACTCGAATCACTGCTTATTATGCCTGAAGTTGTTCAAAAGCGTAGAATAACATTTCACAATGTAAACTGAACAGCTCTCCTCAAGGGGTCACTAACTGGATCAGAAGAGAGATTAAAAGCCTTCCGTGGAAAACGCTCTTGTCCTTTAGTGCCTAACGCAGTGGAAGAATTCAAGGCAGCAGTTTTAGCAGACTCTGGGAAAATGCAGAAAATGATTCCTCACTCCAGTTCATCGTTCCTTCTCTATATGTTTAGCATCATATGGTGGTACACTAAAG
The DNA here is from genome assembly GCF_030463565.1 of Pelecanus crispus. Classification (NCBI taxonomy): domain Eukaryota; kingdom Metazoa; phylum Chordata; class Aves; order Pelecaniformes; family Pelecanidae; genus Pelecanus; species Pelecanus crispus. The sequence goes on from NC_134665.1 coordinate 1,900,580, forward strand.
ACAGGCTTAACCTCTGGGAAATTGAAGCAGCATCCAACCCTGAAGTCACCCAGCTCCAAAAGCAAACTGCAGGCAGAGGTTAAGACAAATGACAGGGATTTCACCCACAAATGCACCAGGCTCTAGCCTTGTGCCAAAATTTAAAAAAATACTTAATTTTGTTTGAGAAGGAACCATCACTACAGGAAACTTATTTTCAGTGTACTTTGTAAAGTATTCAGTGACTTACTGTTTGGAAAATTAATACAAAGCTACATTGTTTACAATTAAGCGCAGTGTGTAGAATAAAGTGTCAGATTGTGGTTTTACATACTGGTTTTGATGGTCCACTCACTGGCTCCGTTCGACTTCTGGAAGAGAAATGGAGGTGATCAGAACTTAAAATAGAGCCCGTACCTCCTGAAGATGAGGAAGTACAAGGAAAGGCTTGAGATCACCACACAGGGGTTTCTTTGTACATTCTCCTTCAAGAACAAACTGCAAGGCGAGTAACACATTTTCAAGGCCTCTCCACCATTACAGCATGCATTCATCATTCCCAAACATTAACCACCCTACCAGCAGTTTCTGCAATGTTTCCAGCTGGAGGAATCAAAAGCTAATCTGCACGGCTAATTTTCAACGTTACAACAGCAGTGCCATTCTTTCCTTGTCCCCACACACAGGGATTTAGTTGAGCTTTGATGCCAGCAGCATCTGTCCTCTCACTTTAGGGCAGCATTACAATACCAGGAGAGGGTGCCACCCAACCAGAAACGGAGGATGCATTCACAAGGCAGCACTGAGCATCCATCCTTAAATTAACCCCCAAAACAAGGCCACGTTTATAAGCACAACGCCGTGGCGTCCAGAATTACTCAGTAGTGCCTGAAAGCACTGCAACAACTGCTGCAGTAATGTGCCCACAAATTCAGGGTTTTTTTGCTTGCAAGTGCTTCACGGGCACCAGGATGCTGCTGTACTGTTTGTTCGAGACACACTGTAACTCATCAGTATACTTTATTTATGGGGAACCCACATCAGAAGGTCATGGCAAAACCACAAGCTAATAACACCTACTAACTGTGGTGGAGAGGCCTATCTTTAAGAAGGCTGGAAAACGTGACCATTCAAACAGTGCTAATGCAGCTGATACACAACTGGACTGTGTGAATACAGAAATGACAGCAATGATGCTGTAGGCAGGATGGCATTTGAGTGGCTGTCATTTTAATCAATACGCCCAGTTCTCTGTCCTCCATAAATCTTGGGAATACAGAACTAAAACCTGGAGCACAGATATCAGCTTAGGGTAAAAACAGATGTAGAAAGAGAACTAGCAACAGTTGGCAACGTGCTAAACTGCTTCCTGCGTTTCAGGTTTGGAAAGGATTAACTATTCCTTCATTGTACTCGCTCAAAAGGCAATACACTTTGGGATATTGTTCTTTTTCTCTTGCCTGAAACGGATGCTGTCTTTAGGAAACTGATACAAATCCCTTATGAATGGAACTTCTTGTTTGCATGGTTTGCCAGCTGGACACCCTCGCTCTTTCCTCTACAGCTAGGATGCAAAACCCCCAGACCTGGGGCATAAGAATACCTGCCATATCCCACCCTCCCTCCCCCAAAGGCAAGAAAGAGTCAAACCCCAACAATCAGACTCTTCTGAGATGGGAACAAATTCTGAGTTCACACTACTACTTCACTATAAAAGCAATAGAAGCAAGAAGATTTAATAATGACCACTCAGGTAGAGGAAACAGCACCTACAACTTGGGTCTCAGAAAAATCAAGCCCAAGAACAAGCCCAAGAGAATCATCTTAAAAGTCACCATTGCTGCAGTTCAAACCCCATGTCCCAGTCGACTTTGGGACAGATACATTACAATCTACCTCATGACAACCAAAATTAACAGCACCTTTAACAACAAAGATGCAATCGGAATGCCTCTGTAAACTAATATCCACAAAACCAGCTAACACACTGAAAGCCCTAACAAAGGGTACAATGCTGTATGGATACTTACACAACATAGGTTTTGCTGGTGCCTTTGACTCCTCCAGCAGGGATTCTTCGAACGATCACTGATGAGTTCTTTGGAATCAGCGCATTAGCATCTGTGTATTCTGAAAACAACACAAATACAGAACAAAACAGTATTCAGTTTGTAAGAATGTCTATTACTATGTAATGACATAGCACTTCAGGCAATCCCTTCACAGGGATGAAAGCAAAGCTTTCTATGTAACACTGCGCTTTTATCGTCTCAACACACTAATGGGACATTCCTAGAAGTCTTCACGTTTGGTAATCACACACAAGCAGCAAAATCTTTTCCATTCATTTAAAACAGTTTGAATGCCAGCAGCACACTGGTCTCCAAGGTCACTCAGGACTGACAGAACACAGAAGACAGCCTGCCATCTGCACTGAGACCAGGTCAGGTCCCAGCTGGGGCTTGCTGTTTGGTTGTTGGTTTGTTGTCTCTTGCCTGAGAAGCAGAATAGCACATGCTCCAAGGGGTTGGAGTCAGAATGTTACAGGGCAGGAAAGAGCACTCAGGAATCCTGAGCTCTGCAGTTCACAGTTCTTCCACAACATTGTGAGAACATCTATTCTAAAAGACAGGTGAAGAAGTTCAGATCAAATTAAGAGGAGGCGGCAAGCTGAAATGCATCATTCCTGAGTGCAGGCTTTTTGAAGGGAATTCTGCCTTTATAGAACGCGCCTCTAGAGTAAGCATGGAAGAGGACACCCCTGCCCCCCTGACATTTAAAATAGCTCCCAACCATCCAGTCTGCCTTCCCAGCATCTTAAAAGAGTCCATCATATCATTTTATTCCAGTCTGTCGTGGTTTAGCCCCAGCCAGCAACTAAGCACCACACAGACGCTCGCTCACTCCCCCTACCCCAATGGGATGGGGGAGAGAATCGGAGGAGTAAGAGTGAGAAACACTCCTGGGTTGAGATAAGAACAGTTTAATAATTGAAATAAAGTAAAATAATAATAATAACAACAATATAATAATAATAATAATAATAATATACAAAGCAAGTGATGCACAATGCAATTGCTCACCACCCAACGACCGATACCCAGACAGTTCCCGAGCAGCGATCGCTGCTCCCCAGCCAACCCCCCCCAGTTTCTATACTGAGCATGACGTCATGTGGTATGGTATGGAATAGCTCTTTGGTCAGTTTGGATCAACTATTCTGGCTGTGCCCCCACCCAGTTTCTTGTGTGCCTGGCAGAGCATGGGAAGCTGAAAAGTCCTTGACTAGCATAAGCAGTACTCAGCAACAACTAAAAACATCAGCGTGTTATCAACATTCTTCCCCTATTAAATCCAAAACACAGCACTATGCCTGCTACTAGGACGAAAATTAACTCTATCCCAGCCAAAACCAGGACACAGTCATATTTAAAATCCTGTTTACTTCTAGTGAGTTTAAGCATCTACATCTGATGAATAAAAACTGAAATTCATGGTTATGCATTTCAAGCAAAAATTTGGTATACGTATACATTACACTGAAATGTATTCTCTAGCTTTGCTCTGAAAACCACGGGGGGATTTTTGCATTTTCACATGGAAAACACCCTTAGGAAAGCTTCAGGAAGCACCTGTGTCACTAATAGACCAAGTTTAAAATTTTAGACTCCTTTTACAAAGGTCAAAGGGCAACACAACCGACCTAGAGGAGGATCTGCTCACTGGTGAACAAGAGGGATGCTCTTTAAAGCATGACAGATACTCCTTCTTTAACCTCACCTTTAGGGAACACCACGCTTAACAGAACCTAGGGAAGCAGACACTTTTTCTTCACCGGATTCTGATTACGTATGGAAACAAAGCAACACACTTTGTAAAACTGGTATGATATACACTAGAGTAACACTTTACGGTGGAACATCTTTATAAGCATCACTTTTTCTTCTAAAACTTTGCTTTCTGTTCCTCACCTGCTATAAGAAAAGCCACATGTTCGGCCTATCTCAAAACGTTTCTTCTCCTGGGGATAAGAATTGGGCTCCATCACATTTAGGACCATCCATCAGTCTGGTTTTAAGGCTCTGTTTGACACAGACCCAACCATTCCAGTAGTGACGCCAGCCAGTTGGCCACTCAGCCTGCTGGCATGTGTGAAGCTGACAGTACCTTAGCAACCCAAGACAACATTCACAGACCCTTCTGCAGCAAAGCCCTTCAAGCAAAGCAATCATTTTTCAAAAGCTCTTGACAATTTCATTCAACAGTAGTAGAAAAATACAAGACTTCTGAAATGGATCTCTACCTACGCGTGCCATGCAATCCAATGGCATTCCTAGGACCCCTAACAGTGTGCTCTTAAGTCTCTTCACAGACATTCTCCTGAACATAGTTTAAATATCTTGTCGTGGTTTAACCCCAGTCGGCAACTAAGCACCACACAGCCACTTGCTCACCCTCCCCCCACACCCCGTGGGGATGGGGGAGAGAATCGGGGGGGAAAAGGTTAAAACCCATGGGTTGAGATAACGGCAGTTTAATAGGACAGCAGAGGAAGAGAAACAGTAATACTGCTTCTACTAATGATAAAAGAACATACAAAGCACAAAGTGATGCACAACGCAGTTGCTCACCGCCCAACGACCGATGCCCAGCCCGTCCCTGAGCAGCAATCGCTGCCCCCCAGCCAACTCCCCCCACTTTCTATACTGAGCATGACGCCCTATGGTATGGAACAGCCCTCCGGCCAGTTTGGGTCAGCTCTCCCGGCTCTGCCCCCTCACAGCTTCTTCTGCACCTGGCAGAGCATGGGAAGCGGGAAAGTCCTTGACTGCCACAAACACTCCTGAGCAACAACTACAACATCAGTGTGCTATCAACATTATTCTCATGCTAAATCCAAACCACAGCACCACACCAGCTACTAGGGAGAAAACCAGCTCTGTCCCAGACAAAACCAGGACACGTCTGCAGATAAGCAGGCAGCTTTAGGTGCCCAAGACCCCGCGCCCGCCGCCCCCACGCACCTTCGCTGGTCTGGGCGTTGCTGATCTGCAGGTCGCAGTTGGCCGCCTTCAGCTTCTCGCGGCCCATGATCTGGCGCTTGAGGTCGCACAGGGGGATGTGGAGGCCGCTGAAGGTGACCGTATCATAGCTCAGCTTGGAGGAGAACTTGTAGTGGACACACGACTTGCTCCTCCTCGCAGCCCGGCCGGGCGGCCACACGATGGGGAGAGGCCCCCGCGGCCCCGGCTCCTCCTCCGCTCCCTCTCTCGCACGCAGCGCTCCCAGGCCCGACCGCTCCCTATGGCCACTCGGGCGCCCGGCCTCAGCGTTCCGCCCAGGGCTTTCCTGGACGACAAGTGCACGGGCTGCCGCCAGCGCCTCACCTCACCCAGCGCATTATGACAAAAGGCGCGCGTCATGGGGGCACGGCGGCCCCGCCCTCTTCCTCCTAACCCCGAGCTCTCCCTAAAGGCAATCGCCATTCCTCCACACATTCCTCCAAACCTTCCCATCTACCACATCCACTGAGCGGGCAAGGGAGATTCTCCAGAAGCCCTTACATGAAACCCATTCGAATAAGCCAGCACGCTGGCCATTTCTTCCTGGAGGGAGTTCATCCGGCCCTGCACACTGCCAGACAACGTGGATGTTCGCAGAGAGATTCACTTGCTGTTCTGCAGGAAGCCACAATCAAACTAAAGGTAATGGTAAGGGTTTGGCTGCCACTACGGGCCCAGAGGATCCTGATGCTCTGAGCCATCTCCTCTGGGTCCCAGCCTTACTGGTTTACCTGAACAGCCCAATCCGGCACATGCTAACCCTTGCACAGGAAATCATTTGCATCATTCAGACTCATTTGAAGATCAGACTGCCCTATTTGCACAAGCACCAGGGCAATATTGGATAGGTGAAGAAAGGGCTTTCCAGGATTTACCCTCCACCTGAGCTGAAAAGTGGATTCTAAGTGCAATAATACCTCCCACACAGGGTAGAACCAGTATCTCTTCTGCCTCTGGAGCTCCTAGCTACTGATAGCTATGGGAAGAAGTGTTACAGCCCTCTGATGGCATGTGGCACTACGTTCCCCCTGTCTGTAACAGCTTTTATCCCACGCTCAGGGGTTGCAAAACTAGAGCGAGCTACTGCAAATGTGTCAAGAGAACTAGAAAAAGCCATTAATGAAACCGCAGGGAGTATTACAGCCCTACAGGAAGAAATCAACTTATCACCACAAATGGTAACACAGAATCGATCAGCCCGAGACCACCTTTTAGCAGCACAGGACAGAGTGTCCAGCTCATTTTCCTGCTCTCTCCAACCCTTTAAAACCCCCACTGTCAACCTGTCGTCGTTCTCATGTTGACACAAGAAAAGGGCATATGGAAAGCCGCTTCTAAACGGGGAATCCCTTCATCTATCACCGGCTCCCAGGCCACCCAACCAACCACGTTGTGATGACCCCATCACAGAGAATTAACAGGAGGACAAACAGGAGGAGGAGAACAAGAAGGAAGACAAACAGGATGAACTGATGGACAGCAGGAGGAGGAGGAAGGGGATGAAGGGGATGAGGAACACAGAAAGAGAATGAGAACAAGGAGGAACAAGACACAGAACAGGAGGAGGAGGACAAACATGAGGAGGAGTGAGAGGAGGAGAAAGAAGAGGTGGAGGAGGAACACGAGGAACAGTCAGAAGAGGAACAGGTGGCACCAGGAGCAGGAGGAAAAATAGGAAGGGAAGAAGGAGGAGCAGGAGGAGGAGCAGAAGATAGGGGAACAAGACACAGAACAGGAGGAGGAGGACAAACATGAGAAAGAAGAGGAAAAAAGAGGAGGAAGAGGAGAAGGACGAGAAGGAGGGGGTAGAGGGGCAGGAGGAGGAGGAGGAGGAGGAGGAAGGAAAAGGAGAAGGAGAATGACGAGGAATGGGACGATGAGGTGGAGGAAGATGAAGAGAAGGAAGAGGAGGATGACATACAGGATGAACAGATGAACAGAACAAAGAGGAGGCAGTGGATGAGGTGGGGGAGAAAGAGAAGAAGGAGGAGGAGAAGCAAGAAGAAGGTGAGCAAGAGGATGAAAAAGAGAATAAGGACAACTAACAGGAGAAGGAGGATTAGGATGAAGTTGTGGAGGAGGAGTGGGAGGAAGGGGGCTTTCAACTATCCCGGGTGAAAAAGCTGACCAGCACATTGCGGTACATAAGAAAAGCTCCTATGTAAAGATGGCTTCGAAGACATGCGTAAGAGAACTTGACTGACTGTGACCTCGCCTATACAAGTGGCTCTACTGTTAGAAGACACCAGACGGAAACCAGCTGAAAGCAGCAAAGTTGCACCAAAAGAGTGCCAACTCAGCTAGGAAATATGCATTAAGCGTTCTTGCACAGGGGTTCACGTGAACAAATACTCAAAAGTGAATGCTAACAGGCCACCTCATGGTCAAATCCAAGAGCTTTTTTAGACTGTAAAAACAGATATGTGAGTAGCCTTAAGACTGCATATAAGGAATCAAGAATTGTAACACGGTGTCCTTCTCAGGCTCCCAGTGAGAGGCACCTTTATGGCCAGCAAGAAAAAGGGATTTGAGCCAGTGTGTACGTCTGCTGCCTTCTTTCCTGTACCCACGCATGAACTAGACAAGAAGAAAAACTGTAAGCAAATCCATTCTGGTAAAAGTGCAGATCCACATGTAAACAGCCAGAGCTCTGAATGGCTACACTGACCCTTACTCAGATATTTATTTTATCTACCTTTGATATGTAACTAAGCACATTCCCTCCTACCCACAGCCTGTCCTCCCAGCCTCACAGCTCTCCTACATAAGAAACATAAGCTACAAAAAAAAAAAAAAACCTGCTTTGGTGAACACCAAAACACCCACGACTTTCTCAAACTCTTCACTGCCCCATCTGAGGGTCAAGGGACAGCATCTCCTAAAGGCTCGTTCACAGGCACTGCCCTGAAAACCCCCCACTGCTTCTCTACTAGTGCACAAAGAGATGAGGAAGACTTTCATCTTTAACTCTATGCAGACAATTTCTGAAATTAGACAAGTCATTTTTAACGAGGATAAGCCCTTTGCCTTGCATCTGGCAACCAACAGGGACGTGGACCCAGCAGCACAGAGCAGTGCCATGCGCAAACCACCACCCTACACACCCCACACGGGTACCCAGACCTGGGATTTGACAACCGGTCCCTCTGCCCATCGCCACCATGGCATCCAGAAAGCAGCGCCGCTGGCCCTACCGTGGTCCTGAGCCATCTCTCCATGGACGAGTCTTTAACCAGCAGGCCTGAAGAGAGGAGAAATTGTCCCCCATTAACCCCTGCTCAAGGTTTTGCAGGCAGGAGGGTTTTTTGAGCTGCCTGGTGGTGCCGCTCCTGGAGAGTGCTCAAGAAACAGGGCGGCTGCCTGTACCTGCAGGCAGGCGGTGGAGTGTGCACAGCGGGAGTGAGCGGTGGTTTGTGCGGCTGTTGAATGCATTCAGGCTTGAAATGTGGCCAGCCTGGTACGCCTGATACCTTCTTCCTTGCAGGTTGTATTTAGAGCCTAAATAGTATTATTTTAAAAGCAAAACCAACAAGCAAACCAAGAAAAAACCCAAAGCTGGGCAGTTGTTTTCCTTCCAGCTGGGCTTTTCTCCCCACTCCTGGCCGCTCTGCAAGGTGATGCCAATATTAGGGTGCAGGATTAGGCCCAAGGGCAGGCCTTTTGCAGGCAGCACATTCCTTGAGACTCCCGGTAACGCATTTCCTGGGGACTGCTCAAGAAATGGGGGCAGGTGCCCATCATTGCTGTTTTGGGTCTCTCCCCATCGCTCTCTGTCCAGCTCCCTGCACCCATTTTTTAATTCCTCCCTCTCTGTCTTTAGCCCATCACTATTTTCTTCCTTCTTTTATTTACTCTCTCTGGCTCCCTGTCTGTATTTTCTAATTCCTCCTCTGCTGCCCTACAGCCTGTTGCTATTTTCTTCTCTCTCTACACCTCTCTCATCTTTTCTATCACCATCTCCTGCTTCCTGGCCTTATTCTTCCTCTCTGTCCTGCAGCCTGTCCCCTCTTTCCTGCCTCTCTCCCCTGCTCAGCTGCCTCTGCTTCCCGTCCTTCCCTTGCTCTGTGTCCTGCACTGTCCCCCTGCCTCTCCCTTTCCCTCTCCTTTCCCCTCGCACCCTTTCCCCTCTCTGCCTCTGTCCTGATCCCTCTCCCATTTCTCTCTCACCACGCTCTCCTGCTGCTTGGCGCAAGGCCCTTGGCCTTCTTGCCACCCGCCTCTCCCGAGTTAGGCACCATTCGGCAGGAGACAGTGCCCAGCGGCAAGCGGGTCAAAAGCCCCCGGGGCTGCCTCCGCAGCGCCTCCTCCAGCAGTGGGGCCGTGCGGGGTGGATGGTGCTGGGGCGCAGCTGGGGGCATCACCGCCGCCACTCGCTCCTTGCTGCAGCCACCTCTGCCCTGTAGTGCGAGAGGTGGGGGAGGTTGTTGAGGGAGGAGGTCAAGTGGGGGATGTCGGGGACATTGGGGACAGCGTCCTCGCCATCCACCAGCCCCGCCGCCACCGCTCGCTCCTTGGGGCAGCCGCCTTCTGCCACGTACTGGGAGAGCTCGGGGAACTCATGGAGGAAGTCAGACAAGTCGGGGTCATCGGGGACGGTGTCCTTGCTGTCCCCCAGCCCTGCCACCACCGCCTGCTCCTTGGGGCAGCCACCCTCTGCCACACATTTGGAGAGCCTGGGGAGCTGGTGGGGGAAGGCAGTCAAGCTGGGGCTGTCAGGGACATCAGGGACAGTGTCCTCACTGTCTGTGGTGTTGAGCCAGGTGAGCATACAGTTGGTGGTGTCCTCTACCTGCTCAGGAAGGGCCTTGCCAAAGGCGTCTGGCCCCTGCTCGGACAGATCCATGGGCTTCCCTGGGGCTGCTGGGGTGGTCACCGCTGCTGAAAAAGCAAACAAAGGCAACCCAACCCCGGGGCGATGCAGGCTTTCCTCAGCTTGGCCACCCACCTGCAGGCTCTGCCAGCCCCCAAACCTCACCTTAGGGTTTTATTGCAGTTCCACAGGTCGGCGGAGCCAGGGCATGCTGGTGGGTGGTGGCGGCAGGGACACTGTCCTCAATGGCCGCCCCATCCTTGTTGGAGGCCTGCGACGGCTGCTGGCTGCTGCCAGGCACCTGGAGGGAGAAACAACTTCCATGTCTGCAAATCCCCAGTTATCAAAGGCTGTCAACAGAGGTGGGGCCGACCATGAGCACGAGACCCACGTGCAGGCCTGGGGACAGCAAAGGCACCTGCTCTGTCCCCACCACAGCACGCCCGCTCCACAGCCTGCAGCCGTCTCTTGGAGAGGAGGCCACTCCGCCTTCCCCTGCCCTGCGCACATCAGACACCCACCTCCAGCTCTCAGGGCTCGGGCTGGCGACCCTCGGGGCAGCAGCAGGAGCCGCTCGGACCCTGCCTGTGGCCTTGGCCCTGGGGCTGAGCACTCGGGGCTGGGCTGGGGAGCTGGGCCATGCTGGGGCCCAGGGCACTGAGGTCTCCAGGTCCGTGCCCCCAGGCCCACCCACACGGGGAGATTCCTGCTTCTCCTTCTCCTTCTCCTCCTTCTTCTCCTCCTTCTCATTCTCATTCTTCTCCTTCTTCTTCTCCTTCTCCTAGCACCCCTGCCCCCGCAGCTCCCCAGCCCCCCCACCCCGCTCCCCCCCTCCCCCATTTCCCCTCAGGCTGCTCGGCCTCTGCCCCCTCCGGCCCCGCCCCAGGCTGCCTGGGACTGACAGGCCGCCTCCGGCTCCGCTCATTGGCTCAGCTGTGGCCAATGGCGTGGCTGTTGCCAGGCGGGCACAGGCAGCCCGCGCCTCTCCTCCCAGGGCTGCCCTGCGCCCGCTGCCCCCCAGCCCGCAGCGGCTCCTCAGCCCGCCGGGACACTGGGCCTGCGGAGAGACGGCCTGCGAGAAGGGCCATGGCCCTGGGGCTGTTCTCTCAGCAGCGCAAGGGCTGTGCACAGCCCTGCCCTCCCTCAGGGCTCTCCAGCCCACCTCCCAAATTGCCAACGTCCGGGGGTTTCTCCCACGCCAAAGGTGCCAGCACCCAAAGCTCTGCCCAGCCCTCACCCTCCCTTGGCGCCGCTTCCACAGCACCACAAACACGGGGGCTCTGGCTTTGCCTTGCCTCCCTACGGCCCTGACATCGCTCGCACGCTCAGTCGAGACAAAAAAAAAAAACCTAAAAGAAAAATCACTTTTATAAAAAGAAAAGAAGCAGCAGGAGAAACTTACATACTCCCTGCGAGTAAGCATTTAAAAAAAAAAAAAAATTAATTTTACTCCCAGGGAGCATGGCATTTTCTACTGCTGCACCAGACTGATTATTTTTAATTTTTTTTATACCTTAATCTACACAATCATTAGCATTCCAGCCAGGACTACTGATATCACACCCACCACCTCCCCCACAGATTACCATCACCGCTCATTAATCCCAGCGGGAATGCAAACTACATCACCATTAGGAAACTTCACCCATCAAATATATAAACAAGAGTCAACAAATCTGTTAACCGACCTGCACACCAGCACTCCTACACACAAACAAAATAACATCTACACCCATAAACCCAAGTAAAAACACCCACTGCAAAACAAAAGGCACATCCAGCACACAAAGGCTCAACAAAAGGAACGAACAACCTAAAAAACCAACACCACGCTCTGCCCGTGCAGGACTCCCAAACCACAGACAGCGCCTTCCAAACGCTACCGGCAAACCGCCACGATCGCTGTGGGCCATCCCTGGGAGCCGGACCATGGAGCTGCACTTCCGGGTACGAGAGGGGCTTCCGGCGCGCCACTCTGTGCTGCACAGGGCCGACTCTATAGGCCGTACCATGGAGTTGGACCTCCAGGGTCGAACTCGACGGTGCAGGTCATAGAGAGGAGCTTTTGATTTCCAACTCTACGATCCAGAAGTTCCTCTCTATGGTCCAGAAGGCCTCCAGCATTACCGGAAGTCACACATTACTACCGGAAACACCACCAAAAAAAGGTGAGTGACCCCAATATGACCAATAAGTCCCCCCAAACACAAGGAATTAGGGGTTTAGGGCCACAATGTAGGGGTCTGGGCCTGCTTCATGGAGGGAGGTGAGGTGAGGTGAGGTGAGGAGAGGTGAGGTGAGGTGAGGTGAGGGGTGGGGAGGGGAGGGGAGCGGAGCGGAGGGGACGGGACAGGAGGGGAGGGGAGGGGAAGGGAGCTGCCAGGAGGGAGCTGCCCGGGAATTGCTCTGGGCCCCAAGGCTTTCCCAAAATGCAGGCCTGTCTGTGCTGCCAGCCCCAGCCCTGGGCAGGGGGAGCTGCGTGACGGGAGCCGCTGATTTGACTTTCTGGGCAGATGATGGAGTAGGCAGACACAGGCTGTAAGCCTGGGCTGGTCTGTACCTGCAGAGCTGTGGGCTGAGCTATTCTGCCTCTGAAGGCTGGAGAGATACGGGCTGTGGGCAGAGTTACTGTTTGCCAGTTAGCATTTCTTTTGGGGTCCTGTGACGGTGATAAGGTCGCCAGCCTGCAGCTCTGTGGCAGTTAAAACTACGACTGAAAGAGTTTTGATGGTGGATGCTGTTCTGTGTGTTTCATTTTCAATAATTGTTTCACTGAGCTGGAATTATTTCTGTGCGATTAGGTGACGGGGGTCTTCTTGTACTGGTCTTCTGGAGCACGTCCTGACAGCCTTTGTCATGCAGAGCTTTCCCGTCTGTTCCCGAGAGGAGCGATGGTCACGATGTGGAATGAGTCCTGTGAGTAGTGGCTTCACCAGTAAGCTTGGATTTAGTGGATCCCTGTGGACAAATGGATGCAGCAGGTGCTCCATCCAAGAACTTTGATGTGCTGATGCTCTAGAGTGAATTTGGAGCTGTAAGGAGCAAAGCAAACACAGGCACCACTGTGTCTGATCAGCAGAGCCCTGCTGCGAGCCTGCAAACATCCAGCGATTTCTCCCACAGCAAAGGTGCCAGCACGGAAAGTTCTCGCTCCTCCTTACCTTTCCTAGCCACCGCCTTCACAGGGAAACACACAATGGTGATGTACCCTTGCCTCTGTGCCAAGCACTCCGAAGACATGTTCTCAAGCTCACTCTCACTCTCGGCAGAGACCAGCTCCCAAAGTGCAAATGTTCAGAGATTCCTCCCACCGCAATAGTTGAAGGCCTTAGTGCTGTGAAAGCACTGGCACGGGAAGGTGGGGAGCAACAAGAGCATTCAGTGCTCTCATCTTTGCTGTGGGAGAAGTCACTGGATGTTTGTAGTGTCGAGCAGGGCTCTGCTGATCGTGACAGTAAGACAGAGCTGGCTGTGTAAGGAAATAAGCAGTCACGGAGCGACACTGTGTGTTTGGCTGTGAAACAACACACAGTGAAAGCTGAAGAGCAGCAAGAACTTTGAGTGCTGGCAGCTTTGCTGTGGCAGAAAGCATTGGAAGTTTGCAGCGTCAGAGCAGGGCTCTGCCGACCACACACAGTGGCGCTCCGTGCTTGCTTAGCTCCTTACACTGCCAAGCCTCTGTGTCACTGTCACGACAGGCAGAGCCCCGCTCCGATACTGCAAAAGTCAAGTGATTTCTCTCACAGCAAAGGTGCTAGAACGGAAAGCTCTCGCTCCTCCTTACCTTTCCCGGCCACCGCCTTCACAGCGAAACACACAATGCTGATTTGCACTTGCCTTTCCACCAACAACTCCAAATACACATTGTCAAGCTCACTCTCACTCCCGGCACGGACCAGCTCCCAAAGTGCAAACGCCCAGCGATTTCAAACACACAGTATGGGAATGTGTATTGGGAGTGCCGGGAGGCAAGGCAAGGGCAGATGGGCAGAGTGTGTTTGGCTGTGAAAGAACTTGCAAAGGAAGGTGAAGACTAGCAACAGCTCTAAGCCAGTAGAGCTATGGTGTGGGAGAAATTGGTGTATGATTGAACTTTGGGAGGTGGTCTGTGCCGAGAGTGAGAGTAAGTATGAGAATGTGTATTGGGAGTGCTGGGAGGGAAGGCAAGGGCAGATGGCGAGAGCGTGTTTGGCTGTGAAAGCGTTGTCAAGGGAAGGTGAGGAGCAGCAACATCTCTTAGCCCTTTGGCCTGCGGTGTAGGAGAAATCGCTGGAAATTTGCACTTTGGGAGGTGGTCTGTGCCGAAAGTGAGAGTGAGCTTGTGAATGTGTAATGGGAGTGCTGGGAGGCAAGGCAAGGGCAGATGGGCAGAGTGTGTTTGGCTGTGAAAGCGCTGTCAAGGGAAGGTGAGGACCAGCAACAGCTCTTAGCACTTAGGCCTATAGTATGGGAGAAATTGGTGGATGATTGTACTTTGGGAGGTGGTCTGTGTCTGGAGTGAGAGTGAGCCTGAGAATGTGTGTGTATTGGGAATGGTCTGAAGCAAGGCAAGGGCAGATGGGCAGAGTGTGTTTGGCTGCGAAGCGCAGTCAAGGGAAGGTGATGACCAGCAACAGCTCTTAGCACTTAGGCCTATAGTGTCAGAGAAAATTGGTGGATGATTGTACCTTGGGGGGTGGTCTGTGCCTGGAGTGAGAGTGAGCCTGAGAATGTGTGTGTATTGGGAATGGTCTGAAGCAAGGCAAGGGCAGATGGCCAGAGTGAGGGCCGGCCAGAGCTTTGGGGGCTGGCACCTTTGGCGTGGGAGAAATCCCCGGATCATCGCAAGACAGAGGTGTCTCGTGGCGTGTACATCTACGTGTGATGCCTGTGGTGGCAGTGTATGTAGTAGGGCAGAGCATGCAGCTGTGTATTGGCGGTGCTTGTGATGTCACGTGGAGCTGTGTAGGTGGTATGGCTGGAGCAGGAACGTTCCTGGTACCGGTCATTATGATGTCAGAGATGTCTGAGGAGTTGGCAGAGCAGGAGCAGGAAGTTGTGTTGCACAGCTGCTTGTGATGTCAGTGGTGTGCTGAGGGGTGAGCTGCCCTGCACACAGTGGTAGAGGCCTGGAACAGCGCTGTCCGCTCGGCACGCTCAGGATGGTTCCCGTGTGAAGGAAGGACGCCACGGCCTTGGGCTTGTGCTTCCAGCTTTAATCCAAAAGAGCCGTTGTCTTGAGGAGAGCTTCACTTCTGCCTGGCTGTGCAGGGCCAGCAGCACAGCGCCCACAGGCTCTGCCCCGCTGTTGGCTGCTCCCTTGGAGCTCTCAGGATCAGCAGGGTCTGAGCTGTCAGGGACGAGAGCGAGGGCTCGGCGTCTTTCTCCAAAAGCTGGAGGGCTGCAACAGAGGGAAAGAGAACAGAGCTGAAACCCACCTATCTGCAGAGACCCCGCGGCATCCCCTCCAGACCATGCCAGCCCCAGCCATGCCTTTCCCTGGCCAGGAGGAGCAGGTGGGACACATGGATGAGCTGGAAGGTGCTGCTCAGGAATGCCCCGGAGGTGTTCCTCTGCCCTGAAAGCGTTTCCCTGGAGCAGGGCGAGGCATAGCAGCAGCACACTGCCCAGGCCCTGTGGCCTGTCCCACCAGCCCCGGCACACACAGCACTGCCCCTGCTCACCGCTGCAGATCTCAGACAGCTTCTCCTTGCTGTTGTCCCTCAGGTGCTGCGCGGCAAGCCCTAGGCACAGAGCTGCGTCAGACCTCCCGCTCCCCAGCATGCTCCCAGCAGCGCAGCTCCCGGCTCTGCCGGTTTGGCTGCACACCCTCCTCCCCCTCAGCAGGGTGAGCCCAGGGAAGGGCAGTAGGCAAGGGTGGGTGGGACTGAGCAAGGCTGCCAGCAAGCCCAGCTGCGTGGGCAGGGCTGGGAGAGGGAGGCACAGAGCCCCTGGCTGCCCAGGCCCTGCACGGGGCAGTCAGGGCTGTGGCAGCCGCAGGGCTGCCCCTTGCTGCCAGTGCAGCGGCTGGGGCTGGGGCCAGGCTGCCAAAAGAGGGACCCCATGGGGCACAGGGGCTGTGGCTCACCAATGAAGCTCACGGCCGCCTCTCGCAAGGTGACCTGAGCATCGGTCAAGTATGGCAGGCTCTGACTCAGGTATTCTTCAACTCTGCTCCTGTCCTGCAGCAGCTGGAGAGAGCACAAGGGCATGGGACTGAGGTTGAGAGGCAGGCACAGGCAGAGTGGGCTCTGCAGGTCCTGAGAGCCTCTGAGCCAGGGCGCAGCCGGGCGTGCAACATGCTGAGGGTGGGGAGGGGAGAGGGGCGTGGAGAAGAGCCCTTGGGGGGCTCTGTGCCTGAGGGCAGGGAAGGAGGATGCAGCTCCAGGCTGTGGGCTCTGGGCTGGAGCAGGGCAGGCGAGGCAGAGCTGCACAGGGGGCAGCCCTCGTCCAGCGCGGGCCCTGGGGCTTGGGGGTTGTCCTCACCAAGCACTCCCCAATTCTGCATGCCTGCTGGGTCTTGGTCAGGTGCTTGAGCTGTTTCCACTTGAGCAGCTTTGCAGCGACGAGGAGGGCTTCCCGAGAGGCCTGCAGAGGGGGACAGGGATTGGGGGGCTTGTGGAGAGGGATTTGGGCTCAAAGGCCTGGCCTCCAAGACCTGCAGGGGCAGCTGGGAAGCCTCTAGGGCCTCTCATGTTCAGGCCTTGGTGGCCATGGGCTGCTGCTGAGCCCGGCTTGACCAGGTAGGGCAGGTGTGGGAAATGTCCGTGCCAGCTTCTGCGCCCCTCCTCACGCTGGGGATGGTGGGAGCCTTCCTCTGGGGTGTGCTGGAGGAGGGCGGAATGGGGGGAGCGGGGATGGGAGGGGACCCCACCTCCCCGTCCCCCTCTGCAGCAGGAGGCACAGAGGGAGGAGGAAGGCAGTGGGGGGAGCGGTGCAGGCAAGGAGGGGAGCTCTGCCCAGAGTCCAACTGCCAGCAGCCCTTGCCCCTCCCTGATGCCCAGGCCACCCCTGTGGTGTCAGCACGCCCTTCTCTGCATGACCGCTGGGGCCTGAAATCTGTACCTCGGCCACGCTCTCGGTCCGGTCACTCATGCGGAAGAGCAGGGGGAGCAGGCTTCTCTGCACGCTCTTCTTCAGCTGCCGCTTGTCGTTCCCCACCGCCATCTGCATGACGTCTTTGAAGAGGCAGATGGAGAGCTCTCGCAGCTGGCTGGACTCCTGCTAGGGAGGAGGACAGGAGGACTTTAGCAACAGGCGCTCCCTGAGCAAGGACGTGAGCGTGGCTGATGTGAGGGGGGCTGCTTTGGAGTCAGGTTCTGCACACAGGAGCTGTGGGCCAGATCTGCAGCCGCGGCTGAATGGCCCCGGGGGGCTCAGGTTGCCCGGAGGCATCAAGCTGTGAGGGAGAAGGCGTGCGGGGCTGCAGAGCCCAGAAGCCATCCCCACGAGAGCGCGGGGGCGTGAGGAGGGGAAGAGCCCTGGCCAAGGGCTGCCGCAGGGCTGGGCTGCCGGGCAGTTGTCCTTGCGGAGGGCCCATCAGTGGGGCTCAGGCTCCCACAGCAGCCTTACGTCATCAAAGAGCGGCAGGAGCTTCTCCGCCAGCTGCAGAGCGGTGAGGCTGGCCTCCTTCCTCTTCATATGGCCCATGACGTTTCTGAAGACAAGCAGGGCCTTCCTCTTGTTGTCAGTGCTGGCATTCTGCTGGCTCTCCAGGATGTCCGGCAGCAGGACCAGCATCTTTCTTGCCTGTGTGAAGCACAGAATTTCCTGGTTGCGAAGCGGTGAAAGACCACCCTGGCAAAAGTGCTCTGGCCACTAAGCAGCAGCTTCCCGTCAGGCTTCCTGGCAGGGCAGGCGGCACAGGAATCCCTGCAGCAGCCTCCTGGCAGGCGGTGGCCATGGGCGCACTGATGGGGACACGGGGATAGCAGCGGGGAGGGTAGTTAGGGCAGGAGAAGAAAGGCTGCGTGTCCCCTGCTCAGCCACCCCACTTCCCGACTGGCCCAAACGGGCACAGGGGTTGGTAACCCTCCGGGCCTGGAAAGCTCCCCAGGCAGCCACCAGGCCCCTCCATGGCAGCGCTCTGTGGACCCCCACGGCTTGTGCACCGCAGGGTGCGGGGAAGGGCAGCGATCTCCAAGCTGGCAACGAGCGGGCTGTGACCCCTTCGTGAGAGAGGCCCGCTGCCCCAGGCCCCAGAGGCAGCCCGTAGCATCGGCTGTACCTCATCGTCCCCCTCTCAGCAGGACGCTTCTTCTGGGGACAGCGCTCCCGCCACCGAGGCACTTTGGTGCTGGCTGCCTCGGTGCGCAGCAGAAACTCCTGCCCGACAGCGCGGGGATGCGCCAGGAGCGAGAGCTCCTGCAGCTGGCTGAGGGAGCCTTGCTCCTTGCGCTGCAGCGGCAAGGTGCGAGCCTGAAGGACCCTGTGGCCCGGGAAGGGGACAGCGAGGGCATTTGGAGCCGTCACCCCACCTCCTGACTGCCAGCCCAGGCCAAGCCCCCGTGCGTGTTACCCGCTGCCCCAGCCCCACGCTGCCAATGTGGGGCTTCACTTGACTCTGCCCTGCTCACCGTCTCAGGTCTCTGTGACAGCGTGAGGAGGCCTCTGAGCACCAGCGAGAGCAGCACCAGGCTTGGCCGCCTCAGGTACCTGTGGACTTTGTACAGGCCAGCAAAGTCCTCTGATTTAATGTCGCCGGAGGCCAGCAGCTGAAACAAAGGCGGCAGTGAGAGACTGGCAGAGCCCGCAGGGCTCCCCGCACCGTGCGGCTCCTGGTTCCCCCTGGCAGCTCAGGGCAAGGGCAGCGGGGCCAGACAGCCTGTCCTGGGGGCAGCTCTGCCCGCGGAGGGCCGCTTGGCACCCCCGTGCCCTGCGCCTCGCCGCACACCACGTGGTCGTCTGTGCCGGCTCCTCCTGTCCTCTGAGCATCGGCAGCCTCTTGCTCTGACGCCTCTGAGGAGCGCTCGAAGAGCAAGAGCTGCCACAAAGGAGGCACGAGACGCGAGTGGTGAGGAGTGTCTCCTGTCCCCAACCTTGCAGCCCGCTCAGCCTGTGCAGAGGCCATGGCCCCGTCTCTGCCCCTGCCCCCGAGGCAGCCCTTGCCCTTGCCCTTGCCCTGGCCCTGCCCCAGGTTTCCAGTGTGCAGAGCGGGGCGGGGGGATGCAGGCAGCGGGGAAGCTGGATGTCCTGGAGGAGGTGACCATTTGCGGGCAGATGGGAGGGGAGAGGGCCGTGCCTGTTTTCCTGGAGAGGCAGGCACAGCCCTGAGGCAGAGCAAGGACTGGTCTGGTCACTCACAGCCAAGTGCGGGATGCAGGCGTCCTCTGTGTTGGAGCTGAACATCCTGCGCAGCCGCTGGTCCTCGAGCCTGTTGAGCAGCTCCCTCAAGACCTTCACCAGCGTGTGGGGCTGGGAAAGCATCACATCCCACATGGCCAGAGCAGCACTGCGGGCCCAGAGCGCTCTGTCAGCGGGGCTGCCTCGGCCACCACACTGTGCCCGGGCCAGCCCCGCCGGACCCAGGCTGTGCTGCAGCCGCGGCCCTTCCCGCCCCCTGGCTTGGAGTGCCCGGGTCCCTGCCTGGGCAAGGAGGAGGGGGCTGAGAGAGTGTTCCCCGTGGGGCAGGGAGGAACCTCGTGGCGGGGCTCTGGGCTGGCTTGGCCAGCTTTGGCTACTGCAGGCCTGGCTGCCCCGCCAGGGCTGGAAAGCGTGGTGGCGTGGAGGGCCCTGCTCCTCGGGGATGCCCTGCACTTTTCCGTGGGTCTGGCAGGCAGAAAGTCTTTTGGGGTCAGCACCTGTCGCATGACGATGGAGAGATCTTCAGGAGGCTTGTGACCACTTCCCTGGGGCACTGGTCGGTCATCAGGAGAAGCAGCAAGTCCAAGCTGTGCCGGGCTGACGCCATGCGGATGCACTCCATGTTTTCATAGATGCCCCTCACGATGTTTGGCACCTGGAGGGCACACAGGTGAGGATGGTGCTGCCACTGGAGCGCAGCCATTTCCTCAGCTGCCTCTGAAAGTGCTGGCCTTGCCATCCTACTCTGCTGGCTTAAAATGGCTTCAAGGTGCCTGAGGCGCCTGGGTTAGGGAGGGAGGGCAGCCACAGGCCGCTTACCTCCGTCAGCCAGGAGGCAGGTTCTCTCATGGCCACAGCCAGGATGCTGCTCGCCTCCTCCTCGTCATAGATGCTTGAGTCTCTCATGGCCTCAATGGCCATGAGGACGATGCCTGTCCTCTCCGAAGGCTGGAGGTACTTTCCAAACGCCTGCGGGAGGGAGGGAGGGAGGAAGGAAGGCAGGGAAGAGCTGTCACACCGAGTGCCCTGATGGCGCTGCTTAGCTGAGCAGTGAGAGCAGCTCTGGCCAGAGATGGCCCGGCAGTGCTGGCAGCAGTGCCCGCAGGAAAGCTGGAAGCAGGGGCTGCAGTCAGTGCGTGGTGGAGGAAGAGAAGAGAGGGCCCTCAGGGGGAGGCAGGAGGGTTGGGGTGGTGGGCACAGCGTGCTGGCCCTACAGAGGAGCAGGGCTTGCTGGCGGCCAGGAGGGCTGGAGCTGCTGCTGGGGCACTGCAGTGCAGCCCTTTGTAGTCCCTGCTCAGGGACAGCAGCAACCCTCTCCCCAGGGACACTGGGGCCATGCCAAGCCCGCTGATTCTGGATGCCTTTGCTCACACAAGGCTCCTGCTGATGCTGCGGACAAGAGGCCCAGCAAGGGAGTGGCTCATTACCATTGTAATGTTGCTGGTGCTGGGCAAAGCAAGCCAGGAGGTGTTCTCAGCTTCCCATTCCCTTTGACGCTGTGGATGCTCCGGGTTATCCTTGGACAGCATCGCGCCTAAACAGGAGGGGATGGCAGAAGAGTCGGTAGGACACAGCGTCTTTGCCAACAAGCTTACCAAATGGTGAGAAGAGCTTTGAACTAGGAATGGCTGAGGAGGGAGGTTACGACCCACAGTCAGGGGAGGTGCTGGTGGACAGGGCTACAAAGCAAAGGGTGACAGGCGAAGGGAACAAGAGGGACCTCAGGGATGATGCAGAAGGATCTCTGTCTCTACCCCTGCCTCAAGTGCAAACGCTCACGGCCTGGGAACCTCAAAGGACCTAGAGCTCTGCATGCAGTCACACACCTAAAACATTGTTGGAATAACTGAGGTGCGGGGCACGGCTCGCACGGCTGGAGTGCTGCGGTGCAGGGATGCAAGCTCTCTGGGGGAGATGGGGGAGAGGAGGAGCGGGGGTGCCTGTTATTTGAAGGAGCAGCTCAGATATACGGGACGGTCGAGACCCTGAGAGAGAGCACGTGGCTCAGAAGCAGAGGAGAGGCAGTGCTGGTGACATCGTGGTGGCAGCGTGTTGCAGACCCCCCGGCTCGGGGAGAGCATGTGGGTGAAGTGTTCCTGAAAGCGCGTGGGGAAGCGTCCATGTCACACGCCCGGATCCTCATGGGGATCTCGAATGTCCCTGAGACCTGCTTGCAAGATGGCAGGATGCAAGCAGTCAGAGAGGTTTCTGGAGGGCGTCAGGGACAGCTTCTTGCTGCAGGCACTGGAGGGACCAGCCGGGGTGGGGTGATGCACAGCTGGGTCTGCAGCTCTCCGATAGGGAAGAATTCTTTCTGGGACGTGGCAATCAATGGTAGCTTTGGCTGTGGGGCCCACGAAACAGCCGGGCTGTGAGAGGTGCTGAGAGGAGTGGGGAAGGAGAGCGGCAAAGAACAGGTGCTGGACTTCTGATGAGCATTCAGCTGCTGCGGCAAAACAATAGCTGGGATGCTACGAGAAGCGTCTGTGAGGGGCAAAGGGGGTCAGGGAAGCTGGCCGACTTTCATGGACAGCCTCCAGCAAGCACAAGAAGGGTCCGTTGCAATCCTCAGGGAAACAAGCAGGCACGTGAGGAGCTGGCTGTGTGTGGAGGGACGCAGCCCGCCACAGCTGCTTCTCTTACGTTTTTGCTGCAGGATGAATCTGAAGAGGTGATGAAGAGCATCCAAAGCCCCCCAGCTGATCTCCCACTCCTTGCAAGTGCGGCAAAGGATGAGGCGTCCCAGCAGCTGTCCCAGGATGGGGATATGGATCTCTGTGTGGCAGGCAGGGCTGTCATTGTCTCCGCCAAAGATGCTGAAAACCTGGGTGAAGGAGGCAGGACAGGTAGAAGGGCTGAGGGGCAGCAGCTGCGACCAAAGGCCTGAAGCCCCAAGTCTGCCCTGGGAAGGATCCCTGGCGAGTGAGAGCTTTGGAGGGCCCTCCCAAAGCAGCTAGCTGGGCAGCAGGGCACGGAGAGCTGCCAGGCTTGCGCTCCCGCCAAGCTCCTTGGGCAGTCCTGTCCTGCACAGGACTGGGGCCGAGACGGCTCCTGGCAGCGAGGGAGCTGGGGAGAGAAGACCATGGGAAAAAGAAAGAAACCCAGACCCTCACGCCAGGGCAGAGCCTTGTTGAATGCCTCAAGCGGTGCCCAGGCTTGCCTGGCAGGCGTCTCTGAGCTGCAGGCTGCTCCGGTGTGCAGGGAAGGGGAGACAGCCTGGCTGCAGGGTGCCTGGCTCCTTACCTCCACTGAGGAACAGCTGGCCAGCAAATCGCTCAGCTTCCCAATCCTCCCCACGGCCCTCTCACACACAGCTGCGCTCTGGCACTGGGCGAAGGTCAGCAGCATCTGGGAGGAGAGAAAGTGCTGATGTGCCCTGGGAGCTGGCACCCGCGGCAGCAGAAGCAGCACTGCTGAGGTCCTGGCTGGACTCGTGCAGTCCTTGAGGCCAGGCAGGTAGGCAGATGCCACCCCCAGGGCAGAGTCTGCTCCTTTCTGTGCCCTCCCCCAGAGCACAGCCCTGTGTTCCCTCTCCGTCAAGGCTGGGCTTTTGGGCAGGAGCCTGCCTGCGGGGTCTGCAGTGGGGGAATGGGGCTACGGCCCCCTGGGGAGCCGGGCGTACAGAGCTGCAGGGCTGGGCTCCCTGTGCAGGACACGCAGGTCCCAGTGGGCGTCTGCTGCGGTCAGCTCTGGGGAGCAAAGCACGGGGCACCGCGAGGCAGGGGCAGAGCAGCACCAGCTGCCACTGCTGCGGTGCTGAAGCAGAGGGATCAAATGCCTCCCCCTGCTCTGGTGCAAGGAAAGGTCTGGGGACGGAGCTGGCCCACAATTGCAATGGGCAAGGCTTTGCCGTGACACAGGAGCAGGCTGCAGAGGGGAAGGCCCATGGACTGCAGCCAGGGGACAGCGGGCTCCCAGCAGAGCATGGTGGGCCAGCCCTGGCTCCCCCAAGGTAGCCGGGCACCCTCCCTGCAGTGTGCTCTGTGCGTGGCACTGGGCTGGGGAGCCTCCACTCAAGAGTGGACACTCCCTTCCCTCCAGGGTGTGGAACAGCCCCTGCCACCCGCACTCTTTGCCAAAGCCAGACCTGCAAGATTGTCTGCAGCTCCGTGAAGCCGGAGGCAGGAGAGCTGAGCACCAACGTGCGCAGCATGGTGTCCATGGCATCCAGGGTCTGCAAGGAGGACAAAGGGTTGTGGCAGTCTTTCTGCGGTCCCTCTCAGCCCCGGAGACGCATGTGAACTCCCCACGCCAAGGGAGGACAGCCGTGCTGCCTGGCGGTGCCCAGGGGAGGCCTCGGGGCACACAAGCTGCTGTGGGCAGAGCAGCCTGCGGCACTGGACGTGGCCAGGCCCCCAGGAAGGGGCCGAAGGGCTGAGGGTGGGAAAGCAAAGCTGAGCCCCTGCCCTGCCTTGGATCTCCGCTTGTCTCTCAGCACGCGGCGGCCAGGGAGCAGCCCAGAGGGACCGGGGGCTCCTGGAGCGCGGCCAGCACTTACGTCCAAGTAGAGAGTAGCGTCCAGGCCCTGCATGTCCGCCTTTGCAGGAAGCGAGAAGATGCTGCGGAAGCAGGCCTGTAAGAGGCTTTTCTTTTTGCCCTCCAGCACCGTCCCCGCTTTGCTGCCAAGAGAGAGAGGGCTCTGTCGGACACCGGCGCTGGGAGCGGTGCCTGGATGCCTTGGGCAGGTGGACACGGACCTCTGGAGCAGGGGTCCCCGAGAGGGATGGAGGGTGTGCAGGGAGCCCTGCCAGGAGGCACCTCCTCCCTCCCCGCCACGGCCTGGGCCAAAGGACAGTCCTGGCAGGCAAGCCTCCCGCCTCCCGCTTTGGGGAAGAGCCGAGGCATGGCGGGGAGCTGCAGGAGCCCTCGGCCCTCCCCTGCGCCCTCCCAAGGAGCCGCGAGCAGGGCAGGGCAGAGCAGGGCAGAGCAGAGCAGGGCAGAGCAGAGCAGAGCAGAGCAGAGGCCCTCTGACGGCACCACTGCACTCTGCCTGCATGGGGGATGCCCCTGGCCAGGCCCAGGGCCACGGGCTGTGGAGAGGTGCCAGCCAAGCCAGGGGCTGGGCAGGTACCTCAAGGCGGCGATGGCAAGCATGGCTTGCTGCCGCACCGCTGTGCGCAGCTGGTCCCTGGGCTCCTCTTCCAGCAGCACCTGCAGAGCACAAGCGGCATGGGACCTGGCAGCCGCCAGCAGCCAGTGCCAGCAGACCCAGCACCAGGCGGCGGGGCTGGCGGACACCCTCTGCCCCCACCCCAGCACCGGTCCCCAGAGTGCCCCCTGCAACCGGTGCTGGCATCTCTGCTGGCAGGGCTTCTCGGCGGCACCCGAGTCCCCTCGCGGCAGCTCAGTGGCCACGCACGCTTGTCCCTGCCCTCCCCCTGCCCATGCGCTGTCCTCACAGCATGCCGCCGGTGCCTGGAGACCTTGCCCTGCTCCCCACGCCCGCTGGCTGTCCCCTCACCTTGATACTCTCTGCCAGCTCAAATCTCTGGCAGAAGGCATTCAGGCTCCGTGACAAGCCCTTGCGCCTGGCAGCTTTGCACAGGGTGCAGACGCTCTCTAGGAACCGCATCTTCTGGGCCTCCTCCTGGCAGCCGGGCGACAGAGAGACAAACGGGGAGCGTGAGAAGGTAGGCACAGGGCCAGCAGGACTGGAGCACTGGTGCTGCAGTGCTGTGGAGGAGACCCTGGGGGGGAGCAGCTCTGCCCAGCCAGCAGCCCCCCAGCAGCCCCAGCAGCAGGCAGCAGAGCCGGCGGCCCCGTCAGGAGGCGCAGGCACAGCTACCATGGGAATGGCCGCGGTTACCTTTGCTGAGCTCTTCAGGAAAGCCCGGATGAACTGCATCGATTGCTTTGCCTGTCTGTAGAGAGCCCGCCAGCTGGGCTCACACAAGGAGGCACCTAGGAAAGGAGGAGAGCGCGGAAGGCTGTAGAGAGGGGCCGAAGGCAAACGCGAGGAGACGAAGGAGCTCTGCCCTCCGTCCAGCCCCGTGGTGGCTGCCCTGGCGCAGTCTCCCTGTGGGTGCCCGGGCTGCAGGGTGCCCGGCAGATGGGCTGCAATGCTGGAGCGCAGCACGGCGTGGAAAGCCACGAGTGCAGCGGGCTTAGGATCTCGCTTGCAGACAGGCTGGAAAGGTCCCCGTCGCCCAGCACCGCTGCCTCCTGCCAGGCCAGCTGCCTCTTGCTGCCCGTACCGTATCGCGGAGCAGGAGCCGGGTCCCCTCTGCTCTCTCCCGCCCTGGGGGAGGCTGTGCGGGGGCGGCTCCCAGCCCTGAGCAGCATTCCGGCAGCGCCCTGCTCCCCGCCCGTGGGACCCCCAGTGCCCGTGTGCCAGGGAGACAGGACCCTGGCCCACGTGGATGAGGGTGCAGTCGCTGGGCCCAGCCCTGCCCAGCCCGCCGGGGCCCCTCACTTACTGCTCTGCAGCGGCCTGGGCATGCACAGCTCGTAGGGCTGCGGTGGAGAGCTGCTCTCCTGGGGAGCCCCCTTCTGCTCCCAGGCCAGCCTGGGGCGGCTGGGGGGTCTCTGCGCCATCCCGCGGGACGGAGGAAAGGGGTGAGGGTGGGGAAGGGGGAAGCTTTGGCGAAATGCCTCGGCACCGCGGGGCTGCCGGGGAAAGACGTGGGCTGTGCTCGGGGGCTCCTCGCCAGCTCCACGCTCCCACCCTGTCCCGTCACTGTCCTGCCGGACACTGTGGGGTGGGGGCCGCGGCCACATTGACCACATGCAGCGCCACAGGGTGTCACAGAGGCGCGTCACAAAGGGCACCACTGTGACCCGCCACCCAGGCCGGGAGGGGCAGGGTATCCCCTGTGGGTGGCACGAGGCCCGCTCGGCCCCGGGCACTTGCGTCCTCCTGGGCTGCCCCAAGCCCCACATTTGCCCTCCTGTTCCCTGTTGCTCTCCAGCTGTCCCAGAGCCCCGTGTGCTCACGTCCCAGTGGACCCCCAGGACCTTCCGTTCCCTTCAGTGCACTCCAGAGCCCTGCCTCTCTCCCTCGGCAATGTTAGATGCCTGAGATTTATTCAGGCTTAACACAAGTCATATTTTTTGTTGCTTCATTGCTTCTCTTCCTCCTACCACACTGGAAGAGCTCATGCAGAAAAGAGGGAAAAGAAAATGAAGCGTCTTCCACTGAGTTTGCCCTTTTGGGATTTGGGAACCTTCCAGAAGTGGAGATTGCTGTCTTGCTGGCCTGTTCTCGGTCTGTGTTTTGACCGTGATCAAAAACGCCTCATCATTGCGCTGGTGCTGGCTGACCACCATCTCCAACCCTCCATGGACATCTTCGGGGCCGCTTCTCCTGCCTGATGGCCTGCTCCCCCTCCCAGCTTTCAGAACGGCGGGAAGCCCAATTCTGCAGGGACTGCACAGAAGTTTTACAGTTTGAGTGTTTTGGCGTGTGGAGAATGTTATCTCCAGGCAGGGGTGCCTTAGGCTTGGTTTTTAGCAACATGGAAACTTCTGCCCTGTAGCACAGTAGGAAATACCCATCTGTGCGTTAAACTTGGAGCCGGGTAAGAAAATGGAAGGCTAGTATCCTTACCGAGTGTTTCTATGGCAACTGACTTTTGATGTTGCTAATGAAATTTACCACTTCTTTGGCAATTGGACAGGTGCTCCAGGCCCCTCACCATCTTCGTGGCCCTTTGATGGACTCTCTCGAGTATGTCCATGTCTCTCTGGTACTGGGGAGCCCAGTACTGGACACAGTGCTCCACGTGTGGCCTCACCAGTGCTGAGTATGGGGGAAAGATCACCTCCCTCGACCTACTGGCAACAGCCTCACTGCTTACAGAAGCTCTCATTCACTTCTGACTTCCCTGGAAAAGAACTCTTATTATTTATTATTGCCCAGAGCTATGCCAAAGGGAAGAAAAATGAGCTATCACATGCCTCTGGGTTGTCTCCCTTGTTACAGTATGTTAGGATGTGCAAGCAAGTTTAAGCTTGAGGTTAAGCTTACAGTGTAACCAAGTGAGAAAATGTTGGAGATGGCAGAGCACAAAAGGAGACAATAAAGCTGCTGCATTGACTGTACCGCTTGTGTTTGACTTGCTTCTGTATTCAGGCAGACCTGGAGTGCTCCCCAGCGTCAGCGAAGGGGCACGCCGCAGAGGACAGAGGAGGGATGAAGCCTCCCTAAGCAAGGGTTTTGTTGGTCTTGGCTTCTTCAATGATTCAGACCTTAACATCTGGCAGGAAAAGGCTGGTCTTGTTGGACTTGTTTTCTGTTGTCTTGTAGATATTAAAAATGCCCAAAGGATCAATAAATGAGTTCATTAGAAGAAATGAGTCATGGGAATGTGTCCTTTTTTTACATCTCTTTGTCTTCAAAATGGTTTCAAATGACACTGAAGTTGTAAAGGGATTGGTCTGGAGTCGTCCTCTTTGTACTGATGGGCTGAGAGTGCCCCTGCTAAGACAGCAGGTGGAAACTGGCTGTGTCTGTACTCCCATACGGCAAATGCCTCAGGCCTCGCGTTGGGTGCCACGTTGCTCCGGGGCTGACACAGGCTTGTTGGCAACAGCAGGGGAACTTGGTGTACTGGTTCTAAGAGAAACTGCCCGGAGTGCAGTTTTAGTTGTGTTGCTGCATGCAGAGCTCTAGTTCCTTTGAGGTTCCCCCCCCACCTCTCTGGCAAAAACCTGAACTGATTGCAAAGACACCTGAGCTAACATGAGAGGCAAAACTTTCTGCAAGGTTAGATGCTCTGAGGACTGCCAATTAATGCCTGTAAGTATTTGTACGTGTCTAGGGAAGGTGCATTTTAGTAAGTAATGCCTCGTCTCTGCCTCGGTAATGTTAATACCCTCTATGTCATTCCTCTGCTTCTTTAGAAACCATGGCTGGTGACAGCCAAACATTTAGTGTTAAAATACTAAGCCATTGTCTTAAGGGCAAATACAGGAGCAGTAAAATAAAGTCCCGTTCTGCTCGGGAAGCCATTTATGCCTAAGGAGAGATTACATGTGAGGTTTAAGATGGTTGAATACTAAAATGTAGCATAGGACTTGGTTTCTTCTGACATTCCCCACCACCGTGGGGTGGGTTTTTTTTCCTTTTTTTGTTTTAAGGATCTCTACAGAGACAGGTTTGTCGCATCTAGACATTCAGAGAGTTCACCCTATGGCTTTGAGCCTGTCTTTGAATGGGCATCCAGCTGCAGCTTGGTTCACAAATGAGCACACCTATGCAGTGGTTCAGAAAACAGGAATGAGGTGAGGAAAAGCACTGGTTTCAGTGTTTAACAAAGGCAGGTATCCATCCCTGGGAGGGAGGGCCTCCTTACGCAGCTTGCTAACTGCCACAACTCTAAGAAGGAATCAAAGAGTCAAGAGAGGTGGCTCTTGGTGGAGCCTGTAGGAGTGGCGCACCCGGTATTACCTCAGCTCAGAGGTGGGCAGTTGGAAACAATCCCAGACTGCTAGCTTCTAGGCCAAAGCAATGTTCTTGCAGGTAGGGTGAACTTCTTAGCCTGAGCTCTCAATTCTGAAATGTTCGTAATCTTACCAGCACAATGGAAAGAGTGAGTGAACTTCTCTCCCGTTCCATTGTCAAGGTGGGCTCTTGAGGAAGCGGGCTCAGAAGGAGAGGTATCCATCAGAGATGCTTGTGAAGGGTCTAGAGCACAAGTCCTGTGAGGAGTGGCTGAGGGAAGCGGGGCTGTTTAGAGTGGAGAAAAGGAGGCTCAGGGGAGACCACAGCTCTCCACAGCTACCTGAAAGGAGGTTGTAGTGAGGTGGGTGTCGGTCTCCTTTCCCAAGTAACAAGTGATAGGAACCATTTCTTCACTGAAAGGCTTATGGAGCATTGGAGCAGGCTGCCCAGGGAAGTGGCTGAGTCACCAACCCTGGAGGTATTTAAAAGAGGTCTAGATGTGGCACTTAGGGACATGGCTTAGTGGTGGACGCGGCAGCGTTGGGTTTGCGGTTGGACTCGATGATCTTAAAGGTCTTTTCCAACCTAGATGATTCTATGATTCTATGGTCTTCAGCCCCAGAAAATTGATGTAGTTCCATTTGTGTTTTAGCACAACCCAACCAAACGGTGACAGATGTTAATGTTGCAGGGAGCTATGCAAACTTTCAATTTACACTGCAAGGAAAATTCCATTTAAAATCTTCTTTTCATCCCTAATCAGCATGAGGAGTCAAAACAGCATTCTTTTTTCCTGAAATGAAAATTTCTGAGAAAAATGAATTTTAAAATGTGGACATGTTTCATTCCATCTTGGTCAGACAGTTTCTCCTCTTGGGCACGTCACAGTTAGAGCCCTTGGCATCCTAGTCTTCCGTATGGAACAGCTATTGTGAGCTTTTCTTCCATGTTGTTTTAACAAGAAGAGAGATGCAGCCAGCACAGCTAAGACCATACCACACCTAGACCACAAAGGCCAACAGAAGCATGGGAACCCAGGCCCGCCTTCCACGAGGCATTTCATCAGGTCACGCAAAATGGATCATTGGAAACTGCCTAAGAAGCCACAGTGCCTTAACTCAGGCTGTCCTGATCCAGCATTAAATATTTTCTGGAGAGACAGTTTAAAAATGGAAGAAAAATTAAAATGTTCCTTAAGGAAAGCCTCAATGGGTGAAAAGTGCCCTGCCCATTGAAAACAACAATGACAGGAAATTCCTAAAGACGTCAATTATAGAAGATGATTGTCACCAATATGCAGCTAACTGTACTTTACAAAGGCTGGGAGATGCTGTGAGCACCAGTGTTTAGGTTTATTTTAACAAACGTGCATGAATAATTCCTGTTCATACTGCTGTACTAACATAAAAGAAGAAATTGAGACACTATGGCATGCTGAGAAGAAAGGTTTAATCCACTTGGGTTTATAACATGTCCTCGGGTTTGAGGGAAAATTAGACTGGTAGGGCTTGTTCAAATGGCTTAAACTACCATTTTTATTTGCATCTAATCACGTTGGGTTTATGTGGTATGTTTAATGAAAGAATACCTGTTTGGGTAAGTCAGAAACGATACAGCATGCGATAGCTCAGTCAAGCCATAGCTCCCATGAATGGCTTACTGTTAAGTAGCACTAATGGAAGGATATCAGTATCCAGTATGTCCAAGCACAATCAACAAACAACGTACTTTGCGAACACCATCCATCCAATCATGCAACAGACATCCCTTGGTCAACAACACAACTAGGTAAAAGCACACTTGGTAAGTTCTTGCATTTAGTTCCAGTTTCTTAGACATTCAGCACCCATTAGTAACTTGTCAATCATTGGCTCAACAAGTAGCTCCCCTTACCTAGAATCTCATCAAAGATTTTGTATAAGCCAGGCACAAAGGTCACAGCTCTGCAGTTCAGGCCCACGTCCTCATCAAAAACCCACACCTGCTAAAATAAGAAGGCAAGAAACACATCAGGTCCCCGGTACACCTCCTCTTCTGGGCCATCAGTTTGTAAAGCAGATGTTTTGTCCCTTATAAACAGACGTTAATGACTCCTCACCTGCACCCAGGAGTTCAGGCGGCTTAGCCCCACAACCCTCCCTTGCCCCGGGCCCCCCGCACCTGGGGCACCAGCTCCACGGAGCCGATGTAGGTGTCGGGATGGAGCAGGATGTGCTCCAGCTGCGTCTTCTTCTGGTACATGTGCTCCACCGAGATCCGCTTCTGGGTGCCATCGCCCCTGGGCACCCGGGGGTTCCCGTCCGCGGGCTGCTCGGGGGGAGAGGCAGTGGCAGTGAGGGACAGCGGGATGCGGGAGGGGAATTGGGGGGGATCAGGTCGGGGGGGAGTTGGAGTGGGCCCAGATGGCGGGGGACCCCGACACGGTACCAGGGGAGAGGGGGAGGATGCCGGGAGGGGCCTGAGGAGAACGTGCGTGGGGGAGATCTCAGAGGAACGGGGGATCTGAGGAGAGCGGGGGCACTGGGGGAAGAGGCCGCGAGGGGGGCCCGGCGGGAGCTGACGGAGGCCCTGGACACCCAGGGGACGGGGCGGCGGGGGAACCCCAAGCCCTGCGGGGACAGTGGGGCGGGAGAGAGTGGCGGGGGCCGCACGCCCTGGGAGGGGCGACAGGGACTGCTGGGGCTCCGCTCGGAAGGGACAGTGGAGGGACGGACAGCGGGATCCACCAAGAGAAGAGCAAGGGGAGGGCACTGTGCGGCGGGGCCCAGCGCCTGCACGCGTGCCCTTGGTGCTGGGATGCACTGGGACGCACTGGGCACCTTCTGGGGACGCGCAGGGACCTACTGGACAGGCCCTGGGCACCCACTGGGCTGGCCCTCCTGTCACACTGGGGCATACTGGGCAGGCACCGGCACTGTATTGGGCAGGCCTGGGCACACACTGGCACCCACTGGGCAGGTCCCGGGGACATACTGGGAGGCACTGGGCAGGCCCTGGGGGAACACTGGGGACACTGGGGCACAGGACTGGCTCTTCAACAGGCGCCGGGCCCTGGAGCATGCCCCCCCGTGCCCACCCCACCGCCACTGACCGGGGGGCTGCCGCCATGTGCAGGCAGAGACCCAAACCTCTCTGCTGCTGCCAAACCCCCCGCCCCAGCCCTGCCCACGCACCCTTGCCTTCCTCCTCCTCTGCGGAGAGCCTGATGCTGCCTGCTTCTTGGCCATTCTGCCTCCTCCCGCTGCCCGCACTCCTGCAGAGGCAAAGCCTGCTGCCCGCACCCTGGCAGAGGCTGCTCTGCTGACGCAGCGCCCAGCAACACCCATATTACTGCAAATGGAACCCTGTGACTTCACTGGCCCTCTGGCATCCCCTCCCTGCCCACACCCCCCATTTCTGCTCATCCCAACGGGGATGAAGCCCATGCGTGGCTCCAGACCCTCTCCCCATTCCCCGGGATGGCTGCAGTGTGGCCCCCCCATGCCCCTCACCCATGCCCTTCACCCTTTGCCACAGGCTCTGGTGTCCTGGAGGGGAAAAAGGAGCAGCGCTGCTCGTCACTTAGGAGGAGCACAGTGAGTAGAGCCTTTCTGACCTCCAGTTCTCCCACGACCTCGTCCATGAAATCTCCTGAATTCTGGTTGGAAGCAACTGCCAGCTGGATAGCATCACTGAGGGGTGATGAGAAGGAGAATGCTTGTCACCCCAAGTGAGGGGCACTGCCTTTCTGTAACACAAGGAAACGTTTCCCACATCCCAAGGAAAGAGAAAAAAACCCAAACCTCTGCAACTCCCTATAGCTACCAGAACCTCACAAGTAGCCCAACAGATGTCCTGGGCCATTTTCTGCTCTCTGTGCCTACAGCAGCCTCCATGTCCTTGGGCTGCAGAGGGGTCTCATGGATGCTGAGCCAAACAGCCAGGTTCTACCTTCACTACCTTGGTGCCATCTGCAGCAGACACAAAGTCAAAGGGCAAACTGAACTTCCAGGCAAAGTGGAAGCTTTTCTGGGTCCCCTCCATAGCCGCTGGGGGCAAAAATATAAGGAGAAAAAGAAAAAGGAGCAGCGGTCAGTAAGACACCACTGCAGGCAGAATGCCAACATATGCAGGAGTGGTGGAGCAGATGGAGACCAGAGCCTGATTTAGCTGGCAAGGCCTCCTCACTGGAGGGCAAGGCCAGGAGAGTCCTCCCCTAGGGTTTGAAAAGCAACAGCAGCAGCAAAGCGTTGACAAGAAGACACAAAAAGAAAAGACTTCTTGTTGCTTTATCCACAGTGCTTGACTAAATTACAGATGGATTCTGGTATGTTCTAAATGAATAATGCTTTGCGGCTTAGAACATGTCAGTTCACTTGCTGTGCGGCAACCAGGAATGTTTCCCAGGCACAGCCCTACGATTTTTGCTGTGTGTCCACGTGACCTGGACACCATTGCCAGTACAGCCATGCCTCTCCCTCCACTTTGGCCTTTTTAACCAGAACTCCCCACGGCCCTTATGCCATGGCACCTACCTGCCTGTGAGGCAAGGGCACGCTCACAGTCTACACAGGACTCAACTGCTGGATATCTTTAACAGGCAGTCGGGTCCAGCTACCCCAGCCTCAGCAGGCCAGAGGCTTCCTTTCAGCTTTGGAACAAATCTCCTGCATGCTTACAGGATGTGCTGACACAGCAGTGACGGCTCAGTTTTGATAGAGAGGCAGCCTGTGTGCCCTCTTCCCTCACATCACCTCTGACAGGACTGCTTCTAAATAACCACGTACAATTCCGCTGTACGTACCACCTTACTGGAAACACAGTGACAAAAGGAAGGCAATTTAGAAGACAGCAAAGCCGCGGAATATAGTAAGAGTGCTATCAGGAAAGACAGAAGAGAGCTAAACATACCCAACTACACTGGTTTTATCTGGCGAGGGAAGAAAGAACAGTGTAGCAAAGTTTTTTAAACCACGGGAAGAGACAAGAAATAGAAGGCGGCGTAACCATAAAAAGTAACATATGGGCCAAGTGTCTGCTGGGACTGTTATCAGTCAAAGTTCCACCAGATCACAGCTCAGACGCTACCCTTACCATAAGACAAGCAGGAGCCTGATGGTAATAGGATGCGTGCGTGCTTGGGAACCTCTCCTGTCCAGCTGTGTCCCACAAGGCTGTAAGACACAAAAAACCAAGCTGAGAATGACACAACTTTCCCAGTTCTCTTTTCCTCACAACTTAAACCCAGGATGCAAAGCCCAGTCCATCTACTCAGGGTCACAAATTAGGTTTCACCACACTAATCCAAAACATTCCAGGGCTAAGAGATTATGCAAAACTAGGGAAAACCTTCTCTTAGCTAGGCTTAGCTAGGAGTTGTGCTGACACTGAACTTGGCTGTAAATGCAGTAACAAAAGAGAAGTCAGATGTGATTATCACTACGGCGTCCAGATCCAGTGTTCTGACACAGTTCAGCAATATCTTTCTTGTCTTCACTTGACCAACCTAATGACGTGATCCCCAGACAGATTATGCTATAGAAATAACTTAGGAACAATGAAAAACAGGCAGACATGAGAAACACCCAGAAAAGACTGAGCAAAAAATTACTGATCATGCCAGAAAGCTTGCTTACTTGCACTCCTTCTCTCAATGTTTATCTTTCGACTTCTTTTTCTTCTTGACCTTCTTGTATTTTTTTCATTCCTTGGACACCTATCTTTCAGCATTTCTTTTCTATTTCATTTCCGCTTCCTTCTGTGTGGGTGTCTTTTCTTTTGCCATGTCTTAGTTTTTCATTTTCCCAGGAAAGGTCCTCAAAATGTGAACGAGCTGACACAGGAGGAAGTGCATGCCTTTCACAAGAATATTTTTCAGATTGCTGCTGAGGTACTGAACAATGACGTAAGTTTGCTCTGTGCCTGCTGAAGTGATGCACATCTTCCTCTCTAGAGAGGGCGTTGTGAGGCCACCTGCTTTCGCAATGCTAATCCTTATGCGACCTGTTGTTGTAAGCCTGACTCCATTTGTCAAAGTCGTTATCACACTGAGAGGACTTTCTCTCTCTACCATCTCTATTCCATGAGAGGAATAATAATCATTGTAGTGTCTGCATTTGCCCCATCTCCGTGGTTCATCTTGATACTATCTTTCTCTGCTCCAAGTCCTCTCTCCTTTGCAATGATAATACCTATTCCTGTCTTGTTCTGTTCTTTCTCTGCTTCGGGATCTAGAACGAGAATATTTTCCCGAGCTTCTGACATTATTTGGACTGTTTCTTTCATTATGGGAAGAGCTGTACTTGCTTTCCTTGCGATAGTCCTGCTTATGACAATTCTGCTTCTTTCTTTCCACACTGCGAGAGTACCTCCTCTTGTGGGAATGATCATCTGCTCTGCTTCTGGTTTGCTTCTCCTTCTCCCTCTCTTCAGTGTCTGAGTTTTCTCTTTTCTTGCCGTCGTGGTTCTTGTCCATTTTTTGAGAGTTGTGTATTTTTTTCTTATCTTTTTTCCCTATGTTTATCTCCTTCCCATTTTTTATTACTCATATTACTCACAGTCCCTCATTTTCTCTAGAAAATGGACTCACCAAAACGTTATCCAGCTTTGTAATAGAAGAGTCATTAACAGGTGGTACCTCTACATAGCTATTAGAAATGTCCTTTGCATCCTGGCATTTATCTATAATATCTAGAGATGCAAGTTTGTTAGAAATACATTCACTGTCAGACTTTATAGAGGAAGTTTGCTCTGATTTCTCTTCGCTCTCAGGAGACCCTTTCATGTACAAAGGATTTTCTTTTGAAATTCGTTCAGGTTCTTTTGATCTTCTTTCTTTGTCTTTGTCTTTGTCTCTACTGTCTTCAGACTCACACCGCCCAAGGAATTCCCCTTCAGTGTCCAAGGATTTTTTTCCTGACTTTGTGCTGACCATTGATACTGGGATGCACATTATCAGCTTTTGTGATAATCCCTTCAGCAACTTCTTCTTTGGTAGAAATGGTTTCAGTAACGGTTTTGAGTAAGAAGATTCTCAACCTCACAGCTAAAGTTGAAAGGAATCTTCCTGGATTCTTCAGGGGCAAACAGTGCTTCCATCACTACAGTTTCTAGAAGAGCATCATTCTCAGAAGATTTCTGAGGCCCAGGGGCACTACGCAAGATAAAAACATGTTTTTCACCTGAAAAAGGCCATCTAAAAGATGAATGTTAGGAGTAAAATCCCCCTAGGTAAAAAAATTGGTGGCTACTGGAAAACTCTGAAAGACATTCCCTTTAGAAACCTAATGATGACACCTTCCTCAGCTCCAGGAGAAGGTGGGTTTTCTTCCTCTTGATTCTGCAAGTATTGCATTAAAAACCCCACACCCAACACATCTGTCTCCCTTCACTTGCTGCTCTGAATCACATCAACAGCCAAAGCCACTGGATTTGCTCTCCCCACAACTAGAAAAAAGTAAAGACATGGCTTTCCCTCTCTCTCCCAAATGGCAGAGCAGGTGGTGGGAACTTACATTCACACAGCCTAGGATGGAAAAAAGTGAGAGAGGAATAGAAAGAGTATTCCAGACAATGGGGAAAAAATGGAAGAACATTCTATGAAGAAACAAAAGTTTTCCAGGAGGCATCCACCTGTATTTAAGATCAGCATGATAAATGCTCAGTGCTGAGGTTTGCAACACTAGATGTACAGTGTGGAATTCTCTGGGCTGATTTAAATCTTTCTATTCAATAGTATTAGGAGACAGGTAAAACAGTGATAATCTTGTGTGAAACCTTGTTTTAGTCAGAGTGTTCTCATTTTACCTTATTTCCTCTGACAAGCTCTTCAACTGGCTCTACGCGAGAGATTCTAAGATTATTCCTTGAGGAGCCGGCAACAAAGCTATAGGCATCTACAATTAAAACATAGAAGTTAACAGACAGAAAAAAATACTCTCCTTACTAGAAAACTACTGTTTGCAATGTTTCTACATTGGAAGTTAAACCAGGTCACTTTGAGTTATATGCGCTATCCCCGTTTCACACATCACCCCACTCACCCCCCCAAATATACTTTATGAAACTTAGCAAGTATTATCTCAGAGGAACTTCTCTTAAGGTGACGTGTTCTCATATGTCAGCTCAGCTCTGCAAATTCTAGTGGGATAATAGCACAAGGTGTTGTGATGACATTTGCTGCTGCGTGTTTTCTCGGTATTTCACATCAATTAGGAACATTATAATGCTCCTGAACACCGAATACATCCCAGGAGAGAAACTCCAGATGCAACAAACATAACTCACCATTTCAAGCAATCCGTTTGTTCTAGAAAAGAAAATCTCAGAAGGTTTAACAGGTTGGACTTGGCAAGTGGAATCATCACATCTCAAGTCCATTTTCTTTAGATTCATGATCCAAACTTCTACTTAAATTGTCTCAAGAGCATAGTCTTCAGTGCTTTAGGAAGCTGAGTTGGAAGTATAAAGTAATGAAGAAGCACGGCTGCACAATTTAGGATTAGCCACTCTTTGAATAACTCTGGCTGTAGCATGAGGGCTGTGAAGAAAGCTGCAGTGCGGAAGGAAAAAAACCCCTCAGATGCTAAAAAAACAACAAAAAACCCCCACATCAAAACCAAAACCCACTATCAATTTGGTGCCATTATCTGCCCCCCTCAAATTACCTTAATCGTATGAGGAGAAAGGCGTGCTCCCAGAAATGCAGCCTGCTCACTATTAGCCCACGGCTGACCAAGCAATGAACAGGGGTAAGACGGAGCTGGTAAGTAAGAAGCACGTTCTCCGAGCGTCAAATCACAGTGCCTGGGGAAAAGAGCAGGGATCTTAGTTTAGAGTTTTTCTTTCAGCCTATTCTTGGACTAAACCCCATCCTATAATTTTATAGGAACAGTTCATATGACACACAAGACATATACGGAAGACTTAGCCAAAACTGAAAATTAGATAATGGTCTTCCTACAATGACTATCCTTTTCAGAGCCATAACTCACCCTTACACCATCTATGGCCTTAATTTCTCCTCTTTTCTAAATTAGCCACCTACAGAGAGCAAATCTATAGCAATGTACACAAGCGCAGCAGCTGAAGCCCAAGCAATGAAAGATAATAACGGCACGGGCAATTTCAGGTTTGACAGAACCGAATTATACAAGTAGTAATCTCCTCCTAGGACAGAAAGAAAAACACTTGAAAGGAAGAAAAAGATCAGTAACAGGAAAGTAAATATATTCTCAACACATTTAGTATTTGTTATTACCTGATATAAAAAAGTACAGAAGCCTGCTGATTGAGAACTGCTTTGATACCAGAAAGGTCTACCGAGGCATCGTTCATTCCATACCAAAGTCCGTTACTGGCCTGCAAATAGAGACAATGATTCCTTTAGATGAACTGCATGGCTTCCAAATGGCATCACAGTTAGAACACTACAGAACAAAACACAGCAAAACAAATCAGACAAAACATAGAATGCAACCTTTTCCCCTAAAAACAGTGGTTACCAGTAAGGTTTGAATTTCTTTGTCAGCACAGATTTTACCCTGTTAGAAATCAAGCTGATAGCTGCCTTTATGAAGCAGAGAGAGTGTCCTGTGGTACAGCTGAAACCCCTCTGTACAAGAACTGCATATCAAGCATAGATGAGTGGTTCTCCAGCTGATTGGGACATACATACATGCTTGAAGATCCAGGACATTTTACATTCTAAAGAGAGACCAAGAAGATTCAAAAATTATCCTGAAACACTCCATGGAATGGCCTGAGAAAAACACTTCTAAAAACACAGACTAGGATTATATGAATATATTTTTTGATTCATTTAAAACTACCTGTTCTCATAAACAACATCTAATAACTTAAGTTGCAGAGAAATGTTTTCTGCAGAATTAGCTCTTTAAGA
The DNA here is from genome assembly GCF_030463565.1 of Pelecanus crispus. Lineage (NCBI taxonomy): Eukaryota > Metazoa > Chordata > Aves > Pelecaniformes > Pelecanidae > Pelecanus > Pelecanus crispus. The sequence continues at coordinate 1,938,976 of NC_134665.1, forward strand.
GTCAGGTATGTTCTTATGGCCACACAGGGACTTTATCATACCTTGTCGATCTTTCCACCTGTAAAATTTACAAATCTCCTCAGTGCTATTGGGAGAATCTTGGGAGAACGATGTATCGTATACCTCTTTGATACAGCAACCATCTTTTTACACTTTAAAAACAAGCACAGACAAATGTTTAAAAGCATATTTCCCCACCACCACCCCAAAGTCAAACAAGGTTTCATCTCTTCACACACGCTTATGCTATTTGAGTGATAGTTACCTGCATAATAGGTTTTTTCTTTTCAGAAATCCATACACTGCATTTCAGGTTTGTGAATCCAGAGAAGGTAGCAGGATATAAGAGGACAGCTCTACAGAACAAAGAAGAAAGGATTTAGAACATTATCTTTTCATAGCCAAACAAATGTCTGGACATGCATCTTTGTTACGCCAAAAAGGTCAGGCTTCCCAACAACTCGGCACGAAGCAGGACCAGGAATCTCTCACTACAGCACATCACCAGAACGTCAGGCAAGGGCACCATTTCTTGTTATACCAAAGCGGCGGCTATTTTGAACACATGTCCTGGATACACTCCTTCAGCTTTCTGCTAGAATGCAAATCTTAAAAGTGCAACAAGAGAGTCTGGGTCCTCAGGACTAGAAACTGCAAATAATTTCCAAAATGGATCATAGATCAATGTAAAAAATATAGTGGAAGGAAACAGGCATTCTGCAGGAGGGAGACATTGGACAGTAATAAGTCTTCATGTACTGAGTTGCCTGGAAAGACACCGAAACCATCTGCACCCCTTCGTAACAGAATTGTTGCACTGCGCACTCAAAGGGAGGGCCTGCAGAGTGAGCTGTGAAATTCAACCGCTAGCACAGACAAAGACTGGAACACGTCAGTTCACACCATCAAGAAAAACACTGTTGAGAGTTAACAAATAGAAAGAATTAAATAGTCTCTTTCAAATTCTGATGTCAAAATGCAAGGCACATAATTCCAAACTGATGGGGAAGTAATACCAGCTTCCATACGAGCAATGGAAAAGATACTGTACATATGCTAAACCTTTCTCTTTAAACTCACAAAAAGACTGAAACTTCTGGGTTTATGTGTGACTCAACTGATCACAGCCCACATTAATGAAGGAACGTGCAATCCAGATGTGAGGTGCTTATCAGAGTTATCTTATTCTTCCTCCGCCAGAATCTGTAAACTATGAGAATCCGTCATACGTTACACGGTGCTTGCTAGGATACACAGGCTGAAATGAACCTGGGATTAAACTGTTGTAATAGCCTATTGGATGCTCTTTATGCAGCATCTGCATTCAAATGTACTAATTAACTTCTAGTTTTCCAACAACAAAAAGCAGGTATTCCTGTAGAATAAAGTGCCGGAAAATGAGAAGCAGTTCACTGATGGGTCCTGTCGTCTTGTGGGCAAGCATCGGAGGTGGAAAGCTGCTGCACGGAGTCCTATACGACAAGTCAAGAAACTGCTGAAGGCATGGAGTCGAGTCAGTTTGCAGAGGTGAAAGCCATCCAGCTGGCTTCAGATATTGCTGAAGGAGAAATGTGGCCAGTGCTTTATCTCTGTACTGACCATGGGTGGTGGCAAATGCCCTGTGGGGTGGTTGCAGCAATGGAAGCAGAGCAACTGGCAGCGCAGGGGCAAACCCACCTGCAAAATCTGGTGCTGGAACAGCAGAGCATCCACAGCAGACAAGTTGTCTTCTCTAAGGTCGACCTCTGTCTGCTCTAAGCACATAGTGGGCATCACCTTCAGGTCCATTTTCAAAAACCAAAGCAGCCTTGAGTGCACTCTGCTCAGGTGCTGGAGCCTACAGAAGCTTTTCTAGGAAGGGGTCATGAGCCTGTATGGTCGGGCTCTCCCTCATCCCTGCACAGGGACCCTGGATGTGTGGAAGAAGGGTGTTCCAGGGTTGGGATCTGGACCCAGGGGCTGCCAAGAGCACTGGATGGGCTTTCTGGGCAATCATCTCACCATCCTAGAAAGCAGCAGCTTTATGATTTAATTACAAAGTGAGCCTTACCCTGCCACTAGATATTTACATACATATTATCCTTATTCACATAAACCACTGACCAAGCCTGAGACTAAGATTGGACCCAGCCGCACCTCCACTCCTCTCTGAAAAGGAGTTTAGAAAGCAAGCGGGTCTGTTCTGAACCTCGGGACTCAACGGGAGGGTCCCCCTTATCCCCTGCACACACAATCTCTCTGTGAATCATTCCAGCTCAGTGTAACTCAATTTCCCTTTATGCACTTCTTCCATCTAGTAATAGAGTGAACCTTGCCATCTTCGAATCTGTAACTAAAGTCACTCTTTTGATCAGTTTTGTCTGATCACTTTGTTAATCACTGAGGACTGAGTGTTATTAAAATATCACAGTCAAATCCTGCCATTTGCCACAAGTGAATTCTCAACTGCTACTAAATCAAACTGTGTAAAGTCACTCTTTCATAACAAATTAACATAATCAGCAGGATTCACAAACCTGCGTTCGCGACAGTTTGGCGTAGTCGGCAGGATGGTAAGCAGTAGCTCTGATTACTTAAAAACAAAGGGAGTAAGTCCGAGTCCCAGATTCTCAGAAGAATGGGCTTGTGATAACTGGCATGATAGGGAAGCTGTGGAAGAACAGCTAAAAGTTACCAGGGGAAATATTAAAAATGGGAAAGGAAAGGGAGTCATTTGCAAAATGCTAGGCACCTGCTTAGAAGCTGCCTGCAAAGACTGAGAAAGGTTTCATAGAAGGGAGCAGGATCTAAAGGACGAACTAGAAGGCAGGAAGGCAGCGGAATTAATACTGTCCCTACAAATTGAACAACTACAGAAACAGATACAGAAAGAAAAGAAGGAAAACCAAAAATTGGCAGAGAAGGTTGAGATGATGCTTGTGCAAGCTCCCAATCCCCTTGACATTGTACAAATTAGGAAATTAATTGTATCCCCTGAAGAATGGGATGGAAACATCTGCGCTGACCCCGATGATAACAAAACGGTGTAAGACGATGATTCTTTATCTCCTCCAAATCCCCCTACATATGTAGCGAGGCCCATTATAAAAACAGAAGAAACTACTGGGCCTCGGGGTGGAGCAGGAAATAACCCCATGTGATCCAATCCAAATGGCTGACCTACAAGAACGCTATGGCCCTAAGCCAGGCAAAACTGAAACTGAGTATTTCTGGAGAGAACGTTTAACTGGCGGAGATAGAATTTTACTAAACGGCGAGGAAACCAATGGATTCTGGGGCCCTGGTCTCTTTTCAAATGCTGCCTCCAGGCCTCCAGATGATCCCCACTCCATAACCAGCAGAGTGGCATACTGGGCCGATAGAATGGATATAGGGGAGAGAGGAGAACCTCTAGTAATGCCTATTAAATCCCTACATGAACTTTCCACAGCTATTACAAAAGCTGCCGGTATCCAGGCCATGCATGATCGCAGCCCTCTTGACGTTCCCATATCAGCAATCGTGGATCATGAGATGCTAAAGCCATTAAATAAGGGAGCCCCTGCTATGCTCAAACCCTACCTCGTTGCAAAACGAGATGAAATTAGGAGGGACGCAGAGTTCAGTGCCCTGTTAGACATGAGGGAGGTTGCCAACAAACAGGAAGGGGCCCTAGTGCGCAGACATCTCCCCACATGGGCAACACTGATGCACAACATCATCAATCATGGACGAGAAATGGGATGGGGTAATCCATCTGTTGAAACCCAAAATCCTAGTGATAACATCAGACAAATTAAACAAACACCCCAAAAGAGTTCCCAGGAACCCAAATCCATTAATCGTCAACCTAGGGGTCAGAGGTGGAGAGAACTATAGAATCAAGCACTGACATTAGGCATTCCGAGAGCTGTAATTCAGAAACAACCTGCCAGCATTATCCAAGATCTAATTCATGCAGTTCAAAGACACCATCGGAGAGAAAACATTTCCAACACTCAGATACCATCACCAGCTCCGAGAGGGGGTGAAGACCCTTTCCTTCCCCAAAATCCAAGATCAAAAAACAAGTAGTGCCTGGACGACAATTGGGTCTGTCCATCTGGCAAGTGGACTCCTATCAATGGATAGATAATAATGGCCTATATATTTTAATCCCAGTTCGCCCTCAAAAACAATTCATCAAATTCCTAATAGACACCAGTGCACAAAATTCAATATTGACACAACAAGATGCTGAGAAGCTGAGTATATGACCCAGATGGCAAAGAGTTAAAATTACTGGAGTGAACGGAGAAAGTGCTGTTTGTCAGACTGCAACGGTTCATTTATGGCTCCCGGGTGACAAACGCATGCTGTCTACCCATTTGCAGTGAAAAATCTTAATGAAAGAATTTTGGGCTTTGATGTTTTGAATGGCCGAACCTGGTGCCTCCCAGACGGTGGGATGTGGTGCTTTCGTTCAAATATTAATCCTAACCTGATAAAGATCAGGAGCCTACAGTGCGTTTACTCCGTGCAGCCCCTGCACTCCCTAATTCAGAAGTTACTAACGTACCACAATACCCAGTTTCTGCTGAAGCTATTGATAACAGTGGTATAAAACACAGAATCACTACTAGGTGGATTTATCCTGTATCATTAAAGAGGGAACCCGCTTGGACTCTCCCCGCTGAAACAGGGGTTTTTTCTCTTCCCTCTCTTTTGCAGCACCCCGCAGGATGGCGAACGGAAACGCTGTGTTCATGTTACTATTCCAAACCCTAGCAACGCTGCTCCTCTTAGCCTGTGAGCAAAGATCTATCACCTACCCCCACCGGAACTGTTGAAGGCTAACTCTGAAAAAAACCAAAACAAAATACAAAGTAAAACAAAAGAAAACAAGGTCTACGTCACTTCGCATTTTGAACCATTTTAAATTGGTACAAAACTGAACCTTTGTAAACGGAGCAGCATTTGTAGTGCTTCATATATAAAACAATGCCTATTTTTAAGATTCATTACATATCTATGTAGGTAGGCTTGCTGGAAAAGCTGGGTCTGTTGTAGACCAAATGCTACAAATTAAAGATTTGTGGCTTACCTGCTTCATTTCCACATTTTCTTGGAAAATGGTTCTAGCAAGATTTTAAAGATAAAATGTAAATACTGTACAGATATGGACTGATAGAAGTATTACTCGGTGCACACAAGTGATTTGCAAGACAAATACTCTGGATCAATCATTGTTAAAAATGGGATGTTCTATGTAAATCCACTGCAGTATTCATGTTTTCATTTGTCATGGAGACCTGTGGCTTAAATCTGGTGATTTTCTCAAAAATAGGGTGAAACTGTACTATTGTATAGCTCCTCATTTACCAAGAACACATGGGAGGCAATTGCTCTTTTTTTTTTTTTTTTTTTAAGTGATTAAATTTTACAACATGTGTTATAACTGCTCTTGTAAGTAAAAGGCCCCTGTTCCCTGCCTTTACACACACTAGTTTATATTATCAGGGTTAAATTTTCAGACAGAAAAAACCTTCAACTGCAACATAGATTGTTTCAGTGAAGTATGCTACAACTGTGAGTTTTATTCCATTAAGAGCTCGTTTCCCTCGAGAGTCACCCTAAATTAAGGAGGTATTTTGTTCCTGTTCCATGCAAGTCCCCTTCCATGAGTTTCAGTGAAATGTAAAGGGGGGGGGGTTGCGGGTGAAAGCGGATCTCTGCTCCTCAGGTAGATTAATTAGACCTCCCCCAGTTAGAAACAGCTGACACTGCTGCAGCTGCCCAGTCTGCTTCTCCACAGCTCTAATCTGAAGCTGTCACAAACTGCCCTCCCTCCATTTACTGCTTAGTAGCTACTTGGGGCAGTTGTTGCTTCTGCAGCTCTTCATCGGGGTGCAGCAGTCAACATTTAAACTCCTTTGATACTTTTAGGCCAGGGTTATTCATCAGACAAAAGACAAGACACCAAATCTTGGAGCCAAAGGACAAAAGAGGGAAAAAAGCCAGATACAGGAAAGCTATGTGGTTTCTTGGTCATGTTACTTTATGTCACCTCACATAACTGTTGCCATAGGAACATTAGGCAGGGGACACTTACCCTTTGGCTTTAGGGTGTTCTCCAGGTACCAAAATATTCCTTGCACTATTTAGTAAAACATTAACCTTGCTCCTTTTTGTCATGGTGTCACACACAGGAAAAAGCTACTGCTGAGCTTCCAACCTGCTGCTGGTTTTGGAAGCTTTTAACGTCCAAGGAGAAAGCCGTCTGCGTTCTTGCCTAGGCAGCTGAAGTCCCCAGTTACTTATCTTCCCTGGGTCACGCCGACAGCATCTTCTCACCCACCACTGAACGGAAGAGCTGATTTCAGGAGTATCAAACCCACTCTATACTATATAAATTTTACATGCTATATATATTTACAGTGGGGCAAGTGCTTTTTATCCTTAAAAACAAAAACCAAAACTTTAGACATCTCTGAACAACACAGCTTGTATCAACCAGGCAGATTATTCAGATGAACTGTATTTAATACAGGTTCCCCACTCACCTCCTGATGCAGGACCAGTGAAGAAGTCGTCCATCACGGTTTGACAGCATTTAATAATAAAAATAGAAATCACAGCATGAACTTGTCTGTAACTAGACACTTTAGAGAGGCAAAACAGACAACCCAGACTTAAGACAAGTGACAGCATATTAAGAAAATGTAATAAAAACATATGGAAGAGTAGACAAATAGTCTTGAGACATTCAGAACTGCATATCCCGTGTTTCACAAGTATTCCCTGACCTGATCCTCTTCCACCAAGGGTCCCTCTTCCTTGCTCCCGCCTTTCCACCTACTCTCTGGGACCTGGCACTCCTGAAGGCTGCTCTTGCTAGTAAAGGCTGAGCCAGACAAGGCATTCAGTACCTCCGCTTTTTGCACGTCTGTGGAACCAGGTCCCCTGTCTCGTTGAGCAAGGGGCCCACAGTTTCCCTCGGCTGCTTTTTGTCTCCTGCGTACTTAAGAAGCTCTCCTGGCTATCTTTGACATCCCTGCCCAGATTCAATTCCATCTGGGCTTTGGCTTTCCTGACTTGGTCCCTGGATGCTCGGACAATGTTTCCATCTTTCTCCCAGGACTCCTGGCCTTGTTTCCACCCTCTGTAAGCTTCGTCTTGCATACAATCATGGAATCAGAATCATTTAGGTTGGCAAAGACCCTTAAGATCATTGAGTGCAACTGTTAACCTAGCACTGCCAAGGCACCACTAAAGCAGGTCCCTAAGCGCCACCTCTACATGGCTTTTAGATACCTCCAGCGATGGGAGGAGATGGATGAGGAGAAACTGGAGGAAAACATGAAGGAGGAGGAGGAGGAGAAGGAGGAACACAAGAAGGAAGATGAGGATAAGGAGGATGAAAAGATAGGACAAGGATGAAAAGGAACAATGAGGAGGAGAAAGATGAGAAATGAGCAAGAGGAGGAAGAAGAGGAGGTGGAGGAGGAACAGGAGGAGAAGAAATAGGAAAAGGAAGAGGCGTAAGAAGAGGAAGAGCAGGATGAGAAAAAGGAGAAGAAAGAAAGGAGGATGGCGACAGGAGGATAAGGGGGAAGAGGAAGAAGGAAAGGAAGAGGAGGAATAAGAGGAATAAAATTAAGAAGAGTAGGAGGAGAAGGAAGAAGAGGAAGAACAGGATGATGAAGAGGAGGAAGAAAAAGAGGAATATGAGGTAGGAGAAGAAGAGGAGGAGGAAGGAGGAAGGAGAAGGAAGATGAGGAAGTAGAAGAAGAGGAGAAGCTGGAAAAAGAACAGAAGGAACAGCAGGAGGAGGGTAAGACCAGGAGAGTAAACAGAACAACAGAGTAAGAGGAAGCAGAGGAAGAAAAACAGAAGGGAATAGGAGGAGGATGAGTTGGAGGAGGAGGAGGAGAAGGAGGGGTATCAGGAGAAGGACTATGAAGAACAAGAAGACGAGGAAGACAATGAACATGCAGAGGATAAACATGCAGAGGCATATGAGGAGACAGAGGAGAAAGAGAAGGAGAACGAGGAAGAGGAAGAAGAGGTGGAGGATGACAAGGAGGCTGAAGAACAGGAGTCAGAGGAAGAACAAGAGGAGAAGGAAGAACAGCAAGAAGAGGAAGAGGAGGAGGAGAAGGAAGAGAAGGAGGAGGAGGGAGGAGGAGGAAGAACGGGAGGAGGAACAGCAGTAGGAGGAACAACAGGAGGAGGAAGAACAAGACGAAGAGCAACAACAGGAGGAGGAAGAACAACAGCAGGAGGAGGACGACGACTATGACAAAAAACCAGACGAGGAGGAGCAGGAGGAGAAGGAAAAGGAGGAGGAAGAACAGGGAAGAGGAGGAGGAGGAAACACCTCCAAATTCACTCTAGAGCGTCAGCACATCAAAGTTCTTGGATGGAGCACCTGCTGCATCCATTTGTCCATGGGGATCCACTAAATCCAAGCTTACTGGTGAAGCCACTACTCACAGGAGTTGCTCCACATCATGGCCATCACTCCTCTCGGGAACAGATGGGAAAGCTCTGCATGACAAAGGCTGTCAGGACGTGCTCCAGAAGCAGAAGACCACTGCAAGAAGATCCCCGTCACCTAATCGCACAGAAATAATTCCAGCTCAGTGAAACAATTATTGAAAATGAAACACACAGAACAGCATCCACCATCAAAACTCTTTCAGTCATAGTTTTAACTGCCACAGAGCTGCAGGCTGGCGACCTTACCATCACCGTCACAGGACCCCAAAAGAAATGCTAACTGGCAAACAGTAACTCTGCCCACAGCCCGTATCTCTCCAGCCTTCAGAGGCAGAATAGCTCAGCCCACAGCTCTGCAGGTACAGACCAGCCCAGGCTTACAGCCTGTGTCTGCCTACTCCATCATCTGCCCAGAAAGTCAAATCAGCGGCTCCCGTCACGCAGCTCCCCCTGCCCAGGGCTGGGGCTGGCAGCACAGACAGGCCTGCATTTTGGGAAAGCCTTGGGGCCCAGAGCAATTCCCGGGCAGCTCCCTCCCGGCAGCTCCCTCCCCGGGCAGGCCCAGCCCCCAGCAGAGCCCTGAGGGAGGGCAGGGCTGTGCACAGCCCTTGCGCTGCTGAGAGAACAGCCCCAGGGCCATGGCCCTTCTCGCAGGCCGTCTCTCCGCAGGCCCAGTGTCCCGGCGGGCTGAGGAGCCGCTGCGGGCTGGGGGGCAGCGGGCGCAGGGCAGCCCTGGGAGGAGAGGCGCGGGCTGCCTGTGCCCGCCTGGCAACAGCCACGCCATTGGCCACAGCTGAGCCAATGAGCGGAGCCGGAGGCGGCCTGTCAGTCCCAGGCAGCCTGGGGCGGGGCCGGAGGGGGCAGAGGCCGAGCAGCCTGAGGGGAAATGGGGGGGGGGGGAGCGGGGAGCTGCGGGGGTGGGAGGAGGAGGAGGAGGAGGAGGAGGAGGAGGAGGAGGAGGAGGAGGAGGAGGAGAAGAAGGAGAAGGAGAAGGAGAAAGAGGAGGAGAAGGAGAAGGAGAAGGAGAAGGAGAAGGAGAAGGAGAAGGAGAAGGAGAAGGAGAAGGAGAAGGAGAAGGAGAAGGAGGTATCTCCCCGTGCGGGTGGGCCTGGGGTCAGGGACCTGGAGACCTCAGTGCCCTGGGCCCCAGCATGGCCCAGCTCCCCAGCCCAGCCCCGAGTGCTCAGCCCCAGGGCCAAGGCCACAGGCAGGGTCCGAGCGGCTCCTGCTGCTGCCCCGAGGGTCGCCAGCCCGCGCCCTGAGAGCTGGAGGTGGGTGTCTGATGTGCGCAGGGCAGGGGAAGGCGGAGTGGCCTCCTCTCCAAGAGACGGCTGCAGGCTGTGGAGCGGGCGTGCTGTGGTGGGGACAGAGCAGGTGCCTTTGCTGTCCCCAGGCCTGCACGTGGGTCTCGTGCTCATGGTCGGCCCCACCTCTGTTGACAGCCTTTGATAAAGAAATGTGCTGCCTGCAAAAGGCCTGCCCTTGGGCCTAATCCTGCACCCTAATATTGGCATCACCTTGCAGAGTGGCCAGGAGTGGGGAGAAGAGCCCAGCTGGGAGGAAAACAATCGCCCAGCTTTGGGTATTTTCTTGGTTTGCTTGTTATACTACTATTTAGGCTCTAAATACAACCTGCAAGGAAGAAGGTAGCAGGCGTACCAGGCTGGCCACATTTCAAGCCTGAATCCATTCAACAGCCGCACAAACCACCGCTCACTCCCGCTGTGCACGCTCCACCGCCTGCCTGCAGGTACAGGCAGCCGCCCTGTTTCTTGAGTGCTCCCCAGGAGCGGCACCATCAGCCATCTCAAAAAACTCTCCTGCCTGCAAAACCTTGAGCAGGGGTTAATGGGGGACAATTTCTCCTCTCTTCAGGCCTGCTGGTTAAAGACTCGTCCATGGAGAGATGGCTCAGGACCACGGCAGGGCCAGCGGCGCTGCTTTCTGGATGCCATGGTGGCGATGGGCAGAGGGACCGGTTGTCAAATCCCAGGTCTGGGTACCCGTGTGGGGTGTGAGGGTCCCCCCTGCCTGGCTTTTCCCAGCAAAGTCGCAGCCGGTGCTGTCCCCGTGCTGCAGCCCCGGGGCCAAGGCTGAAGGAGCCGGGCATTTCTGTGGGTGCTGCACCCTGCCGGGCCCCAGCGCTGTCCGCCTTGGGCTTCCGCCGCTGTTCTTTCCAGCTCTGCTTTCTGCCAGGGCCGGGGCACCGCAGAATGTCTTGCCTGCTCCCCACAGCCGTCCTGACCCACGTCTGCAGCTTGTACGCTGTGTCCACAGCACCCAGCGTGTGATTTGGGGGTGGCAGGTCTCTCTTGTGGCACCCTGGGAACGGGGACAAAGCAAACGCCATCGCTCTCTTTTGCTCTTTGTCCCCAGGGTGAGCAAGCGGAGATGTCCCATGTGCTGGAGAGCGTCCTGCAGGGAGGTGACAGCGGATTGCAGAGCAGCGCTGAGACCCGCCTGACAGCCAAGGCGTGCGGTGGCCGCAGAGCAGCCCAGGTGAGCTGGTTCTCTTGGAGGCCCCCAGAGCAGCCACGGCTGCCCCGAGGGGTCTTGCGGGGAGGACGGGGTCATCTGCCTGGTGGCTGTGGCACAGAAACGATGAGCTGAAGCCCCGTGGTCATGGCTGGCCGGGTCAAAGTCTCTGAGTGCCTCAGCCATTCTCCCCAGGAGTGTTTAAGCTGGGCACTTTTCCAGGGTTTGAAGACGGATGGTGGTGATGTCCTGTTGGCTCCGTCTCACTCCCACTTCAAAGTTGTGATGTCCAAGATCCGGGGCCACATGAAGGCCCTGGTGGAAATCTCCAGGGAGTTTGTGATGCATTTTCTGGTATTGTAGGGCTACAATGTGCTAGGGTTATGGGGTGACAGGGTTATGGTATGCCAGAGTTTAAGCGAGTTACAATTAAAGCTTGTTTCTGTTATGGAGAGAATCTAGGTTTGTTGGCCCTTGACTATTTCAGGGTGAACTGAGCAGTCAGGATCCAAAGTCTGTTCTGTGTAAGGCAATCGGGTGGCAATGTGCGGTTGGAGCCCTTTGATTTCAGTGCTGTCCTTTAGTCGGAATGTTGCAGTGTTTTTGCTGAGGCATAAAAATTAAAGGGATAAAGCAGATCATCCTCACCCACACACACACCTTCCCCCCAGCTCCAGGTGAACAGCCAAAATCTCTGGGGGTACGTTGTTTTATGAAACGTGTATCAGATATCCAGCATCAGGGGAGCTGTGTACAGCGAATGGCTGCAGGTGCCTGGGGCTTGGCTGGTGTCACCTGGAAGGGAAAGGGAACAAAGGTGACCGTGGGGACTTGTTACCAAGTACGTTTATTTGTAATTTCTCATTGTACGTTGCTGTATGTGTGCCTTGCAACATTTAGCTCGCAGTACTTCCTCCTCTCCTCCCCCTCTTCCTCCTCCCGACTGTCTTCCTCCACCTCCTGTTCCTACTCCTCTTCATTGTCATCCTTTTACCCTTCTTTTCCTCCTTCTCTCTGTCCTCCTGTTTGTTGTTGCTGTAGTTGTCCTCATCCTCCTCCTCTTCCCCCCCTTCCTCCCACTTCTCCACAACTTCATCCTAATCCTCCTTCTCCTGTTAGTTGTCCTTATTCTCCTTTTCATCCTCTTGCTCATCTTCTTCTTGTTTCTCCTCCTCCTTCTCTTTCTCCCCCACCTCCTCCACTGCCTCCTCTTTGTTCTGTTCATCTGTTCATCCTGTATGTCACCCTCCTCTTCCTTCTCTTCATCTTCTTCCTCCTCATCGTCCCATTCCTCTTCATTCTCCTCCTCCTTATGCCCCTCTACATCCTTACCCTACTCCTCTTCCTTCTCTTTTTTCCTCTTCTTTCTCATGTTTGTCCTCCTCTTCCTGTTCTGTGTCTTGTTCCTCTATCTCCTGCTCCTCCTCCTGCTCCTCCTTCTTCTCTTCCTATTCTTCCTCCTGCTCCTGGTGCCACCTGTTCCTCTTCTGACTGTTCCTTGTCTTCCTCCTCCACCTCTTCTTCTCCTCTTGCTCCTCCTCATGTTTGTCCTCCTCCTCCTGTTCTGTGTCTTGTTCCTCCTTGTTCTCATTCTCTTTCTGTGTTCCTCATCCCCTTCATCCCCTTCCTCCTCCTCCTGCCATCCATCAGTTCATCCTGTTTGTCTTCCTTCTTGTTCTCCTCCTCCTGTTTGTCCTCCTGTTATTTCTCTGTGATGGGGTCATCACAACCCGGTTGGTCAGGTGCCTGGGAGTCGGTGATAGATGAAGGGATTCCCCGTTTAGAAGCAGCTTTCCATATGCCCTTTCCTCGTGTCAACATAAGAAAAGCGACAGGCTGACAGTGGGGGTTTTAAAGGGTTTGTGGGTTGGAGAGAGCAGGGAAATGAGCTCATTCCACTGGGCACTCTGTCCTGTGCTGCTAAAAGGTGGTCTTGGGCTAATGAATTCTGTGTTACCATTTGTGGTGGTAAGTTGATTTCTTCCTGTAGGGCTGTAATAATCTCTGCAGTTTCATTAACGGCTTTTTCTAGTTCTCTTGACACATTTGCAGTAGCTCGCTCTAGTTTTGCAACCCCTAAGCATGGGATAAAAGCTGTTACAGACAGGGGGAACGTAGTGCCACGTGCGGGCTGTAACACTTTTTCCCGTAGCTATCAGTAGCTGGGAGCTCCAGAGGCAGAAGAGATGCTGGTTCTAACCTGTGCGGAAGGTATTAATGCACTTAGAATCCCCTTTTCACCTCAGATGGAGGGTAAATCCTGAAATGCCCTTTCTTCACCTATCCCATATGGCCCTAGTGCTTGTGCAAATAGGGCAGTCTGATCTTCAAATGAGTCTGAATGATGCAAATGATTTCCTGTGCAAGGGTTAGCATGTGCCGGATTGGGCTGTTCAGGTAAACCAGTAAGGCTGGGACCCAGAGGAGATGGCTCAGAGCATCAGGATCCTCTAGGCCCGTAGTGGCAGCCAAGTACCATTACCTTTAGTTTGATTGTGGCTTCCTGCAGAACAGCAAGTGAATCTCTCTGTGAACATCCACGTTGTCTGGCAGCGTGCAGGGCCAGATGAACTCCCTCCAGGAAGAAATGGCCAGCGTGCTGGCTTATTCGAATGGGTTTCATGTAAGGGCTTCTGGAGAATCTCCCTTGCCCGCTCAGTGGATGTGGTAGATGGGGAGGTTTGGAGGAATGTGTGGAGGAATGGCGATTGCCTTTAGGGAGAGCTCAGGGTTAGGAGGAAGAGGGCGGGGCTGCCGTGCCCCCATGACGCGGGCCTTTTGTCATAATGCGCTGGGTGAGGTGAGGCGCTGGTGGCAGCCCGTGCACTTGTCGTCCAGGAAAGCCCTGGGCGGAACGCTGAGGCCGGGCGCCCGAGTGGCCGTAGCGAGCGGTCGGGCCTGGGAGCGCTGCGTGTGAGAGAGAGAGTGGAGGAGGAGCCGGGGCCGCGGGGGCCTCTCCCCATCGTGTGGCCGCCCGGCCGGGCTGCGAGGAGGAGCATGTCGTGCGTCCACTACAAGTTCTCCTCCCAGCTGAGCTATGATACGGTCACCTTCAGCGGCCTCCACATCCCCCTGTGCGACCTCAAGCGCCAGATCATGGGCCGCGAGAAGCTGAAGGCGGCCAACTGCGACCTGCAGATCAGCAACGCCCAGACCAGCGAAGGTGCGTGGGGGCGGCGGGCGCGGGGCCTTGGGCACCTAAAGCTGCCTGTTTATCTGCAGATGTGTCCTGGTTTTGTCTGGGCCAGAGTTGGTTTTCTCCCTAGTAGCTGGTGTGGTGCTGTGGTTTGGATTTAGCATGAGAATAATGTTGATAGCACACTGATGTTGTAGTTGTTGCTCAGGAGTGTTTGTGGCAGTCAAGGACTTTCCCGCTTCCCATGCTCTGCCAGGTGCAGAAGAAGCTGTGAGGGGGCAGAGCCGGGAGAGCTGACCCAAACTGGCCGGAGGGCTGTTCCATACCATAGGGCGTCATGCTCAGTATAGAAAGTGGGGGGAGATGGCTGGGGGGCAGCGATCGCTGCTCGGGGACCGGCTGGGCATCGGTCGTCGGGTGGTGAGCAACTGCGTTGTGCATCACTTTGTGCTTTGTATGTTCTTTTATCATTAGTAGAAGCAGTATTACTATTTCTCTTCCTCTGCTGTCCTATTAAACTGCCGTTATCTCAACCCATGGGTTTTACCTTTTTTCCCCCCCAATTCTCTCCCCCATCCCCACGGGGTGTGGGGGGAGGGTGAGCGAGCGGCTGTGTGGTGCTTAGTTGCCAACTGGGGTTAAACCACGACAAGATATTTAAACTATGTTCAGGAGAATGTCTGTGAAGAGACTTAAGAGCACACTGTTAGGGGTCCTAGGGATGCCATTGGATTGCATGGCACGCGTAGGTAGAGATCCATTTCAGAAGTCTTGAATTATTCTACTACTGTTGAATGAAATTGTCAAGAGCTATTGAAAAATGATTGCTTTGCTTGAAGGGCTTTGCTGCAGAAGGGTCTGTGAATGTTGTCTTGGGTTGCTAAGGTACTGTCAGCTTCACACACGCCAGCAGGCTGAGTGGCCAACTGGCTGGCGTCACTACTGGAATGGTTGGGTCTGTGTCAAACAGAGCCTTAAAACCAGACTGATGGATGGTCCTAAATGTGATGGAGCCCAATTCTTATCCCCAGGAGAAAAAATAGCAGGTGAGGAACAGAAAGCAAAGTTTTAGAAGAAAAAGTGATGCTCATAAAGATGTTCCACCGTAAAGTGTTACTCTAATGTACATCATACCAGTTTTACAAAGTGTGTTGCTTTGTTTTCATCCGTACTCAGAATCCGGTGAAGAAAAAGTGTCTGCTTCCCTAGGTTCTGTTAAGCGTGGTGTTCCCTAAAGGTGAGGTTAAAGAAGGAGTATCTGTCATGCTTTAAAGAGCATCCCTCTTGTTCACCAGTGAGCAGATCCTCCTCTAGGTCGGTTGTGTTGCCCTTTGACCTTTGTAAAAGGAGTCTAAAATTTTAAACTTGGTCTATTAGTGACACAGGTGCTTCCTGAAGCTTTCCTAAGGGTGTTTTCCATGTGAAAATGCAAAAATCCCCCCGTGGTTTTCAGAGCAAAGCTAGAGAATACATTTCAGTGTAATGTATACGTATACCAAATTTTTGCTTGAAATGCATAACCATGAATTTCAGTTTTTATTCATCAGATGTAGATGCTTAAACTCACTAGAAGTAAACAGGATTTTAAATATGACTGTGTCCTGGTTTTGGCTGGGATAGAGTTAATTTTCGTCCTAGTAGCAGGCATAGTGCTGTGTTTTGGATTTAATAGGGGAAGAATGTTGATAACACGCTGATGTTTTTAGTTGTTGCTGAGTACTGCTTATGCTAGTCAAGGACTTTTCAGCTTCCCATGCTCTGCCAGGCACACAAGAAACTGGGTGGGGGCACAGCCAGAATAGTTGATCCAAACTGACCAAAGAGCTATTCCATACCATACCACATGATGTCATGCTCAGTATAGAAACTGGGGGGGGTTGGCTGGGGAGCAGCGATCGCTGCTCGGGAACTGTCTGGGTATCGGTCGTTGGGTGGTGAGCAATTGCATTGTGCATCACTTGCTTTGTATATTATTATTATTATTATTATTATATTGTTGTTGTTATTATTATTTTACTTTATTTTATTTCAATTATTAAACTGTTCTTATCTCAACCCAGGAGTGTTTCTCACTCTTACTCCTCCGATTCTCTCCCCCATCCCATTGGGGTAGGGGGAGTGAGCGAGCGTCTGTGTGGTGCTTAGTTGCTGGCTGGGGCTAAACCACGACAGACTGGAATAAAATGATATGATGGACTCTTTTAAGATGCTGGGAAGGCAGACTGGATGGTTGGGAGCTATTTTAAATGTCAGGGGGGCAGGGGTGTCCTCTTCCATGCTTACTCTAGAGGCGCGTTCTATAAAGGCAGAATTCCCTTCAAAAAGCCTGCACTCAGGAATGATGCATTTCAGCTTGCCGCCTCCTCTTAATTTGATCTGAACTTCTTCACCTGTCTTTTAGAATAGATGTTCTCACAATGTTGTGGAAGAACTGTGAACTGCAGAGCTCAGGATTCCTGAGTGCTCTTTCCTGCCCTGTAACATTCTGACTCCAACCCCTTGGAGCATGTGCTATTGTGCTTCTCAGGCAAGAGACAACAAACCAACAACCAAACAGCAAGCCCCAGCTGGGACCTGACCTGGTCTTAGTGCAGATGGCAGGCTGTCTTCTGTGTTCTGTCAGTCCTGAGTGACCTTGGAGACCAGTGTGCTGCTGGCATTCAAACTGTTTTAAATGAATGGAAAAGATTTTGCTGCTTGTGTGTGATTACCAAACGTGAAGACTTCTAGGAATGTCCCATTAGTGTGTTGAGACGATAAAAGCGCAGTGTTACATAGAAAGCTTTGCTTTCATCCCTGTGAAGGGATTGCCTGAAGTGCTATGTCATTACATAGTAATAGACATTCTTACAAACTGAATACTGTTTTGTTCTGTATTTGTGTTGTTTTCAGAATACACAGATGCTAATGCGCTGATTCCAAAGAACTCATCAGTGATCGTTCGAAGAATCCCTGCTGGAGGAGTCAAAGGCACCAGCAAAACCTATGTTGTGTAAGTATCCATACAGCATTGTACCCTTTGTTAGGGCTTTCAGTGTGTTAGCTGGTTTTGTGGATATTAGTTTACAGAGGCATTCCGATTGCATCTTTGTTGTTAAAGGTGCTGTTAATTTTGGTTGTCATGAGGTAGATTGTAATGTATCTGTCCCAAAGTCGACTGGGACATGGGGTTTGAACTGCAGCAATGGTGACTTTTAAGATGATTCTCTTGGGCTTGATTTTTCTGAGACCCAAGTTGTAGGTGCTGTTTCCTCTACCTGAGTGGTCATTATTAAATCTTCTTGCTTCTATTGCTTTTATAGTGAAGTAGTAGTGTGAACTCAGAATTTGTTCCCATCTCAGAAGAGTCTGATTGTTGGGGTTTGACTCTTTCTTGCCTTTGGGGGAGGGAGGGTGGGATATGGCAGGTATTCTTATGCCCCAGGTCTGGGGGTTTTGCATCCTAGCTGTAGAGGAAAGAGCGAGGGTGTCCAGCTGGCAAACCATGCAAACAAGAAGTTCCATTCATAAGGGATTTGTATCAGTTTCCTAAAGACAGCATCCGTTTCAGGCAAGAGAAAAAGAACAATATCCCAAAGTGTATTGCCTTTTGAGCGAGTACAATGAAGGAATAGTTAATCCTTTCCAAACCTGAAACGCAGGAAGCAGTTTAGCACGTTGCCAACTGTTGCTAGTTCTCTTTCTACATCTGTTTTTACCCTAAGCTGATATCTGTGCTCCAGGTTTTAGTTCTGTATTCCCAAGATTTATGGAGGACAGAGAACTGGGCGTATTGATTAAAATGACAGCCACTCAAATGCCATCCTGCCTACAGCATCATTGCTGTCATTTCTGTATTCACACAGTCCAGTTGTGTATCAGCTGCATTAGCACTGTTTGAATGGTCACGTTTTCCAGCCTTCTTAAAGATAGGCCTCTCCACCACAGTTAGTAGGTGTTATTAGCTTGTGGTTTTGCCATGTCCTTCTGATGTGGGTTCCCCATAAATAAAGTATACTGATGAGTTACAGTGTGTCTCGAACAGACAGTACAGCAGCATCCTGGTGCCCGTGAAGCACTTGCAAGCAAAAAAACCCTGAATTTGTGGGCACATTACTGCAGCAGTTGTTGCAGTGCTTTCAGGCACTACTGAGTAATTCTGGACGCCACGGCGTTGTGCTTATAAACGTGGCCTTGTTTTGGGGGTTAATTGAAGGATGGATGCTCAGTGCTGCCTTGTGAATGCATCCTCCGTTTCTGGTTGGGTGGCACCCTCTCCTGGTATTGTAATGCTGCCCTAAAGTGAGAGGACAGATGCTGCTGGCATCAAAGCTCAACTAAATCCCTGTGTGTGGGGACAAGGAAAGAATGGCACTGCTGTTGTAACGTTGAAAATTAGCCGTGCAGATTAGCTTTTGATTCCTCCAGCTGGAAACATTGCAGAAACTGCTGGTAGGGTGGTTAATGTTTGGGAATGATGAATGCATGCTGTAATGGTGGAGAGGCCTTGAAAATGTGTTACTCGCCTTGCAGTTTGTTCTTGAAGGAGAATGTACAAAGAAACCCCTGTGTGGTGATCTCAAGCCTTTCCTTGTACTTCCTCATCTTCAGGAGGTACGGGCTCTATTTTAAGTTCTGATCACCTCCATTTCTCTTCCAGAAGTCGAACGGAGCCAGTGAGTGGACCATCAAAACCAGTATGTAAAACCACAATCTGACACTTTATTCTACACACTGCGCTTAATTGTAAACAATGTAGCTTTGTATTAATTTTCCAAACAGTAAGTCACTGAATACTTTACAAAGTACACTGAAAATAAGTTTCCTGTAGTGATGGTTCCTTCTCAAACAAAATTAAGTATTTTTTTAAATTTTGGCACAAGGCTAGAGCCTGGTGCATTTGTGGGTGAAATCCCTGTCATTTGTCTTAACCTCTGCCTGCAGTTTGCTTTTGGAGCTGGGTGACTTCAGGGTTGGATGCTGCTTCAATTTCCCAGAGGTTAAGCCTGTCTTTAGTGTACCACCATATGATGCTAAACATATAGAGAAGGAACGATGAACTGGAGTGAGGAATCATTTTCTGCATTTTCCCAGAGTCTGCTAAAACTGCTGCCTTGAATTCTTCCACTGCGTTAGGCACTAAAGGACAAG
Source organism: Pelecanus crispus (assembly GCF_030463565.1). Taxonomy (NCBI): domain Eukaryota; kingdom Metazoa; phylum Chordata; class Aves; order Pelecaniformes; family Pelecanidae; genus Pelecanus; species Pelecanus crispus. The sequence goes on from NC_134665.1 coordinate 1,958,177, forward strand.
AGCGTTTTCCACAGAAGGCTTTTAATCTCTCTTCTGATCCAGTTAGTGACCCCTTGAGGAGAGCTGTTCAGTTTACATTGTGAAATGTTATTCTACGCTTTTGAACAACTTCAGGCATAATAAGCAGTGATTCGAGTGTCTTTCTGCTAAGGTTTTACTGGTGTGAGCTTCACTGCTGCTTGTGGCGTAATAGAATTGAGTATACTGGAAAAGGAACAAGCGAGGAGTTCCCCTTTTTCCTTGTGGAAAAAGTGCCCTCCAGTCTTAGTTCTCAACAAACACAGCAGTCCATTACGAACCAGTGGCCTGAGGACTTCATTCCTGCAAGCCCTTCCGTAGGGAGCTGGGAGGGAGGAGTGTGGTTGCAATTTATTCTCATAAATCCCTTTTTAGCTGAAAATTGGCAGCTTCCTTACCCCTGTGACTCTTAAGCAGTTGTGAGCATTTGACAAGGGTCCCTCTCTGAGATAGTCTGGAGCAGTAAGTTGATCTCAGGCGGGTTTGGTGAGTTTGGTTTCTTCTCATTAACCACAGAGGCACTCTGGAGCTGTCACAGGTTTGGACGCTTTTTTGAACAAATACAGATTACACTGGGTTGGAAATGCCTCTTTCAGTGACACTCAGAGGATATGGTGCAGCCTTTCAGACTGCAGTAGAGATGAACTATTGCTGTGTTTTGATTGTAGAACTTGAATATGTGTTTAATGTTTTGTGCACAGATCGATGACTCTTCTGGATCTATTTCTCTGGCCCAGCTTGTTAAGGTATATCTAGATCTATTCTTGTCAAATGCTTAAAACCAAAAGTGTTTGCTTGTATTTTAAAATCTTATACTGTGATCTATAGCTGGATAACTCTTGTAATGTGAACAGAACTTTAATTTAGATTTTACTAATTTAAAAGTATTTATTTTAACTGTAAAATATATGCGTATTTTGATACTGTCCTGTAAAGAGTAGTTGCCAGTCTGGAAAGATAGAAGGGGAGTACCTTATCAGCTTCAACGTAATGTTGCTGTATTACTCACCTTCAAGACGCAAAGAAGCAGCACTGCAGAAGCTGTTTACCGTTTTTCATACGTTTCATTCATTTTGTGTTGGAAACTAACACAACTTTCAGAGAAGAATTATATGGTCTGTAAGTTATGGACATTTCAGGGCGGGTTGCAACACCCAAACGAGAAGCGTTTCTGGAACATGGACGATTGCGTGGCTATTTCTGAATTTCTAGTCACGATAGTTATAGTTCCGTTCTGTGAATGCTGCAGAGTTTCATACATCGTAGTACATCTACAGTGGACAGCACAATCTAATTTGTTTGAGCGCAGGCTGTCAATTGTGTAAATGTACCTGACTGTTTATAGGAATATGCCAATGTGTATGTGTGGCATATTAGCAGATGGGACCTTCTGAAACTGTTGCAATGCCGTGTTTTGCTGTGGAACTGCTTGCGTTCTGTGCTCAACAATGTGTAGCTTTGCCTGGTGATTGCACTTTGTGCAAAGGCGTAGTGCTAGCCAATGGAATGAGTGGTCTTTCGAGTGACAAAGATGAGAGAAGGCCGGGCCTAGTGCAGAGGAGCTGCTTCTTTCTTCTGAAAATAAAGGCTGGAGTTCATTTCCAAGAAAGAGAAAAAAATATTAGTTTGGAAGGTATCCACCAGAAGAAATTGGACTCCATTAGTGCTGTGCCTAAATGTGTCCTTGATTCTGTAAACTCATGTGAAGTTTTCCTGTGAAATGTGAAAAACTGTCCAAGTGGTGTAGACATTTCAGCTTTTGAGAACATTTAAAGAAAAATACAGGAACATAACATAAAGCAGCTCAGAACTGTTACTTGCTCTGACCTCCTGAGTGCAGACTGCCTTAGCATGGAGGCAATGTGTTGTAAAAAGTTTTCCGGTTTGTTATTCCTATGTATTAAATGCCCTGTTTGAGTTTTGGTCTATTCCTAGGATGTGTTTTTTGTGTTTTGGAAGTGTTCTGTAAACCGTTTGGGTTCAAACAAACTAGTCAAGTATCTGTAAAGTTGTCTGTAAATGTTAATGGCAGTGACTTCATAGATGTTGATGTGGATGATGTTACAGTTGAGCAAAAACTGTCTATATGAATGACTTGACAGATGTTGATGTGAATGATGTTACAGTTGAGAAAAAAACTGTCTATATGAAACAACCATTTAATAAAATACTGAAACTAGATGGTTGCTTTTGTGAATGAATGCATCTAAAAGCAAAAACATGCGCTGTTGATCTGAAAGATAGGTGCTTGAAGGTCCAAGTCATTTACAGTCCCTCCCTTCGTCCCTGCTTATGTCTGGACTAGTGTGCAATAAAAAAATCTGACCAAATACTGGTTAAACAAAAGCAGCTGGCTTCAAGAATTTGATGATCTCGTTGTGCGTAAGGTTTATGAAGAAGTTAGTAGGGGGGAACATGCAGTTTGGACTGCCTACAGCACATGATGGTGACATTTCTACTGAAAAGAATCCTTTGTCTTGCTGAGGGATTCTAAAAATCTTGATTCCTTTTCATGCTTCTGTGTCCGAAGCTCAGTTTCAGCAAGCAGAAACCAACTTCCCTGACTGCTAAGTTGAGTGTCCTTTTAATGCTGCAAAAGGTAAATCATGATAGTGGCATACATCTTTCTCAGTTAAATGTACAGCGGAGATCTTCTCCTTCACATAGTCTGGAGCTTAATATCAGTTCAAAAATACTGGACAGTGTAATTGTTTCTACGCAGAGCTTGAGTCCACGTGGAAGAAAGTGGGACTGGTTCCACAAGCCTTTATGTAAGGTGCAGACAGAGCCTAAGGTTTTGGGTGCCCAGGAATGCTCTTGTCAAGCAGGTTAACGGGCACCCAACCCCCACGTAAGGGCATAAGGACTCCCCAGAACATCTTCAGCACAACTCTGTTTTATATGAGTAGCTGTTTTGGTGCAGCCTCAGCTGGCGTTGTGCTGCTCTTGACGGGACTGGGTGAGTGCTGTGGTCTTTGGCCGTGGGGGCTTCACTGTGTTTCTCATGCGTGTGTCAAATCCTGACCTGTTAAACAGACTGCCAATCTGGCTGAAGCCGATGCTTCCGAGGAAGATAAAATAACAGCGATGATGATACAGTCTTGCCAGGAATATGATCCATCCAAGTGAGTGTTGCTGATGTCAGATCTGTTCTTTGAAGATGATGGAAAAGCTGAAAGGATGCTTGTTGGAACAAGAGAGACACCTTTGCATACCTTTTTCTTTTTTTCCCCAAAATCTTTCAGTTACCTGAAGAAAGCCTTGGGTCCACCTCCACCATCTTACACTTGCTTCCGTTGTGGAAAACCTGGCCACTATAGGAAGAACTGCCCAACACATGGGGTAAGATTGTGGGGGACTGCTGGTGTTCGGTAGTTTGTCATTGTTTTTACCTTGGCAGTCACGGAACAAATACAGAAACGCTCCTATTAAGAGTTGTTTCTCTTGGGGTGAAACACAGAGGTTACCTGGCAATGTTGCAAAGCCCTTCAAACTCCCAGGGAAACCTGCAATTACAAATGCAAAAATGTCTTTTTTCCAGGCCATAGACATTAAATATGTCCATAGACCTTTCTCTGTGGACTTTCACGCACATTTTTGTATATTTCAATATCACTGGAAATGTTTCTGGTTTTAGCTCTTTTTAATGACTGGTTGTAGACAGCTTTCAGGATTCCGTCTAAACCCAAGATGTTTCTGTTGACCCCATCTTGTGACTATGTGCGTGTTTTAGGTACACAAGCCTCTGGTTGAGTATTCATGCCATTGAACGTTCGTCACTGAATGCATATGCATGAGGTCTGAATTCAGCCTTCATCTAGAGATGGTGAACACAAGTTTCCCCAGCGAGTGATTCAGAGCAGCGAACTGAGCTCTCGCGCTGAATTGCGCTGGGGAGGAGGAGCGGGTTTGTGTCTCTTCTCCGAGTGGATGGCGAGCGCAGGGATATTTCCCCCTTCAGGAACCTGAAGTTAAGCCAAAGAATGTTGGATGAGTTCAAAACGCTGCTCAAGCCTTTTGAACGTCCTGGCTTTGTTCTTTTAGGAAAAGAAGTATTTTAGTTGAGCAACCCTTACGCTGGGTACAAGGAGAGCACTAAAGGCTTTTGCTGCTTCAAATAGTCCTTGAAATGTCATTTGAAGTGTGGGTCTTGAGCTGAGATATGTCTGCGTTTCTTTCCTTAACAGGACAAACAATTTGAGTCTGTTCCCAGAATTAAAAAGAGCACAGGAATTCCCATGAGTTTCATGGTGGAGGTGAAAGATCCCAACACCAAGGGTGCTATGCTGACGAAAAGTGGAAAATATGCAATACCAGCTATTAATGCGTAAGTAGGGAATTAATTGGACTGACCACAAAGGGAAGGAGAGAAACGATGTGTAAACGTCCGAGTGGCAATGCAACCAAGTTGGCCAACATCTGGAATAACGGGAGAGGAAGCATTGTCATTGTAGCTTAACCTTAAAATCTGTGATACTTTCTACCATTAAAATAGGGCGGTCCTTCTGTTCCTGCCCCTGCAAGTTGGTGAAACTTGTGGTATGCTAAGAATGTGTATTTCTGCAAAACGTTTCAGTAGTGTTTACAGCGGAGTCGGTCTCTGTGAACGCTCATTTTGCTTCTGGGTTATGCTTCAAAGGCTTCCTGCAAAATGTAACAAAGAGCTGTTGGACTGAGCTTTCCTGCCCCCCTGACTTTTATCCAATCCCATGTGTGAAACAGACTGAAGTTTTCCTGTGGCTATAAACTAAGAAAAGACTACTGTGTGCTGACAAGAGTGGCTGTTTTCAAATGCACTTGGTAGCACTTGTGTTTTTCTGTCATGGATCTCCTTTTGTAGAAGCTGTAACACAGACTTCCTCCATTAATCAAACGTAATTACTCAGAGACTAACTTTACCCTGAGCCTGCAATTTACACTTACCCTCTGGCAAAGGAGAGGTGGGATTCATTTCACCTTATTTCTAGGTGTCAAGGAATTATTTTTCCAGTCTGAGCTGGTTTCGGAGTTGATCCAATGAATGGGAGAGTTCTGCAGAAGGAAAATTCTTGCCCCCTCCCTCTTTTAGTGCTGTGGCTACAGAAAAGTAGTTCAAACGAAATGCCTACATGTTAGAAGGCTAATGGTGTATGAGAAGGATTCCATCTATTCTCTTCCTTTGATAAAATCCAAAGTTTGGAAAAGTTTTCCTTTAGCCATCTTTAAGTCTTTCCTTTTTCCTTCCCCACCCTGCCTCCAGGGAAGCTTATGCTAGAGGCAAGAAGGAAAAGCCTCCCTTCCTACCAGCGGAGCCGTCCTCCTCCTCCTCAGCTGATCCTATTCCAGAGGAGTTGTTGTGTCTCATCTGTAAAGATCTCATGACAGATGCAGCTGTTATTCCCTGCTGTGGGAACAGTTACTGTGACGAATGTAAGTGTTACTGCCCTGTCTGTTCATTCAAAACATCACATGTGATCTTCGGAAAGCAGAAATAGGAGATAACAGAATTGCTTTATTACCACTTCTACTTAATACTTCAGTATACCCTGAACAAGAAAGGACTCTTCTCGTATAAAGGAAAAAAAATGCAGAAAGCTGTTTCCCCTTTTCATGTATCTGGTTAAGTCCTCTTTACATGGGAAAGGATGAGTATGAGAAGAGTGCATCACTGTGCAGGTGATTACAGTATTGGATATGGAATGCATTTAGTTTGTCCACAGCCCTTTCCCTCATACAAAATTATACAGCCAGCTCTGGTGCCTGACTATGCTCTGCAACAAAGGGAGAGTCAGGCATTTAATCCACGTTCTTCTCCACGGGAGAGCTGGTTAAAACCTTCAGAACTCAAACCTACTAATGGTTTTTTGAGACGTGTTTTATTCATTAACCTGGAGGTTGGTGACTTCTCGCTGTACTAGACAGTGGAAAAAAGACTCGTAGGAACATCAGGACACAGCCTACTCTACATCTTCAGGTGTGACAGTAGTGAAATATCAAACCTGTACGGTTGTGTGCTGCATACGAGACATTTGTGACACTATTGAACTTTTATAGCTTCATGCTCTCAATTCCAGACCACATTCACCCATTAATCATAGACGTGTTTTGAGAATTGATTAGAAGCCAACAAATGTCCTCACTTTGGCTAAAACCTGTTTTGATGGTTCTAATTATTCACAGGCATTAGAACAGCGTTGCTGGAATCTGAGGAGCATACCTGCCCAACGTGCCACCAGACAGACGTTTCGCCTGATTCTTTAATTGCCAACAAGTTCCTACGCCAGGTGCCATGATGCCTTTTACGTAAACTGTTTGTAAGACAAGTCTGTTTGTGAAAAGGTGAAAGGGAAGCAAATACTAATTTACATCTCCTTTAAGCAAGGCTAAATGGAACAAGGCCAAATTTACTTTTGAAATCCATGATCTGTTGTTACAGAAGCTTACAGCCTGGCACATTCAGGTCACACTTTTGTTTAAGATGATTGCCTCGCTTTCAGATTTGGTGTTAACACTGAAGGACTTTAAATACAGATACTCTGAGTCACCAGTCATTAATATCAGTGTCTAATGGGATGTGTTCATATATCTGTATGGCGATTTATTTTACGGTTGATAGCATTTATAAGAACACAAAAGCAATTTTACTCTGCGGAGGCTTTTGTTGGTGTATCTCCTGAAGTTCCATATTACCTTTTTGTCAATGTTTTTCTGCCTCTAGGCTGTGAACAACTTCAAAAATGGAACTGGCTACACAAAAAGGCTCCATACACAAATTCAGCAGCAACAGCAGCAGCAGCCACCACCACCACCACCACCACCACCACCACTCCTGCCCGTCACCCCTCCTGCTGCTCTGGTGAGTGCCGCTCAACTGTCTAAACCTTCCCCTCTGTCAATCAGCAGTCTGTTGGAAGAGAAGGTAAGTTTTATTTCAGCCTATGTGCTGATTCTTACTTTTCATAGAGCTTATTTTCCAACTGTTTGCATTTATTCACAAGGGCTACCAGATTCCTGTTCAAAGACAGCCAGCATTAGCAAGTGTTGTGGGCCCCCAAGGACAACCAATACCCACAGCTGGTAAGTAACTAGAACTTCAGGATTTCCTGAAAAGAATTATCTTCAGACCAGCTGAATGGGATTTTTTTTTTCTTTTTTGCCTCCCCACTCCAGTAGGTCATCCAGTGAGAGCCAGACCAATTCGCTCAGCAGGTGGCAGAGCAGGCTGGGAACTGTGAGTATTCTACAGAAATTCAATAGATGCCTACTTGTAACCTGCTAAACGAGGCCGTAACACATAACTTATACAACAGCTGATTTCTAATGAAGTGAATATGCATAGATAGCAGTGGAGGGAGAATACACATGGTAATTAATTTTGAAATGGTTTAATTTGAGTTGGGGCTTTAACAAAGGGGATCTGGGCTTGCAGTAAGGTTATTGAAAACAAATCTCCAGTAGAGGATGGAAAAGAGGACTCTGAAAAATGAATGCTTTTTTGAGGAAACCATAATTACCTATAAAACTTAAATATAATTAAAGGATCAAATAGAAAGCCACCCTTTTGATCACTGCCTGAATACGGCTGAAGAAATTGATTTCCCAATAGTAAACAGCCTCCAACATTCTTTTTTAAATAACTTAGATGATACTGATGGAGCAAATTGTTGGAAAAGTCAACGCTGTTATTTTATGACAACGTTGAATTTCTTTCAATTCAGCCATCTCAAATAGCCAGGATGCTTTCTCTCAGTTGGAGAGGGAGGAGTCTGTTTTATCTATTATTGCAGTGCCAAGTGAGTCCTTCCTTTTGGTACATATTTGTAATGGCATTGAGTGACATTGCTAGCGGCTGAGTTCAGAAGCTTTTAGATTTGACTTGTCTTGAAATGCAGTCACTGTCCTTGGTTAGAGCTAGAGGTAGGTGCCAAATGTTGCTAGGACATCTGGCTAGAAGTGCTGATGAAATAGTCCTGTAGGTAGGATTGCAGTACAAGTATTTTGCATCCTGTACAACTTGCCAAATAAGGAGTGAAGTTAAGTAGACTCAGCTGGCATTTTAAAATTGAGCTCTCTTGAGGCTAAATCATGTTTTCTTGATGTTTGGTACTGCATGGGAGCTGTTGAGATTTGCTCTTTTTGCATCTTACTGCAAAAAAAAGATTGCACTGCATGTAGTCGTGGAGGAGTGAAAAATGTGCCGCTTCCCGTGCCAGTATACACCACCTGAAATCAATCAACAGCTGTGGTAGTTCATGAGATAGGAGTGAGTGGAAATAGAGTTACCCTTCCTGGATGTTTTCACACCAGCAAAGCAGCAGCTGTTCTGCCTTGTAAGCAGAAACTCTTATCAAGCTCTTGACTTTGCAGTAGCATCATGTCAGCAGCTGAAAGCAGCTTTGCCATAAGCATATGGGAAAAAAAAAAAAAAAACAAACACAAAATTGGGACAAAAAAAATTGGTGAGAGTGACTGTTTTGAATTACCTTCAGTATTTTTTTTTTGTGTTGTGCTTTTTTAAGGTCCAAGTCTCCCCGTAATGCTTCATCTTACTCTAGAAGGTCATATACCTATTCCAAGTCAAGAGCTGGTTCTTCCCATTCCTACTCTCGAAGATTTGGTCGTTCCCATTCTCACTCCTACTCGCAGTCGCCGCCGAATCGAAGAAGAGGCAAAGGGAAGAGCCGTAACTCTCGGTCTAGGTCAAGGGCACATGGTTATCACCAGTCAAGGTCAAGGTCACCCCCATACAGAAGATCCAAATCACGGCCAAGATCACCAGTATTTAGAGGCCAGTGTCCCATGAAACAGACTATACCTCAAGGGGAGGAAGAAAGGCAGCCTTTTAACAGACACACACAAGTTCCACCCTATGACATGAAGGTTCACTATGGCAGATCTGCTGACGTCAGAGATCCTTTTGAGCAGGAAAGATACAGCGCATGGGAAAGGAACTATCGAGAATGGTATGAAAAGTTTTACAAGGGCTGTTCTGTTACAAGGGGCGCTCTGTTCATGCTCCCAAGCAGAGACGATGCCACCCCTGTAAGAGATGAGCCTAGACCAGCAGATTATAGCGCTTTCAAACCGGGGTCTGAAAAGGAGAAAAGAGAGAAGGATAAGCCAAAAGCAAAAATTGAAAAGGCAAAGCAGAAAGTAGAAGTGGCTTTTCCTCCAAAGAACAACAATATAACAAAAGCATCTAAAGCTTCCCAGAAGATGGACACCAGTCTTGAAAAATCTGCTCAATTGGAACCTCCTGTAAAAAAAGCAAAGAAGGAGTAGCCAAAGGCCAAGAGTGTTGAAACGTTTTCATCTTAAAAGGCTGAGAATATTTTGATATTTTCCTGTAAAGAGTAGTTTCCACTTTGGGAAGGTAGAAGGGGAGTACCTTTTGGAGGCAGGGGGTGGGGGGGAACGGGGGCGTTGCAGAAGCCATTCTGGAACATGGACAATTGCATGGCTATTTTTCTCTTTGTTTACTAGCATGTGTATAAACACAAATCTCATGTTCATAAATAAAGTTAAGATTCTTTTAGCCTCGTCTATTCCCTGGCATGTCTGTATTACATTTCTAAGTATCATCTTACCATAAGGGAACAGAGAAGTCTCCAAAAAAAAAAAATTAAACCAAAGGAAAAATCCTGGAGTGGGAGGGAAGACTTAGAGTTGGTTAGAAGGAATTCAAGTAAATGAAAGAGAAAGCAAACCCATTCCCTTCTTGTTTGCTCTGACTGTCCCTGATTTGGGCTGTGGGTGGCTGTCAGCAGGGTGGAAGCCTTGCATCTCTCTTCACAAGTCCTCTCTCCCTCCCCCTGTAAAAGCTCTGCAGCCTCAGGTGCTTCTGGTCTTGGAGGCACAATGAGCTGCATTCTTAAAGCTACCTCAGGCCTTGGTCTACAGAGAGGGGGTTTGGTCTTGGTTTTGGTTTGGTTTCTTTTTTTTTTCATACGCATATCCCTGTATGAATTTCAAAGCAGAACCTGGATCTGTGTGTGGCAGGAATAAATCACTGGAAAGCTTGCCAATTCTTGTTGCACAGTAAAGCAGCAAAACTAAAATGAGTGAGACTTTTTTGAAAAGAAGACGCACAAAATCTTATGCTTTGTGTATTTCTTCATTGTCTTATCCTTATGTTCGCTGTCATTCTACACTTGCAAATTTGTGCTACTGTCCTGCTGTTCCTGCAGCCAAAGCAAGCAAGTGGATCCTTTTTGGTTTAGTATGACTATTTCAGTAAGTGCAGGGATCTCTTGTTGGTGTTTGTCCTTAAAGGCTGAAGAAATGCAGAGTCATGCCCATTGTTTTAGTGCGGTCAAGCACAGCTGTGATCTGTGAACTTTGAGTTTAGCCAAGCCATTGGGTTTTAGGAAACCACTGGAATTTACATGCAGCACTGCAGCAGTGAGATTAGCCTTTTCCTGCTATTTTCTGTCCCCTTTCCCACTTGCTCTGTGTTCGTTTCTGTTTAGTCTTCTGTTGGAAGTGGGAGTTAATACATTCACTGTCAGTTCTGGGTTTTGGGGTTTGTCTTTTCTTCTTCTGTTTTTTTTTTTTCCCAATTCTTCTGCATTATTATCTTTGGGTTGTATCCAAGTTGCATACATCGCCTGAGGATGGAAACATTTACCCTGCTCCTGGGAGCAGGGAGGGCTCAGGAGCATATCTGAAATGCTTGTACCCCAGGGCAGGCAGTGTGAGAAACAACCAAGCTGAACTGGAAGCCTGGGTCCGTTCCCAGCGCTAGGATATCATTGGTATCAGTGAGACTTGGTGGGGCAGCCGGGTGTCAGCTACAGCTGCTCACATGCTGGAGTGCAGGGCAGTCCCGGGAGAAAAGCGGGAGCCAGGCACGTGCGTTGCATTTGCTGAGCAGGGCTGGGTCCCTGGAGGGCAGAGAGCAGTGGCTTGAAGAATGGCAGCCTCAAAGGGCGTGCAAGGTGCGGGAGCTTCCTGCTGCCACCCTGGCTTGTGGGGATAGAGCTGAGGCACCCAGCCGAGTGCAGCCTGGTCCCTAGGATGGCAGGGCAGGCTCTGCCTGAAAGTGGAAGAGCTGCTCTCAGGGCCCTTGAGGCGTAGCATGGCTTCATGGGCACCAGAGCTGGGCCCCAAACCAACTGGCTCAAGGCTGCTTTGGATTTTGGAATGGACCTGAAGGTGGTGCCCAGTGTCTGCTCAGAGCAGACAGAAGGCGGCCTTAGAGCAGACAGCTTGTCTCCTGTGGATACTCTGCTGTTGCAGCCCCAGATTTTGCAGGTGGTTAAGGGGGATGGATGTGAGAGGTGGCCACACTTGACAGAAAATTGAAGGAAGAGTTGGGGTCATTTTGGGGAGAGGAATCTGGCAGGGACAGCAGTACCCGGGAAACCCCATCAGTAATGGCATGGAAGTCCAAGAAGACCTAGCTAACAGCACCTGAAACACCACATCTGTTCCCAGGTGTGGCAAACGTGGGAGGAAGGGGGAAAAATAAGCAGGGGTAGGTGCCTTGTTTGGGAGGGGGCACGGGCGCAGAAAGGCAGGAGCCAAGGAAGCTGAGGGGATGTACAAGCATGGAAAACGGAGAGAAGGGGGGATCAAGGATCCAGCTGCTGCTTGGTTTGCTGGTTTGACTGAGCCCTGCACCTAATCCCCACAGCCCGTCCGACCTTCTTTTGGAGGGCGATTCCAAATCCTTTTGTGCGTGGCCCCACTCTGTGTACCCGGTGCAGGGGTGGGTGCAGAGGCCTGGCTGCTACCAGTGGCAGAAGGGAGCACAGGGCATGGGGACCCAGCAGCTGGAAACACCGAGTGTCCAGGGCCAGGTACTGCTGGAGCGCTGTGTGTGTGCAATTCGCGAGTGAACTTGAAGCTGGACGAGCTGGCGAGCAAAGAGGAGAGACCCTTTCAGTCATGTGGGTGGCATGTGGCTGCAGCACGGGTACACAGGGTTATATGTTGTTATTATTATTAATACTACTACGACTATTTTACTTAATTTATTTCAATTATTACACTGTTCTTATCTCAACGCACGAGTCTTCTCACTTTTAACCTTCCAAATCTTTCCCCACATCACCAGGACAGGGGAGTGAGCGAGCGGCTGTGTGGTGCTTAGTTGCTGCCCAGGGTTAAACCACCACACTCTGTGAGCTGCTCCCTTAGAGCTTGCAGTCACCTGCACATGTCTGGGGCCAACTCCTGAAGCCCAAATGTCACCAGGTGTTTGTGCCTGAACAGCTCCCTCCTGGCCTCCATCTCCATTATTGCCGTGTGAGCACAGACAAGGAGCTCCCATGCAGGTGCCCATGTTGTGCCCACCTGAAGTGAGGCAGGAGGAATCCCCCCTCCTGTGGGTTTCTGGCAGACATTCTTGCCCCTGGACTAAACACCCGGAACAGGACCTGAATTCCTTCCCTCAGCAGGGGTACAGGAGACCCCTTCCTGTTACAGTCTCTGTTGTCCTGCCTAAAGATGGGTTGAGAAAAGGTGATTCTTGGACCTAACTCTTTCTCTGGTAAGAGAAACGCACTGGTGGAACTGTCTCTCCAGCTGCGGGAGGGACCATGAGTGATGGCTTCAGGCAGTTTCACAGCAGGTTCCCCTGCAGCCCCAGGGACAACACAAGGCAGCCCAGAGGGGCAGAGCAAGGGCTGCCTTGGGCTGGTGCTGTGCTGCTGAGCTGGGCCGGGCTCCTGGGACGCAGGCAGCTCCTGGCAAGCGGGCAGCGCTGCAGAGAGACAGCTCTGCCCAGGAGCAGCTCCTGTGCCAAGCGCAGCAGGGCTGAGGGCAGTGCCTGCAGGCAGGGAGGGGAGAGGAGGGAGGCAGACAGGGGTTAAAGGCAGTGTGGGGTGGGAGGGTGCTGAGACCTCACTGTGGGAGAGATCTTCACAGCCCTTGACATGGTAAGACTCTGGTTGCAGGGCAATGCAGGTGCAGTTCCTGGAGGCATCTTCTAAAGCTGGCACATGCCACAGATTACAGGATCTGTAAGTACAACTCTCAGTTCTTCTCTATTGTAGAGGAGTAGGGCATACAGCAGAGCAGGGCTGCCCTGCTGCACTGTCCGAGGGATAAGGCATGACAGCTGCCTTCTCCAAGGGATGGCTGCAGGGGTGTGAAGGCGGGTGTGCAGCCAGGGGTGCCCAGGGCTGTCCTTGCGAGCAGGGTCCCTGCACCGCAGGGTGCTGTGTGCCGGGGCAGGGACTCTGCTGCCTGCCAGGGTCAGCTCTCAGCCTGCCCAGGGAACTCCCCACGGTTGTGCCAGGAGAAGCTGTGGGTGGAAGGAGGGACCCCAGCAAGGCAGGGTCCTTCTGCTGGTGAGAGGGTGCTGCGTGGGTCAGGGCTGCTCAGAGCTTCAGCCTCATCTCCAGAATGTTTCCAATAGGAGGTTTCAAGGGGAACATCAAGGCAGGGACTGCTATAATGAGAAGGAACTCTCCTCTGTTTTCAATTCCCTTCTCTTGGGGAACAGCAGGCAAGAAATGATAAAGGAGTTCTTAATTTTGACAAGACACTGAGATGGCTGAACTGGAATTTTGAGTGATCAATAGGTCTTCCAGGAGTCTCCTAATGTATTTTCAGCCACTCCTCTGCATAGGGATACTAGCAGGATCACCTTGGCTGGACCCACCTGCCTTAGACTGACCTGTCCTTCTTTCTACCTGCAAACAGGACCATGCGCCCAGCCAGCACCCTGCACACAGGGAGGTTTCTGGAGGGCTGAGGTGAGTGCACAGATATTGCGATGGGGTCTGTGAGTGCTCACAGGGAACGACATGGCAGAGGGAAACACCTCCCAGGATGAAAATCTCCAGGAAGCAGGGATAGGATCAGGGAATGAGAGGAAACAATAACCAGAAATGTGGGAGGGAGAATTCAGAAAACTTCATCTCATCCGCTCCAATGCAGAGCCCTTCCCCTGAGCAAGCCCCCTTGCCTGGTGGTTTTTCAGGGTAACATGGGAGTGGGATCACCCTACATCTCAGAAAGTTTCAAGATCAGGGCTCCTGGAACTAGACAGAGGGACAGACAAGCTTCCCTCACTCTTGCAGGAAATCTCAGACAATCCTGCCTCTCAGAACTCACTCTGTTCTCCCTGAGTGCAGCAGAAATGCTGACAGTTTCTGATACCCAAGAACTCTCCCTGGGGTGAGAGGGGAGGTGGAGCTGTAAAAAACCTAAACCTCTCAAAGTGCCTTCTGCCATCCTGGTTCCTTAGCACTGGGAGTGCAGATGCTGACAAGTCCTTCTGCATTACGAGCAATCCCATCTGATAAAGTCAAACACCTGGACTGGCTCCTGCCCCCACCGTTCCTACGAAGCCACTGCTGCAGAGCAGGGCTGACTCCTTGGCAGTCAGCTGGCAGAGGCCCTGCTCCTCAGAACACACTCATCCAGCACCAAACAGAGCTCCAGCCATGGAGAGGAAGAAAGGTCTCCTAGAAAAGTAAAAGTGTGTGTGTGTCTAGCAGCAGAGTGCCTAGGACAAATGGCTTTGAGTTTGCTCAGAGAAGCAGCCCCTAATTTGGCTTTTTTTTTCTTTTTGACAGTGCTCCGTTCTTACAGGAACCAAATGTCTAACCACAGCTCCATCACTGAGTTCCTCCTCCTGGCATTCACAGACACACGGGAGCTGCAGCTCCTGCACTTCTGGCTCTTCCTGGGCATCTACCTGGCTGCCCTCCTGGCCAACGACCTCATCATCACCGCCATAGCCTGCGACCACCGCCTCCACACCCCCATGTACTTCTTCCTCCTCAACCTCTCCCTCCTCGACCTGGGATCCATCTCCACCACTGTCCCCAAAGCCACGGCCAATTCCCTGTGGGACACCAGGGCCATCTCCTACTTGGGATGTGCTGCCCAACTCTTTCTGGTTGTCTTTTTCATTTCAGCAGAGCATTGTCTTCTCACTGTCATGGCCTATGACCGCTATGTTGCCATCTGCAAACGCCTGCACTATGGGACCCTGCTGGGCAGCAGAGCTTGTGTCCACATGGCAGCAGCTGCCTGGGGCAGTGTCTTTCTCTATGCTTTGCTGCACACGGCCAATACTTTTTCATCACCCCTCTGCCATGGCAATGCCTTGGACCAGTTCTTCTGTGAAATCCCACACATCCTCAAGCTCTCCTGCTCAAATGCCTACCTCAGGGAAGTTGGCCTTATTGTGATTAGTGTTTTTCTTTTTTTGGGTTGTTTTGTTTTCATTGTGGTGTCCTATGTGCAGATCTTCAGGGCTGTGCTGAGGATCCCCTCTGAGCAGGGACGCCACAAAGCCTTCTCCACATGCCTCCCTCACCTGGCCGTGGTCTCCCTGTTTTTGATCACTGCCATCTTTGCCTACCTGAAGCCCCCCTCCATCTCCTCCCCACCCCTGGACCTGGTGCTGGCAGTTCTGTACTCGGTGGTGCCTCCAGCAGTGAACCCCCTCATCTACAGCATGAGGAACCAGGAGCTCAAAGATGCTGTAGGGAAACTGATAACTGGATGTTTTTAAGAAGCTATAAACTTCTCCTGCAGGGCATTTTAATGTAAATCATTACAGGCACAGCCTGTCACCTGTATTTTTTGTTGTTGGTGGTGGTTTTTTCCTTGTCATAATGTTGTCATCCCCTTTGTACATCACTGTCTGCTTTTATTTTCTGAGTGTTTGTGTAAATGAGGAGCCCTGCTCTGTCTGTGTGTTTAAATGCAGTAGAGCACACTTCAGTCACTCTTTTTGTCTTCTGTTCCTTCCTCCAAGGCCTTTAAACACAATAAAGTACACTTCAGTGAATTTTCTTGTCCTGCGATCCTTCCTCCAAGGCCTTTTTGGACCTGCAGGGACAGTTCCTTTGTGCACGGGTGGAGGAGAAAGGAGTACCGGCATGGCAGCACTGCCAGGGAGCAACAGCCCTTGCTCTTCCAGGACTCTTCTCTTTCCCCTTCTACACTCTCGTTCTGATCCCTTGCGTTGCTGTAAGGCCTGAGTGCTCTGGCAGCTTGGTCACAGGCGTGCTGCGTGGTAGTGCTGTGACCGCAGGCAGGGACAGGCCATGGGCACTTCTGTGACAGAGCTGGCCTCCATACCAGCATTTCCATAAAGAAAGGTGATGTCCTCAGGGCAGGGCCTGAAGCCTTAGCTCTGCTTTCAGAGTTGCTCTCAAGGAGACACTCAAGCGAGTGCTGTGTTGAGGGAAACACCAGTGAAGAGCTCAAGTGTGTGAGTGTGCAGGACACAGCAGTGCCCCTTGCACAGCCAGGGATCACCTTGAAGGACCAGCAGAGCAGGGTCTGCTCTGTGTCCTTGTTTGCTGGACACCACGGGCAAGGTGCCCCAGGGCAATGGTCACAGAGCAGCCCCTTGCAACCACCCTTCCCAGCACTGGCCTCTCACTCCACCTCGGACACGTTGTTTGTCCAGAGGAGACTTAAGCATGCCCATGGTGTGCGTGTGGGGAGATGAACCCGAGTGAGCACCAATGCCATCAGCTATTGCCAGAGGTGCCATGAAGGCCAGTGGGACAGGCAGTGCCTCCAGGTCACTGCACCTGGAGAGTAACATCCCCGGGGAAACCACCTGAATGCAGCACTGGGATGTGCTCCCTTGACCCGAGGTGCCTGTGTCCATTCCCCCTGCCGTGGGGCATCTCAGATGGGTGCAGAGCAGGGCGACCCACCGCAGGGCTGAGGTGCCTCCCAGCCTCTGGCAGTGGCAGCAGGAGGCCAGAGGGTCATGATGCTTGCTGCAGTGCAGGGCCTGCGCGTGTGCAAGGGCAGGACTCGTGCCTCTACACAGCCCTGTGTGTGTGAGGAGTGCAGGAGGCCAGCTCCGATGGGGACACCTCAGGGGGCCCTGAAAGGGAAAGACATGGCAGAGGGAAACACCTCCCAGGTCTCTTTATAGCCACATTGGTGATACCTGGAGTGAAGCACTGGATGATGTAGTGGGTGGGAAATTGGCTGGTGCCTCAAGCCCAAATGTCACCAGTGGTAGAGTCCTCCTGGTGGCCACTTCCTAGTGGCATCCCTCCGTGCAAGCGCTTGCGCCAACACTCTTGAGTGTCTTTATTAACTCCCTGCATCATGTGATGCAGCCTTTTCAGCTCCTTTGTGGATGATGCCAAACTGGGCAGAGTCCTTGAGACATCTCATCTGCTTAAGCCTGCCTAGAGCAGCACAGCTGGACAAGGTGATGTTCATGGGTCTTTTCCAGCCTGAGTTATTCTATGATTCAATGAATCTTTTCCTTGGAGAGATTTCTGAAGATAGTCGAGAAAGTCAGAAGTAGAGATATAAAATGCACCAACAGAAATACAGCAGTTCCTCTGAGGAACGTTTCTCCACACAAACCATGGTAGGCAATGTATTAGATCAATTTGGTGAAACAAGCTTACTGTTGTCTGCTCACGTAGTCGGCCACAAGGAGGGTGATGGCTGGGTACAGTACCATGTGGTCACTTGTGTCTCAGAAGCTCCTAATCCAGCCAATGGCTGTGAAGGGGGCTGTGAGGTCACTTCTGCCTCTGGAGGTGACAGGCCAACAGCTGGACTGTGTCTGGGAAAGGGACTTCATTCTGAAACAGCTGATAGGTCAGCCCTTGACTCATGGCTGGGATCTGTGCTTTGAAGCGCACATCTGCCAGCATCTCTGACAGGCCAGCAGAAGGCACCTGGTTGGCACATTGACTGGGAGATGCCTTCTGCCCAAGGACCGAGGCTCACTGCAGGAAGGGGGCTTCTCTTTTGGTTGTCATGTCTCTTCTGCCTGAGAACATGATGGGACAGCAGCAGGCACGCAGCTTGGTCATGTCTATCCGAGAAGCTGAAAGGGCAGCAGGCTTGGAAGATGGTGGTGAGGTTCCTTCTGTGTGGTGAGGTGAAAGGCCACAAGAAGGCTGATGGGTTGGGATGCCTGCTTGAAGGGTTGTTTCCCAGATGATGGAGCTTTTTTTGCACATAGGAAACAGCAGGAGAGGGAAACACTGCCACACAGTGACCCTGGGAAGGTGGAGATTAGGAGGAAGAAATGTCACTCAGAGGGTAGTGCTGAGGGACATGAAGTCCTCCAGAAGGAGTATGAAATCAGTCCATCTCTCCGTGTTTCAAGGAACAGAGTGTGAGGGTGGACAGACGTCAGTGAATGCATGGAAATGCCAGGGTGAGAGCAAGGTGGGGAAGCGAGGTGGGTGCCTACAGCCTGCAGGGAAAAAGAAGCAGCTGTGGCACAGCGCAGGACAACCTGTGTCAGAGATGGCAAAGAGCGCTGGCAAGGTTGGAAGTCACCAAGAGGACCCAAGCCCTTGTGCCCCTGGGTACAGCAATCATCTCTGCCACCAAGGCCCATGAGCAGACATGTTGTGCTAAGGCACTGGGGGGGCCTCATGCCCTCCTTGCACACCCCCAGGAAGCCTGGAAGCTGTCACACCGTTGGCCTTCACTCAGCATCACACCCCGCACAGCCCAGTGCCCCAGGAAGGGCCCTGAGCAAGGTGTGAAGGACAGGATCTGCCTTCCATGGGGCTGGGGGTCAGGCCTTGGCCTTTCTGCTTCATCAAACAAAGCCAGGGCTTTCTCAGCAGCTGAGCTGCCTGCACATTACCTTTGCCTCCCTGCAATCACAGCCTCCAGTTCTCTGCTCTAACGAGTCCCTTGGGAATCTTTGTCAGTAATGGTCCTCAGTGGGACTCATTAATGCTTCAAGGTACTTTGGGTTTTGCTTTTGACATTGAGTCTTGGAGAGGTTTGTGCAATCTCCCCTCAGTACCTGAGCATCAAGCACTCAGCACCAAATACTCCATAGCACTCATTAACATCAAGCAAGCCCTAACAAGCTGTGTCTCTTCCTGTAATTGTCTTCTACTCTTGTACAGTTCATTAAAGAGGTTTCCTAGTGCACTTCTGGAAAAAAAATTCAAAGAACTTCTAATAAAAATGAATTTCTTTTTAAAGGGTGTAGTTTGTTAAGTTTCAGTTTAGAGAAGAGAGGATAGCAGCCTTCTCGGAGTGCTATTGATGCAGGGTCTCCCCTAAGGAGGTCAGGAGTGGTAGCAGAAGCTGTCCCTTGAGCTCTGACACAGCATGGACACCCTTGCTCCTCACCTCCCCAAGCCCATCATGGCTCTCATCGCCCACCTGGCACTTGCATCCCTTGTCCTTACATCAGACTTCTCCTCTGCACTCTGCAGCTGGATGGTACAGCTCCTTTGTGCCAGCTCCCACCTGCTTGCCTTCGAGACCTGGCTGCACAAAGGCAAAGGGGGATTGCTCTCATTTTTGAGCAAGCAGAATAAGATAAGACTCAGCATTACAATCAAACACCCTCCTCAACTGTCTGCCAAGTACAAGCTGCCACCAATGAGGTTCACCTTCCACAAGGCATAATCATGCCAGAAACATTTGAGACAGAAGGGAAATGGTAAAACAAAGATAACTAAAGATTTGGCTAAAGTCAGAATTAGCCAGACAACTGAAAGATAGGCAAGCTTTTAACTCCCTGAAGCTCAAATCAGCTACAGGATAGTTGAGACATGTCTGAATGATCAAAGAGTAAGAGGAAGGGAAATCTTGACAGCAACAGCACATGTTTCTGTACAGATAGGCTGCTGGCAAGGGGACTTCAGACATGGTCAATTTAGTTTGGACAGGTGGAAATACGTGAAAGATGAGGGAGATGAAATGCACAGCCCAGTAGAGAGAGGACTGACAATGCAAATGCAGAGGAAGGTCAATAGTTCTCCTCTTGCTCTTCAGGGGCACCCTGAAAGCTGCTCATTTTGATCTCAGGGGAAAACACTGATGTTTTATTAAAAGTATTCAATTGTTTTAGCTGATGATGTCATATAACATATAACCCTGTGTACCCGTGCTGCAGCCACATGCCACCCACATGACTGAAAGGGTCTCTCCTCTTTGCTCGCCAGCTCGTCCAGCTTCAAGTTCACTCGCGAATTGCACACACACAGCGCTCCAGCAGTACCTGGCCCTGGACACTCGGTGTTTCCAGCTGCTGGGTCCCCATGCCCTGTGCTCCCTTCTGCCACTGGTAGCAGCCAGGCCTCTGCACCCACCCTGCACCGGGTACACAGAGTGGGGCCACGCACAAAAGGATTTGGAATCGCCCTCCAAAAGAAGGTCGGACGGGCTGTGGGGATTAGGTGCAGGGCTCAGTCAAACCAGCAAACCAAGCAGCAGCTGGATCCTTGATCCCCCCCTTCTCTCCGTTTTCCATGCTTGTACATCCCCTCAGCTTCCTTGGCTCCTGCCTTTCTGCGCCCGTGCCCCCTCCCAAACAAGGCACCTACCCCTGCTTATTTTTCCCCCTTCCTCCCACGTTTGCCACACCTGGGAACAGATGTGGTGTTTCAGGTGCTGTTAGCTAGGTCTTCTTGGACTTCCATGCCATTACTGATGGGGTTTCCTGGGTACTGCTGTCCCTGCCAGATTCCTCTCCCCAAAATGACCCCAACTCCTCCTTCAATTTGCTGTCACGTATGGCCACCTCTCACATCCATCCCCCTTAACCACCTGCAAAATCTGGGGCTGCATCAGCAGAGTATCCACAGGAGACAAGCTGTCTGCTCTAAGGCCGCCTTCTGTCTGCTCTGAGCAGATACTGGGCACCACCTTCAGGTCCATTCCAAAATCCAAAGCAGCCTTGAGCCAGTTGGTTTGGGGCCCAGCTCTGGTGCCCATGAAGCCATGCTACGCCTCAAGGGCCCTGAGAGCAGCTCTTCCACTTTCAGGCAGAGCCTGCCCTGCCATCCTAGGGACCAGGCTGCACTCGGCTGGGTGCCTCAGCTCTATCCCCACAAGCCAGGGTGGCAGCAGGAAGCTCCCGCACCTTGCACGCCCTTTGAGGCTGCCATTCTTCAAGCCACTGCTCTCTGCCCTCCAGGGACCCAGCCCTGCTCAGCAAATGCAACGCACGTGCCTGGCTCCTGCTTTTCTCCCGGGACTGCCCTGCACTCCAGCATGTGAGCAGCTGTAGCTGACACCCGGCTGCCCCACCAAGTCTCACTGATACCAATGATATCCTAGCTCTGGGAACGGACCCAGGCTTCCAGTTCAGCTTGGTTGTTTCTCACACTGCCTGCCCTGGGGTACAAGCATTTCAGATATGCTCCTGAGCCCTCCCTGCTCCCAGGAGCAGGGTAAATGTTTCCATCCTCAGGCGATGTATGCAACTTGGATACAACCCAAAGATAATAATGCAGAAGAATTGGGAAAAAAAAAAAACAGAAGAAGAAAAGACAAACCCCAAAACCCAGAACTGACAGTGAATGTATTAACTCCCACTTCCAACAGAAGACTAAACAGAAACGAACACAGAGCAAGTGGGAAAGGGGACAGAAAATAGCAGGAAAAGGCTAATCTCACTGCTGCAGTGCTGCATGTAAATTCCAGTGGTTTCCTAAAACCCAATGGCTTGGCTAAACTCAAAGTTCACAGATCACAGCTGTGCTTGACCGCACTAAAACAATGGGCATGACTCTGCATTTCTTCAGCCTTTAAGGACAAACACCAACAAGAGATCCCTGCACTTACTGAAATAGTCATACTAAACCAAAAAGGATCCACTTGCTTGCTTTGGCTGCAGGAACAGCAGGACAGTAGCACAAATTTGCAAGTGTAGAATGACAGCGAACATAAGGATAAGACAATGAAGAAATACACAAAGCATAAGATTTTGTGCGTCTTCTTTTCAAAAAAGTCTCACTCATTTTAGTTTTGCTGCTTTACTGTGCAACAAGAATTGGCAAGCTTTCCAGTGATTTATTCCTGCCACACACAGATCCAGGTTCTGCTTTGAAATTCATACAGGGATATGCGTATGAAAAAAAAAAGAAACCAAACCAAAACCAAGACCAAACCCCCTCTCTGTGGACCAAGGCCTGAGGTAGCTTTAAGAATGCAGCTCATTGTGCCTCCAAGACCAGAAGCACCTGAGGCTGCAGAGCTTTTACAGGGGGAGGGAGAGAGGACTTGTGAAGAGAGATGCAAGGCTTCCACCCTGCTGACAGCCACCCACAGCCCAAATCAGGGACAGTCAGAGCAAACAAGAAGGGAATGGGTTTGCTTTCTCTTTCATTTACTTGAATTCCTTCTAACCAACTCTAAGTCTTCCCTCCCACTCCAGGATTTTTCCTTTGGTTTAATTTTTTTTTTTTGGAGACTTCTCTGTTCCCTTATGGTAAGATGCTACTTAGAAATGTAATACAGACATGCCAGGGAATAGACGAGGCTAAAAGAATCTTAACTTTATTTATGAACATGAGATTTGTGTTTATACACATGCTAGTAAACAAAGAGAAAAATAGCCATGCAATTGTCCATGTTCCAGAATGGCTTCTGCAACGCCCCCGTTCCCCCCCACCCCCTGCCTCCAAAAGGTACTCCCCTTCTACCTTCCCAAAGTGGAAACTACTCTTTACAGGAAAATATCAAAATATTCTCAGCCTTTTAAGATGAAAACGTTTCAACACTCTTGGCCTTTGGCTACTCCTTCTTTGCTTTTTTTACAGGAGGTTCCAATTGAGCAGATTTTTCAAGACTGGTGTCCATCTTCTGGGAAGCTTTAGATGCTTTTGTTATATTGTTGTTCTTTGGAGGAAAAGCCACTTCTACTTTCTGCTTTGCCTTTTCAATTTTTGCTTTTGGCTTATCCTTCTCTCTTTTCTCCTTTTCAGACCCCGGTTTGAAAGCGCTATAATCTGCTGGTCTAGGCTCATCTCTTACAGGGGTGGCATCGTCTCTGCTTGGGAGCATGAACAGAGCGCCCCTTGTAACAGAACAGCCCTTGTAAAACTTTTCATACCATTCTCGATAGTTCCTTTCCCATGCGCTGTATCTTTCCTGCTCAAAAGGATCTCTGACGTCAGCAGATCTGCCATAGTGAACCTTCATGTCATAGGGTGGAACTTGTGTGTGTCTGTTAAAAGGCTGCCTTTCTTCCTCCCCTTGAGGTATAGTCTGTTTCATGGGACACTGGCCTCTAAATACTGGTGATCTTGGCCGTGATTTGGATCTTCTGTATGGGGGTGACCTTGACCTTGACTGGTGATAACCATGTGCCCTTGACCTAGACCGAGAGTTACGGCTCTTCCCTTTGCCTCTTCTTCGATTCGGCGGCGACCGCGAGTAGGAGTGAGAATGGGAACGACCAAATCTTCGAGAGTAGGAATGGGAAGAACCAGCTCTTGACTTGGAATAGGTATATGACCTTCTAGAGTAAGATGAAGCATTACGGGGAGACTTGGACCTTAAAAAAGCACAACACAAAAAAAAAATACTGAAGGTAATTCAAAACAGTCACTCTCACCAATTTTTTTTGTCCCAATTTTGTGTTTGTTTTTTTTTTTTTTTTCCCATATGCTTATGGCAAAGCTGCTTTCAGCTGCTGACATGATGCTACTGCAAAGTCAAGAGCTTGATAAGAGTTTCTGCTTACAAGGCAGAACAGCTGCTGCTTTGCTGGTGTGAAAACATCCAGGAAGGGTAACTCTATTTCCACTCACTCCTATCTCATGAACCACCACAGCTGTTGATTGATTTCAGGTGGTGTATACTGGCACGGGAAGCGGCACATTTTTCACTCCTCCACGACTACATGCAGTGCAATCTTTTTTTTGCAGTAAGATGCAAAAAGAGCAAATCTCAACAGCTCCCATGCAGTACCAAACATCAAGAAAACATGATTTAGCCTCAAGAGAGCTCAATTTTAAAATGCCAGCTGAGTCTACTTAACTTCACTCCTTATTTGGCAAGTTGTACAGGATGCAAAATACTTGTACTGCAATCCTACCTACAGGACTATTTCATCAGCACTTCTAGCCAGATGTCCTAGCAACATTTGGCACCTACCTCTAGCTCTAACCAAGGACAGTGACTGCATTTCAAGACAAGTCAAATCTAAAAGCTTCTGAACTCAGCCGCTAGCAATGTCACTCAATGCCATTACAAATATGTACCAAAAGGAAGGACTCACTTGGCACTGCAATAATAGATAAAACAGACTCCTCCCTCTCCAACTGAGAGAAAGCATCCTGGCTATTTGAGATGGCTGAATTGAAAGAAATTCAACGTTGTCATAAAATAACAGCGTTGACTTTTCCAACAATTTGCTCCATCAGTATCATCTAAGTTATTTAAAAAAGAATGTTGGAGGCTGTTTACTATTGGGAAATCAATTTCTTCAGCCGTATTCAGGCAGTGATCAAAAGGGTGGCTTTCTATTTGATCCTTTAATTATATTTAAGTTTTATAGGTAATTATGGTTTCCTCAAAAAAGCATTCATTTTTCAGAGTCCTCTTTTCCATCCTCTACTGGAGATTTGTTTTCAATAACCTTACTGCAAGCCCAGATCCCCTTTGTTAAAGCCCCAACTCAAATTAAACCATTTCAAAATTAATTACCATGTGTATTCTCCCTCCACTGCTATCTATGCATATTCACTTCATTAGAAATCAGCTGTTGTATAAGTTATGTGTTACGGCCTCGTTTAGCAGGTTACAAGTAGGCATCTATTGAATTTCTGTAGAATACTCACAGTTCCCAGCCTGCTCTGCCACCTGCTGAGCGAATTGGTCTGGCTCTCACTGGATGACCTACTGGAGTGGGGAGGCAAAAAAGAAAAAAAAAATCCCATTCAGCTGGTCTGAAGATAATTCTTTTCAGGAAATCCTGAAGTTCTAGTTACTTACCAGCTGTGGGTATTGGTTGTCCTTGGGGGCCCACAACACTTGCTAATGCTGGCTGTCTTTGAACAGGAATCTGGTAGCCCTTGTGAATAAATGCAAACAGTTGGAAAATAAGCTCTATGAAAAGTAAGAATCAGCACATAGGCTGAAATAAAACTTACCTTCTCTTCCAACAGACTGCTGATTGACAGAGGGGAAGGTTTAGACAGTTGAGCGGCACTCACCAGAGCAGCAGGAGGGGTGACGGGCAGGAGTGGTGGTGGTGGTGGTGGTGGTGGTGGTGGCTGCTGCTGCTGTTGCTGCTGAATTTGTGTATGGAGCCTTTTTGTGTAGCCAGTTCCATTTTTGAAGTTGTTCACAGCCTAGAGGCAGAAAAACATTGACAAAAAGGTAATATGGAACTTCAGGAGATACACCAACAAAAGCCTCCGCAGAGTAAAATTGCTTTTGTGTTCTTATAAATGCTATCAACCGTAAAATAAATCGCCATACAGATATATGAACACATCCCATTAGACACTGATATTAATGACTGGTGACTCAGAGTATCTGTATTTAAAGTCCTTCAGTGTTAACACCAAATCTGAAAGCGAGGCAATCATCTTAAACAAAAGTGTGACCTGAATGTGCCAGGCTGTAAGCTTCTGTAACAACAGATCATGGATTTCAAAAGTAAATTTGGCCTTGTTCCATTTAGCCTTGCTTAAAGGAGATGTAAATTAGTATTTGCTTCCCTTTCACCTTTTCACAAACAGACTTGTCTTACAAACAGTTTACGTAAAAGGCATCATGGCACCTGGCGTAGGAACTTGTTGGCAACTAAAGAATCAGGCGAAACGTCTGTCTGGTGGCACGTTGGGCAGGTATGCTCCTCAGATTCCAGCAACGCTGTTCTAATGCCTGTGAATAATTAGAACCATCAAAACAGGTTTTAGCCAAAGTGAGGACATTTGTTGGCTTCTAATCAATTCTCAAAACACGTCTATGATTAATGGGTGAATGTGGTCTGGAATTGAGAGCATGAAGCTATAAAAGTTCAATAGTGTCACAAATGTCTCGTATGCAGCACACAACCGTACAGGTTTGATATTTCACTACTGTCACACCTGAAGATGTAGAGTAGGCTGTGTCCTGATGTTCCTACGAGTCTTTTTTCCACTGTCTAGTACAGCGAGAAGTCACCAACCTCCAGGTTAATGAATAAAACACGTCTCAAAAAACCATTAGTAGGTTTGAGTTCTGAAGGTTTTAACCAGCTCTCCCGTGGAGAAGAACGTGGATTAAATGCCTGACTCTCCCTTTGTTGCAGAGCACAGTCAGGCACCAGAGCTGGCTGTATAATTTTGTATGAGGGAAAGGGCTGTGGACAAACTAAATGCATTCCATTTCTAATACTGTAATCACCTGCACAGTGATGCACTCTTCTCATACTCGTCCTTTCCCATGTAAAGAGGACTTAACTAGATAGGTAAAAAGGGAAAAAAGCTTTCTGCCTTTTTTTTCCCCATTATACGAGAAGCATTCTTTCCTGTTCAACATCTACTTAAGTGTTAAATAGAGCATGTAAGAAAGTAATTTTGTTATCTCCTACTTCTGCTTTCAGAAGATCTGATGCAATGTTTTGAATGAACAGACAGGGCAGTAACACTTACATTCGTCACAGTAACTGTTCCCACAGCAGGGAATAACAGCTGCATCTGTCATTAGATCTTTACAGATGAGACACAACAACTCCTCTGGAATAGGATCAGCTGAGGAGGAGGAGGACGGCTCCGCTGGTAGGAAGGGAGGCTTTTCCTTCTTGCCTCTAGCATAAGCTTCCCTGGAGGCAGGGTGGGGAAGGAAAAAGGAAAGACTTAAAGATGGCTAAAGGAAAACTTTTCCAAACTTTGGATTTTATCAAAGGAAGAGAATAGATGGAATCCTTCTCATACACCATTAGCCTTCTAACATGTAGGCATTTCGTTTGAACTACTTTTCTGTAGCCACAGCACTAAAAGAGGGAGGGGGCAAGAATTTTCCTTCTGCAGAACTCTCCCATTCATTGGATCAACTCCGAAACCAGCTCAGACTGGAAAAATAATTCCTTGACACCTAGAAATCAGGTGAAATGAATCCCACCTCTCCTTTGCCAGAGGGTAAGTGTAAATTGCAGGCTCAGGGTAAAGTTAGTCTCTGAGTAATTACGTTTGATTAATGGAGGAAGTCTGTGTTACAGCTTCTACAAAAGGAGATCCATGACAGAAAAACACAAGTGCTACCAAGTGCATTTGAAAACAGCCACTCTTGTCAGCACACAGTAGTCTTTTCTTAGTTTATAGCCACAGGAAAACTTCAGTCTGTTTCACACATGGGATTGGATAAAAGTCAGGGGGGCAGGAAAGCTCAGTCCAACAGCTCTTTGTTACATTTTGCAGGAAGCCTTTGAAGCATAACCCAGAAGCAAAATGAGCGTTCACAGAGACCGACTCCGCTGTAAACACTACTGAAACGTTTTGCAGAAATACACATTCTTAGCATACCACAAGTTTCACCAACTTGCAGGGGCAGGAACAGAAGGACCGCCCTATTTTAATGGTAGAAAGTATCACAGATTTTAAGGTTAAGCTACAATGACAATGCTTCCTCTCCCGTTATTCCAGATGCTGGCCAACTTGGTTGCATTGCCACTCGGACGTTTACACATCGTTTCTCTCCTTCCCTTTGTGGTCAGTCCAATTAATTCCCTACTTACGCATTAATAGCTGGTATTGCATATTTTCCACTTTTCGTCAGCATAGCACCCTTGGTGTTGGGATCTTTCACCTCCACCATGAAACTCATGGGAATTCCTGTGCTCTTTTTAATTCTGGGAACAGACTCAAATTGTTTGTCCTGTTAAGGAAAGAAACGCAGACATATCTCAGCTCAAGACCCACACTTCAAATGACATTTCAAGGACTATTTGAAGCAGCAAAAGCCTTTAGTGCTCTCCTTGTACCCAGCGTAAGGGTTGCTCAACTAAAATACTTCTTTTCCTAAAAGAACAAAGCCAGGACGTTCAAAAGGCTTGAGCAGCGTTTTGAACTCATCCAACATTCTTTGGCTTAACTTCAGGTTCCTGAAGGGGGAAATATCCCTGCGCTCGCCATCCACTCGGAGAAGAGACACAAACCCGCTCCTCCTCCCCAGCGCAATTCAGCGCGAGAGCTCAGTTCGCTGCTCTGAATCACTCGCTGGGGAAACTTGTGTTCACCATCTCTAGATGAAGGCTGAATTCAGACCTCATGCATATGCATTCAGTGACGAACGTTCAATGGCATGAATACTCAACCAGAGGCTTGTGTACCTAAAACACGCACATAGTCACAAGATGGGGTCAACAGAAACATCTTGGGTTTAGACGGAATCCTGAAAGCTGTCTACAACCAGTCATTAAAAAGAGCTAAAACCAGAAACATTTCCAGTGATATTGAAATATACAAAAATGTGCGTGAAAGTCCACAGAGAAAGGTCTATGGACATATTTAATGTCTATGGCCTGGAAAAAAGACATTTTTGCATTTGTAATTGCAGGTTTCCCTGGGAGTTTGAAGGGCTTTGCAACACTGCCAGGTAACCTCTGTGTTTCACCCCAAGAGAAACAACTCTTAATAGGAGCGTTTCTGTATTTGTTCCGTGACTGCCAAGGTAAAAACAATGACAAACTACCGAACACCAGCAGTCCCCCACAATCTTACCCCATGTGTTGGGCAGTTCTTCCTATAGTGGCCAGGTTTTCCACAACGGAAGCAAGTGTAAGATGGTGGAGGTGGACCCAAGGCTTTCTTCAGGTAACTGAAAGATTTTGGGGAAAAAAAGAAAAAGGTATGCAAAGGTGTCTCTCTTGTTCCAACAAGCATCCTTTCAGCTTTTCCATCATCTTCAAAGAACAGATCTGACATCAGCAACACTCACTTGGATGGATCATATTCCTGGCAAGACTGTATCATCATCGCTGTTATTTTATCTTCCTCGGAAGCATCGGCTTCAGCCAGATTGGCAGTCTGTTTAACAGGTCAGGATTTGACACACGCATGAGAAACACAGTGAAGCCCCCACGGCCAAAGACCACAGCACTCACCCAGTCCCGTCAAGAGCAGCACAACGCCAGCTGAGGCTGCACCAAAACAGCTACTCATATAAAACAGAGTTGTGCTGAAGATGTTCTGGGGAGTCCTTACGCCCTTACGTGGGGGTTGGGTGCCCGTTAACCTGCTTGACAAGAGCATTCCTGGGCACCCAAAACCTTGGGCTCTGTCTGCACCTTACATAAAGGCTTGTGGAACCAGTCCCACTTTCTTCCACGTGGACTCAAGCTCTGCGTAGAAACAATTACACTGTCCAGTATTTTTGAACTGATATTAAGCTCCAGACTATGTGAAGGAGAAGATCTCCGCTGTACATTTAACTGAGAAAGATGTATGCCACTATCATGATTTACCTTTTGCAGCATTAAAAGGACACTCAACTTAGCAGTCAGGGAAGTTGGTTTCTGCTTGCTGAAACTGAGCTTCGGACACAGAAGCATGAAAAGGAATCAAGATTTTTAGAATCCCTCAGCAAGACAAAGGATTCTTTTCAGTAGAAATGTCACCATCATGTGCTGTAGGCAGTCCAAACTGCATGTTCCCCCCTACTAACTTCTTCATAAACCTTACGCACAACGAGATCATCAAATTCTTGAAGCCAGCTGCTTTTGTTTAACCAGTATTTGGTCAGATTTTTTTATTGCACACTAGTCCAGACATAAGCAGGGACGAAGGGAGGGACTGTAAATGACTTGGACCTTCAAGCACCTATCTTTCAGATCAACAGCGCATGTTTTTGCTTTTAGATGCATTCATTCACAAAAGCAACCATCTAGTTTCAGTATTTTATTAAATGGTTGTTTCATATAGACAGTTTTTTTCTCAACTGTAACATCATTCACATCAACATCTGTCAAGTCATTCATATAGACAGTTTTTGCTCAACTGTAACATCATCCACATCAACATCTATGAAGTCACTGCCATTAACATTTACAGACAACTTTACAGATACTTGACTAGTTTGTTTGAACCCAAACGGTTTACAGAACACTTCCAAAACACAAAAAACACATCCTAGGAATAGACCAAAACTCAAACAGGGCATTTAATACATAGGAATAACAAACCGGAAAACTTTTTACAACACATTGCCTCCATGCTAAGGCAGTCTGCACTCAGGAGGTCAGAGCAAGTAACAGTTCTGAGCTGCTTTATGTTATGTTCCTGTATTTTTCTTTAAATGTTCTCAAAAGCTGAAATGTCTACACCACTTGGACAGTTTTTCACATTTCACAGGAAAACTTCACATGAGTTTACAGAATCAAGGACACATTTAGGCACAGCACTAATGGAGTCCAATTTCTTCTGGTGGATACCTTCCAAACTAATATTTTTTTTTTTTGGGCCAAATGTACACAGTGTAATTTCTGCAGTGAGTGAGGGAAGAAGTTACGAGTGGGAAGAGATTTCTCTTTCTTGGAAATGAACTCCAGCCTTTATTTTCAGAAGAAAGAAGCAGCTCCTCTGCACTAGGCCCTGCCTTCTCTCATCTTTGTCACTCGAAAGACCACTCATTCCATTGGCTAGCACTACGCCTTTGCACAAAGTGCAATCACCAGGCAAAGCTACACATTGTTGAGCACAGAACGCAAGCAGTTCCACAGCAAAACACGGCATTGCAACAGTTTCAGAAGGTCCCATCTGCTAATATGCCACACATACACATTGGCATATTCCTATAAACAGTCAGGTACATTTACACAATTGACAGCCTGCGCTCAAACAAATTAGATTGTGCTGTCCACTGTAGATGTACTACGATGTATGAAACTCTGCAGCATTCACAGAACGGAACTATAACTATCGTGACTAGAAATTCAGAAATAGCCACGCAATCGTCCATGTTCCAGAAACGCTTCTCGTTTGGGTGTTGCAACCCGCCCTGAAATGTCCATAACTTACAGACCATATAATTCTTCTCTGAAAGTTGTGTTAGTTTCCAACACAAAATGAATGAAACGTATGAAAAACGGTAAACAGCTTCTGCAGTGCTGCTTCTTTGCGTCTTGAAGGTGAGTAATACAGCAACATTACGTTGAGGCTGATAAGGTACTCCCCTTCTATCTTTCCAGACTGGCAACTACTCTTTACAGGACAGTATCAAAATACGCATATATTTTACAGTTAAAATAAATACTTTTAAATTAGTAAAATCTAAATTAAAGTTCTGTTCACATTACAAGAGTTATCCAGCTATAGATCACAGTATAAGATTTTAAAATACAAGCAAACACTTTTGGTTTTAAGCATTTGACAAGAATAGATCTAGATATACCTTAACAAGCTGGGCCAGAGAAATAGATCCAGAAGAGTCATCGATCTGTGCACAAAACATTAAACACATATTCAAGTTCTACAATCAAAACACAGCAATAGTTCATCTCTACTGCAGTCTGAAAGGCTGCACCATATCCTCTGAGTGTCACTGAAAGAGGCATTTCCAACCCAGTGTAATCTGTATTTGTTCAAAAAAGCGTCCAAACCTGTGACAGCTCCAGAGTGCCTCTGTGGTTAATGAGAAGAAACCAAACTCACCAAACCCGCCTGAGATCAACTTACTGCTCCAGACTATCTCAGAGAGGGACCCTTGTCAAATGCTCACAACTGCTTAAGAGTCACAGGGGTAAGGAAGCTGCCAATTTTCAGCTAAAAAGGGATTTATGAGAATAAATTGCAACCACACTCCTCCCTCCCAGCTCCCTACGGAAGGGCTTGCAGGAATGAAGTCCTCAGGCCACTGGTTCGTAATGGACTGCTGTGTTTGTTGAGAACTAAGACTGGAGGGCACTTTTTCCACAAGGAAAAAGGGGAACTCCTCGCTTGTTCCTTTTCCAGTATACTCAATTCTATTACGCCACAAGCAGCAGTGAAGCTCACACCAGTAAAACCTTAGCAGAAAGACACTCGAATCACTGCTTATTATGCCTGAAGTTGTTCAAAAGCGTAGAATAACATTTCACAATGTAAACTGAACAGCTCTCCTCAAGGGGTCGCTAACTGGATCAGAAGAGAGATTAAAAGCCTTCCGTGGAAAACGCTCTTGTCCTTTAGTGCCTAACGCAGTGGAAGAATTCAAGGCAGCAGTTTTAGCAGACTCTGGGAAAATGCAGAAAATGATTCCTCACTCCAGTTCATCGTTCCTTCTCTATATGTTTAGCATCATATGGTGGTACACTAAAGACAGGCTTAACCTCTGGGAAATTGAAGCAGCATCCAACCCTGAAGTCACCCAGCTCCAAAAGCAAACTGCAGGCAGAGGTTAAGACAAATGACAGGGATTTCACCCACAAATGCACCAGGCTCTAGCCTTGTGCCAAAATTTAAAAAAATACTTAATTTTGTTTGAGAAGGAACCATCACTACAGGAAACTTATTTTCAGTGTACTTTGTAAAGTATTCAGTGACTTACTGTTTGGAAAATTAATACAAAGCTACATTGTTTACAATTAAGCGCAGTGTGTAGAATAAAGTGTCAGATTGTGGTTTTACATACTGGTTTTGATGGTCCACTCACTGGCTCCGTTCGACTTCTGGAAGAGAAATGGAGGTGATCAGAACTTAAAATAGAGCCCGTACCTCCTGAAGATGAGGAAGTACAAGGAAAGGCTTGAGATCACCACACAGGGGTTTCTTTGTACATTCTCCTTCAAGAACAAACTGCAAGGCAGTAACACATTTTCAAGGCCTCTCCACCATTACAGCATGCATTCATCATTCCCAAACATTAACCACCCTACCAGCAGTTTCTGCAATGTTTCCAGCTGGAGGAATCAAAAGCTAATCTGCACGGCTAATTTTCAACGTTACAACAGCAGTGCCATTCTTTCCTTGTCCCCACACACAGGGATTTAGTTGAGCTTTGATGCCAGCAGCATCTGTCCTCTCACTTTAGGGCAGCATTACAATACCAGGAGAGGGTGCCACCCAACCAGAAACGGAGGATGCATTCACAAGGCAGCACTGAGCATCCATCCTTCAATTAACCCCCAAAACAAGGCCACGTTTATAAGCACAACGCCGTGGCGTCCAGAATTACTCAGTAGTGCCTGAAAGCACTGCAACAACTGCTGCAGTAATGTGCCCACAAATTCAGGGTTTTTTTGCTTGCAAGTGCTTCACGGGCACCAGGATGCTGCTGTACTGTTTGTTCGAGACACACTGTAACTCATCAGTATACTTTATTTATGGGGAACCCACATCAGAAGGACATGGCAAAACCACAAGCTAATAACACCTACTAACTGTGGTGGAGAGGCCTATCTTTAAGAAGGCTGGAAAACGTGACCATTCAAACAGTGCTAATGCAGCTGATACACAACTGGACTGTGTGAATACAGAAATGACAGCAATGATGCTGTAGGCAGGATGGCATTTGAGTGGCTGTCATTTTAATCAATACGCCCAGTTCTCTGTCCTCCATAAATCTTGGGAATACAGAACTAAAACCTGGAGCACAGATATCAGCTTAGGGTGAAAACAGATGTAGAAAGAGAACTAGCAACAGTTGGCAACGTGCTAAACTGCTTCCTGCGTTTCAGGTTTGGAAAGGATTAACTATTCCTTCATTGTACTCGCTCAAAAGGCAATACACTTTGGGATATTGTTCTTTTTCTCTTGCCTGAAACGGATGCTGTCTTTAGGAAACTGATACAAATCCTTTATGAATGGAACTTCTTGTTTGCATGGTTTGCCAGCTGGACACCCTCGCTCTTTCCTCTACAGCTAGGATGCAAAACCCCCAGACCTGGGGCATAAGAATACCTGCCATATCCCACCCTCCCTCCCCCAAAGGCAAGAAAGAGTCAAACCCCAACAATCAGACTCTTCTGAGATGGGAACAAATTCTGAGTTCACACTACTACTTCACTATAAAAGCAATAGAAGCAAGAAGATTTAATAATGACCACTCAGGTAGAGGAAACAGCACCTACAACTTGGGTCTCAGAAAAATCAAGCCCAAGAACAAGCCCAAGAGAATCATCTTAAAAGTTACCATTGCTCCAGTTCAAACCCCATGTCCCAGTCGACTTTGGGACAGATACATTACAATCTACCTCATGACAACCAAAATTAACAGCACCTTTAACAACAAAGATGCAATCGGAATGCCTCTGTAAACTAATATCCACAAAACCAGCTAACACACTGAAAGCCCTAACAAAGGGTACAATGCTGTATGGATACTTACACAACATAGGTTTTGCTGGTGCCTTTGACTCCTCCAGCAGGGATTCTTCGAACGATCACTGATGAGTTCTTTGGAATCAGCGCATTAGCATCTGTGTATTCTGAAAACAACACAAATACAGAACAAAACAGTATTCAGTTTGTAAGAATGTCTATTACTATGTAATGACATAGCACTTCAGGCAATCCCTTCACAGGGATGAAAGCAAAGCTTTCTATGTAACACTGCGCTTTTATCGTCTCAACACACTAATGGGACATTCCTAGAAGTCTTCACGTTTAGTAATCACACACAAGCAGCAAAATCTTTTCCATTCATTTAAAACAGTTTGAATGCCAGCAGCACACTGGTCTCCAAGGTCACTCAGGACTGACAGAACACAGAAGACAGCCTGCCATCTGCACTGAGACCAGGTCAGGTCCCAGCTGGGGCTTGCTGTTTGGTTGTTGGTTTGTTGTCTCTTGCCTGAGAAGCAGAATAGCACATGCTCCAAGGGGTTGGAGTCAGAATGTTACAGGGCAGGAAAGAGCACTCAGGAATCCTGAGCTCTGCAGTTCACAGTTCTTCCACAACATTGTGAGAACATCTATTCTAAAAGACAGGTGAAGAAGTTCAGATCAAATTAAGAGGAGGCGGCAAGCTGAAATGCATCATTCCTGAGTGCAGGCTTTTTGAAGGGAATTCTGCCTTTATAGAACGCGCCTCTAGAGTAAGCATGGAAGAGGACACCCCTGCCCCCCTGACATTTAAAATAGCTCCCAACCATCCAGTCTGCCTTCCCAGCATCTTAAAAGAGTCCATCATATCATTTTATTCCAGTCTGTCGTGGTTTAGCCCCAGCCAGCAACTAAGCACCACACAGACGCTCGCTCACTCCCCCTACCCCAATGGGATGGGGGAGAGAATCGGAGGAGTAAGAGTGAGAAACACTCCTGGGTTGAGATAAGAACAGTTTAATAATTGAAATAAAGTAAAATAATAATAATAACAACAATATAATAATAATAATAATAATAATATACAAAGCAAGTGATGCACAATGCAATTGCTCACCACCCAACGACCGATACCCAGACAGTTCCCGAGCAGCGATCGCTGCTCCCCAGCCAACCCCCCCCAGTTTCTATACTGAGCATGACGTCATGTGGTATGGTATGGAATAGCTCTTTGGTCAGTTTGGATCAACTATTCTGGCTGTGCCCCCACCCAGTTTCTTGTGTGCCTGGCAGAGCATGGGAAGCTGAAAAGTCCTTGACTAGCATAAGCAGTACTCAGCAACAACTAAAAACATCAGCGTGTTATCAACATTCTTCCCCTATTAAATCCAAAACACAGCACTATGCCTGCTACTAGGACGAAAATTAACTCTATCCCAGCCAAAACCAGGACACAGTCATATTTAAAATCCTGTTTACTTCTAGTGAGTTTAAGCATCTACATCTGATGAATAAAAACTGAAATTCATGGTTATGCATTTCAAGCAAAAATTTGGTATACGTATACATTACACTGAAATGTATTCTCTAGCTTTGCTCTGAAAACCACGGGGGGATTTTTGCATTTTCACATGGAAAACACCCTTAGGAAAGCTTCAGGAAGCACCTGTGTCACTAATAGACCAAGTTTAAAATTTTAGACTCCTTTTACAAAGGTCAAAGGGCAACACAACCGACCTAGAGGAGGATCTGCTCACTGGTGAACAAGAGGGATGCTCTTTAAAGCATGACAGATACTCCTTCTTTAACCTCACCTTTAGGGAACACCACGCTTAACAGAACCTAGGGAAGCAGACACTTTTTCTTCACCGGATTCTGATTACGTATGGAAACAAAGCAACACACTTTGTAAAACTGGTATGATATACACTAGAGTAACACTTTACGGTGGAACATCTTTATAAGCATCACTTTTTCTTCTAAAACTTTGCTTTCTGTTCCTCACCTGCTATAAGAAAAGCCACATGTTCGGCCTATCTCAAAACGTTTCTTCTCCTGGGGATAAGAATTGGGCTCCATCACATTTAGGACCATCCATCAGTCTGGTTTTAAGGCTCTGTTTGACACAGACCCAACCATTCCAGTAGTGACGCCAGCCAGTTGGCCACTCAGCCTGCTGGCATGTGTGAAGCTGAC
Source organism: Pelecanus crispus (assembly GCF_030463565.1). NCBI lineage: Eukaryota > Metazoa > Chordata > Aves > Pelecaniformes > Pelecanidae > Pelecanus > Pelecanus crispus. The sequence goes on from NC_134665.1 coordinate 1,994,263, forward strand.
AGTACCTTAGCAACCCAAGACAACATTCACAGACCCTTCTGCAGCAAAGCCCTTCAAGCAAAGCAATCATTTTTCAAAAGCTCTTGACAATTTCATTCAACAGTAGTAGAAAAATACAAGACTTCTGAAATGGATCTCTACCTACGCGTGCCATGCAATCCAATGGCATTCCTAGGACCCCTAACAGTGTGCTCTTAAGTCTCTTCACAGACATTCTCCTGAACATAGTTTAAATATCTTGTCGTGGTTTAACCCCAGTCGGCAACTAAGCACCACACAGCCACTTGCTCACCCTCCCCCCACACCCCGTGGGGATGGGGGAGAGAATCGGGGGGGAAAAGGTTAAAACCCATGGGTTGAGATAACGGCAGTTTAATAGGACAGCAGAGGAAGAGAAACAGTAATACTGCTTCTACTAATGATAAAAGAACATACAAAGCACAAAGTGATGCACAACGCAGTTGCTCACCGCCCAACGACCGATGCCCAGCCCGTCCCTGAGCAGCAATCGCTGCCCCCCAGCCAACTCCCCCCACTTTCTATACTGAGCATGACGCCCTATGGTATGGAACAGCCCTCCGGCCAGTTTGGGTCAGCTCTCCCGGCTCTGCCCCCTCACAGCTTCTTCTGCACCTGGCAGAGCATGGGAAGCGGGAAAGTCCTTGACTGCCACAAACACTCCTGAGCAACAACTACAACATCAGTGTGCTATCAACATTATTCTCATGCTAAATCCAAACCACAGCACCACACCAGCTACTAGGGAGAAAACCAGCTCTGTCCCAGACAAAACCAGGACACGTCTGCAGATAAGCAGGCAGCTTTAGGTGCCCAAGACCCCGCGCCCGCCGCCCCCACGCACCTTCGCTGGTCTGGGCGTTGCTGATCTGCAGGTCGCAGTTGGCCGCCTTCAGCTTCTCGCGGCCCATGATCTGGCGCTTGAGGTCGCACAGGGGGATGTGGAGGCCGCTGAAGGTGACCGTATCATAGCTCAGCTTGGAGGAGAACTTGTAGTGGACACACGACTTGCTCCTCCTCGCAGCCCGGCCGGGCGGCCACACGATGGGGAGAGGCCCCCGCGGCCCCGGCTCCTCCTCCGCTCCCTCTCTCGCACGCAGCGCTCCCAGGCCCGACCGCTCCCTATGGCCACTCGGGCGCCCGGCCTCAGCGTTCCGCCCAGGGCTTTCCTGGACGACAAGTGCACGGGCTGCCGCCAGCGCCTCACCTCACCCAGCGCATTATGACAAAAGGCGCGCGTCATGGGGGCACGGCGGCCCCGCCCTCTTCCTCCTAACCCCGAGCTCTCCCTAAAGGCAATCGCCATTCCTCCACACATTCCTCCAAACCTTCCCATCTACCACATCCACTGAGCGGGCAAGGGAGATTCTCCAGAAGCCCTTACATGAAACCCATTCGAATAAGCCAGCACGCTGGCCATTTCTTCCTGGAGGGAGTTCATCCGGCCCTGCACACTGCCAGACAACGTGGATGTTCGCAGAGAGATTCACTTGCTGTTCTGCAGGAAGCCACAATCAAACTAAAGGTAATGGTAAGGGTTTGGCTGCCACTACGGGCCCAGAGGATCCTGATGCTCTGAGCCATCTCCTCTGGGTCCCAGCCTTACTGGTTTACCTGAACAGCCCAATCCGGCACATGCTAACCCTTGCACAGGAAATCATTTGCATCATTCAGACTCATTTGAAGATCAGACTGCCCTATTTGCACAAGCACCAGGGCAATATTGGATAGGTGAAGAAAGGGCTTTCCAGGATTTACCCTCCACCTGAGCTGAAAAGTGGATTCTAAGTGCAATAATACCTCCCACACAGGGTAGAACCAGTATCTCTTCTGCCTCTGGAGCTCCTAGCTACTGATAGCTATGGGAAGAAGTGTTACAGCCCTCTGATGGCATGTGGCACTACGTTCCCCCTGTCTGTAACAGCTTTTATCCCACGCTCAGGGGTTGCAAAACTAGAGCGAGCTACTGCAAATGTGTCAAGAGAACTAGAAAAAGCCATTAATGAAACCGCAGGGAGTATTACAGCCCTACAGGAAGAAATCAACTTATCACCACAAATGGTAACACAGAATCGATCAGCCCGAGACCACCTTTTAGCAGCACAGGACAGAGTGTCCAGCTCATTTTCCTGCTCTCTCCAACCCTTTAAAACCCCCACTGTCAACCTGTCGTCGTTCTCATGTTGACACAAGAAAAGGGCATATGGAAAGCCGCTTCTAAACGGGGAATCCCTTCATCTATCACCGGCTCCCAGGCCACCCAACCAACCACGTTGTGATGACCCCATCACAGAGAATTAACAGGAGGACAAACAGGAGGAGGAGAACAAGAAGGAAGACAAACAGGATGAACTGATGGACAGCAGGAGGAGGAGGAAGGGGATGAAGGGGATGAGGAACACAGAAAGAGAATGAGAACAAGGAGGAACAAGACACAGAACAGGAGGAGGAGGACAAACATGAGGAGGAGTGAGAGGAGGAGAAAGAAGAGGTGGAGGAGGAACACGAGGAACAGTCAGAAGAGGAACAGGTGGCACCAGGAGCAGGAGGAAAAATAGGAAGGGAAGAAGGAGGAGCAGGAGGAGGAGCAGAAGATAGGGGAACAAGACACAGAACAGGAGGAGGAGGACAAACATGAGAAAGAAGAGGAAAAAAGAGGAGGAAGAGGAGAAGGACGAGAAGGAGGGGGTAGAGGGGCAGGAGGAGGAGGAGGAGGAGGAGGAAGGAAAAGGAGAAGGAGAATGACGAGGAATGGGACGATGAGGTGGAGGAAGATGAAGAGAAGGAAGAGGAGGATGACATACAGGATGAACAGATGAACAGAACAAAGAGGAGGCAGTGGATGAGGTGGGGGAGAAAGAGAAGAAGGAGGAGGAGAAGCAAGAAGAAGGTGAGCAAGAGGATGAAAAAGAGAATAAGGACAACTAACAGGAGAAGGAGGATTAGGATGAAGTTGTGGAGGAGGAGTGGGAGGAAGGGGGCTTTCAACTATCCCGGGTGAAAAAGCTGACCAGCACATTGCGGTACATAAGAAAAGCTCCTATGTAAAGATGGCTTCGAAGACATGCGTAAGAGAACTTGACTGACTGTGACCTCGCCTATACAAGTGGCTCTACTGTTAGAAGACACCAGACGGAAACCAGCTGAAAGCAGCAAAGTTGCACCAAAAGAGTGCCAACTCAGCTAGGAAATATGCATTAAGCGTTCTTGCACAGGGGTTCACGTGAACAAATACTCAAAAGTGAATGCTAACAGGCCACCTCATGGTCAAATCCAAGAGCTTTTTTAGACTGTAAAAACAGATATGTGAGTAGCCTTAAGACTGCATATAAGGAATCAAGAATTGTAACACGGTGTCCTTCTCAGGCTCCCAGTGAGAGGCACCTTTATGGCCAGCAAGAAAAAGGGATTTGAGCCAGTGTGTACGTCTGCTGCCTTCTTTCCTGTACCCACGCATGAACTAGACAAGAAGAAAAACTGTAAGCAAATCCATTCTGGTAAAAGTGCAGATCCACATGTAAACAGCCAGAGCTCTGAATGGCTACACTGACCCTTACTCAGATATTTATTTTATCTACCTTTGATATGTAACTAAGCACATTCCCTCCTACCCACAGCCTGTCCTCCCAGCCTCACAGCTCTCCTACATAAGAAACATAAGCTACAAAAAAAAAAAAAAACCTGCTTTGGTGAACACCAAAACACCCACGACTTTCTCAAACTCTTCACTGCCCCATCTGAGGGTCAAGGGACAGCATCTCCTAAAGGCTCGTTCACAGGCACTGCCCTGAAAACCCCCCACTGCTTCTCTACTAGTGCACAAAGAGATGAGGAAGACTTTCATCTTTAACTCTATGCAGACAATTTCTGAAATTAGACAAGTCATTTTTAACGAGGATAAGCCCTTTGCCTTGCATCTGGCAACCAACAGGGACGTGGACCCAGCAGCACAGAGCAGTGCCATGCGCAAACCACCACCCTACACACCCCACACGGGTACCCAGACCTGGGATTTGACAACCGGTCCCTCTGCCCATCGCCACCATGGCATCCAGAAAGCAGCGCCGCTGGCCCTACCGTGGTCCTGAGCCATCTCTCCATGGACGAGTCTTTAACCAGCAGGCCTGAAGAGAGGAGAAATTGTCCCCCATTAACCCCTGCTCAAGGTTTTGCAGGCAGGAGGGTTTTTTGAGCTGCCTGGTGGTGCCGCTCCTGGAGAGTGCTCAAGAAACAGGGCGGCTGCCTGTACCTGCAGGCAGGCGGTGGAGTGTGCACAGCGGGAGTGAGCGGTGGTTTGTGCGGCTGTTGAATGCATTCAGGCTTGAAATGTGGCCAGCCTGGTACGCCTGATACCTTCTTCCTTGCAGGTTGTATTTAGAGCCTAAATAGTATTATTTTAAAAGCAAAACCAACAAGCAAACCAAGAAAAAACCCAAAGCTGGGCAGTTGTTTTCCTTCCAGCTGGGCTTTTCTCCCCACTCCTGGCCGCTCTGCAAGGTGATGCCAATATTAGGGTGCAGGATTAGGCCCAAGGGCAGGCCTTTTGCAGGCAGCACATTCCTTGAGACTCCCGGTAACGCATTTCCTGGGGACTGCTCAAGAAATGGGGGCAGGTGCCCATCATTGCTGTTTTGGGTCTCTCCCCATCGCTCTCTGTCCAGCTCCCTGCACCCATTTTTTAATTCCTCCCTCTCTGTCTTTAGCCCATCACTATTTTCTTCCTTCTTTTATTTACTCTCTCTGGCTCCCTGTCTGTATTTTCTAATTCCTCCTCTGCTGCCCTACAGCCTGTTGCTATTTTCTTCTCTCTCTACACCTCTCTCATCTTTTCTATCACCATCTCCTGCTTCCTGGCCTTATTCTTCCTCTCTGTCCTGCAGCCTGTCCCCTCTTTCCTGCCTCTCTCCCCTGCTCAGCTGCCTCTGCTTCCCGTCCTTCCCTTGCTCTGTGTCCTGCACTGTCCCCCTGCCTCTCCCTTTCCCTCTCCTTTCCCCTCGCACCCTTTCCCCTCTCTGCCTCTGTCCTGATCCCTCTCCCATTTCTCTCTCACCACGCTCTCCTGCTGCTTGGCGCAAGGCCCTTGGCCTTCTTGCCACCCGCCTCTCCCGAGTTAGGCACCATTCGGCAGGAGACAGTGCCCAGCGGCAAGCGGGTCAAAAGCCCCCGGGGCTGCCTCCGCAGCGCCTCCTCCAGCAGTGGGGCCGTGCGGGGTGGATGGTGCTGGGGCGCAGCTGGGGGCATCACCGCCGCCACTCGCTCCTTGCTGCAGCCACCTCTGCCCTGTAGTGCGAGAGGTGGGGGAGGTTGTTGAGGGAGGAGGTCAAGTGGGGGACGTCGGGGACATTGGGGACAGCGTCCTCGCCATCCACCAGCCCCGCCGCCACCGCTCGCTCCTTGGGGCAGCCGCCTTCTGCCACGTACTGGGAGAGCTCGGGGAACTCATGGAGGAAGTCAGACAAGTCGGGGTCATCGGGGACGGTGTCCTTGCTGTCCCCCAGCCCTGCCACCACCGCCTGCTCCTTGGGGCAGCCACCCTCTGCCACACATTTGGAGAGCCTGGGGAGCTGGTGGGGGAAGGCAGTCAAGCTGGGGCTGTCAGGGACATCAGGGACAGTGTCCTCACTGTCTGTGGTGTTGAGCCAGGTGAGCATACAGTTGGTGGTGTCCTCTACCTGCTCAGGAAGGGCCTTGCCAAAGGCGTCTGGCCCCTGCTCGGACAGATCCATGGGCTTCCCTGGGGCTGCTGGGGTGGTCACCGCTGCTGAAAAAGCAAACAAAGGCAACCCAACCCCGGGGCGATGCAGGCTTTCCTCAGCTTGGCCACCCACCTGCAGGCTCTGCCAGCCCCCAAACCTCACCTTAGGGTTTTATTGCAGTTCCACAGGTCGGCGGAGCCAGGGCATGCTGGTGGGTGGTGGCGGCAGGGACACTGTCCTCAATGGCCGCCCCATCCTTGTTGGAGGCCTGCGACGGCTGCTGGCTGCTGCCAGGCACCTGGAGGGAGAAACAACTTCCATGTCTGCAAATCCCCAGTTATCAAAGGCTGTCAACAGAGGTGGGGCCGACCATGAGCACGAGACCCACGTGCAGGCCTGGGGACAGCAAAGGCACCTGCTCTGTCCCCACCACAGCACGCCCGCTCCACAGCCTGCAGCCGTCTCTTGGAGAGGAGGCCACTCCGCCTTCCCCTGCCCTGCGCACATCAGACACCCACCTCCAGCTCTCAGGGCTCGGGCTGGCGACCCTCGGGGCAGCAGCAGGAGCCGCTCGGACCCTGCCTGTGGCCTTGGCCCTGGGGCTGAGCACTCGGGGCTGGGCTGGGGAGCTGGGCCATGCTGGGGCCCAGGGCACTGAGGTCTCCAGGTCCGTGCCCCCAGGCCCACCCACACGGGGAGATTCCTGCTTCTCCTTCTCCTTCTCCTCCTTCTTCTCCTCCTTCTCATTCTCATTCTTCTCCTTCTTCTTCTCCTTCTCCTAGCACCCCTGCCCCCGCAGCTCCCCAGCCCCCCCACCCCGCTCCCCCCCTCCCCCATTTCCCCTCAGGCTGCTCGGCCTCTGCCCCCTCCGGCCCCGCCCCAGGCTGCCTGGGACTGACAGGCCGCCTCCGGCTCCGCTCATTGGCTCAGCTGTGGCCAATGGCGTGGCTGTTGCCAGGCGGGCACAGGCAGCCCGCGCCTCTCCTCCCAGGGCTGCCCTGCGCCCGCTGCCCCCCAGCCCGCAGCGGCTCCTCAGCCCGCCGGGACACTGGGCCTGCGGAGAGACGGCCTGCGAGAAGGGCCATGGCCCTGGGGCTGTTCTCTCAGCAGCGCAAGGGCTGTGCACAGCCCTGCCCTCCCTCAGGGCTCTCCAGCCCACCTCCCAAATTGCCAACGTCCGGGGGTTTCTCCCACGCCAAAGGTGCCAGCACCCAAAGCTCTGCCCAGCCCTCACCCTCCCTTGGCGCCGCTTCCACAGCACCACAAACACGGGGGCTCTGGCTTTGCCTTGCCTCCCTACGGCCCTGACATCGCTCGCACGCTCAGTCGAGACAAAAAAAAAAAACCTAAAAGAAAAATCACTTTTATAAAAAGAAAAGAAGCAGCAGGAGAAACTTACATACTCCCTGCGAGTAAGCATTTAAAAAAAAAAAAAAATTAATTTTACTCCCAGGGAGCATGGCATTTTCTACTGCTGCACCAGACTGATTATTTTTAATTTTTTTTATACCTTAATCTACACAATCATTAGCATTCCAGCCAGGACTACTGATATCACACCCACCACCTCCCCCACAGATTACCATCACCGCTCATTAATCCCAGCGGGAATGCAAACTACATCACCATTAGGAAACTTCACCCATCAAATATATAAACAAGAGTCAACAAATCTGTTAACCGACCTGCACACCAGCACTCCTACACACAAACAAAATAACATCTACACCCATAAACCCAAGTAAAAACACCCACTGCAAAACAAAAGGCACATCCAGCACACAAAGGCTCAACAAAAGGAACGAACAACCTAAAAAAACAACACCACGCTCTGCCCGTGCAGGACTCCCAAACCACAGACAGCGCCTTCCAAACGCTACCGGCAAATCGCCACGATCGCTGTGGGCCATCCCTGGGAGCCGGACCATGGAGCTGCACTTCCGGGTACGAGAGGGGCTTCCGGCGCGCCAGTCTGTGCTGCACAGGGCCGACTCTATAGGCCGTACCATGGAGTTGGACCTCCAGGGTCGAACTCGACGGTGCAGGTCATAGAGAGGAGCTTTTGATTTCCAACTCTACGATCCAGAAGTTCCTCTCTATGGTCCAGAAGGCCTCCAGCATTACCGGAAGTCACACATTACTACCGGAAACACCACCAAAAAAAGGTGAGTGACCCCAATATGACCAATAAGTCCCCCCAAACACAAGGAATTAGGGGTTTAGGGCCACAATGTAGGGGTCTGGGCCTGCTTCATGGAGGGAGGTGAGGTGAGGTGAGGTGAGGAGAGGTGAGGTGAGGTGAGGTGAGGGGTGGGGGAGGGGAGGGGAGCGGAGCGGAGGGGACGGGACAGGAGGGGAGGGGAGGGGAAGGGAGCTGCCAGGAGGGAGCTGCCCTGGAATTGCTCTGGGCCCCAAGGCTTTCCCAAAATGCAGGCCTGTCTGTGCTGCCAGCCCCAGCCCTGGGCAGGGGGAGCTGCGTGACGGGAGCCGCTGATTTGACTTTCTGGGCAGATGATGGAGTAGGCAGACACAGGCTGTAAGCCTGGGCTGGTCTGTACCTGCAGAGCTGTGGGCTGAGCTATTCTGCCTCTGAAGGCTGGAGAGATACGGGCTGTGGGCAGAGTTACTGTTTGCCAGTTAGCATTTCTTTTGGGGTCCTGTGACGGTGATAAGGTCGCCAGCCTGCAGCTCTGTGGCAGTTAAAACTACGACTGAAAGAGTTTTGATGGTGGATGCTGTTCTGTGTGTTTCATTTTCAATAATTGTTTCACTGAGCTGGAATTATTTCTGTGCGATTAGGTGACGGGGGTCTTCTTGTACTGGTCTTCTGGAGCACGTCCTGACAGCCTTTGTCATGCAGAGCTTTCCCGTCTGTTCCCGAGAGGAGTGATGGTCACGATGTGGAATGAGTCCTGTGAGTAGTGGCTTCACCAGTAAGCTTGGATTTAGTGGATCCCTGTGGACAAATGGATGCAGCAGGTGCTCCATCCAAGAACTTTGATGTGCTGATGCTCTAGAGTGAATTTGGAGCTGTAAGGAGCAAAGCAAACACAGGCACCACTGTGTCTGATCAGCAGAGCCCTGCTGCGAGCCTGCAAACATCCAGCGATTTCTCCCACAGCAAAGGTGCCAGCACGGAAAGTTCTCGCTCCTCCTTACCTTTCCTAGCCACCGCCTTCACAGGGAAACACACAATGGTGATGTACCCTTGCCTCTGTGCCAAGCACTCCGAAGACATGTTCTCAAGCTCACTCTCACTCTCGGCAGAGACCAGCTCCCAAAGTGCAAATGTTCAGAGATTCCTCCCACCGCAATAGTTGAAGGCCTTAGTGCTGTGAAAGCACTGGCACGGGAAGGTGGGGAGCAACAAGAGCATTCAGTGCTCTCATCTTTGCTGTGGGAGAAGTCACTGGATGTTTGTAGTGTCGAGCAGGGCTCTGCTGATCGTGACAGTAAGACAGAGCTGGCTGTGTAAGGAAATAAGCAGTCACGGAGCGACACTGTGTGTTTGGCTGTGAAACAACACACAGTGAAAGCTGAAGAGCAGCAAGAACTTTGAGTGCTGGCAGCTTTGCTGTGGCAGAAAGCATTGGAAGTTTGCAGCGTCAGAGCAGGGCTCTGCCGACCACACACAGTGGCGCTCCGTGCTTGCTTAGCTCCTTACACTGCCAAGCCTCTGTGTCACTGTCACGACAGGCAGAGCCCCGCTCCGATACTGCAAAAGTCAAGTGATTTCTCTCACAGCAAAGGTGCTAGAACGGAAAGCTCTCGCTCCTCCTTACCTTTCCCGGCCACCGCCTTCACAGCGAAACACACAATGCTGATTTGCACTTGCCTTTCCACCAACAACTCCAAATACACATTGTCAAGCTCACTCTCACTCCCGGCACGGACCAGCTCCCAAAGTGCAAACGCCCAGCGATTTCAAACACACAGTATGGGAATGTGTATTGGGAGTGCCGGGAGGCAAGGCAAGGGCAGATGGGCAGAGTGTGTTTGGCTGTGAAAGAACTTGCAAAGGAAGGTGAAGACTAGCAACAGCTCTAAGCCAGTAGAGCTATGGTGTGGGAGAAATTGGTGTATGATTGAACTTTGGGAGGTGGTCTGTGCCGAGAGTGAGAGTAAGTATGAGAATGTGTATTGGGAGTGCTGGGAGGGAAGGCAAGGGCAGATGGCGAGAGCGTGTTTGGCTGTGAAAGCGTTGTCAAGGGAAGGTGAGGAGCAGCAACATCTCTTAGCCCTTTGGCCTGCGGTGTAGGAGAAATCGCTGGAAATTTGCACTTTGGGAGGTGGTCTGTGCCGAAAGTGAGAGTGAGCTTGTGAATGTGTAATGGGAGTGCTGGGAGGCAAGGCAAGGGCAGATGGGCAGAGTGTGTTTGGCTGTGAAAGCGCTGTCAAGGGAAGGTGAGGACCAGCAACAGCTCTTAGCACTTAGGCCTATAGTATGGGAGAAATTGGTGGATGATTGTACTTTGGGAGGTGGTCTGTGTCTGGAGTGAGAGTGAGCCTGAGAATGTGTGTGTATTGGGAATGGTCTGAAGCAAGGCAAGGGCAGATGGGCAGAGTGTGTTTGGCTGCGAAGCGCAGTCAAGGGAAGGTGATGACCAGCAACAGCTCTTAGCACTTAGGCCTATAGTGTCAGAGAAAATTGGTGGATGATTGTACCTTGGGGGGTGGTCTGTGCCTGGAGTGAGAGTGAGCCTGAGAATGTGTGTGTATTGGGAATGGTCTGAAGCAAGGCAAGGGCAGATGGCCAGAGTGAGGGCCGGCCAGAGCTTTGGGGGCTGGCACCTTTGGCGTGGGAGAAATCCCCGGATCATCGCAAGACAGAGGTGTCTCGTGGCGTGTACATCTACGTGTGATGCCTGTGGTGGCAGTGTATGTAGTAGGGCAGAGCATGCAGCTGTGTATTGGCGGTGCTTGTGATGTCACGTGGAGCTGTGTAGGTGGTATGGCTGGAGCAGGAACGTTCCTGGTACCGGTCATTATGATGTCAGAGATGTCTGAGGAGTTGGCAGAGCAGGAGCAGGAAGTTGTGTTGCACAGCTGCTTGTGATGTCAGTGGTGTGCTGAGGGGTGAGCTGCCCTGCACACAGTGGTAGAGGCCTGGAACAGCGCTGTCCGCTCGGCACGCTCAGGATGGTTCCCGTGTGAAGGAAGGACGCCACGGCCTTGGGCTTGTGCTTCCAGCTTTAATCCAAAAGAGCCGTTGTCTTGAGGAGAGCTTCACTTCTGCCTGGCTGTGCAGGGCCAGCAGCACAGCGCCCACAGGCTCTGCCCCGCTGTTGGCTGCTCCCTTGGAGCTCTCAGGATCAGCAGGGTCTGAGCTGTCAGGGACGAGAGCGAGGGCTCGGCGTCTTTCTCCAAAAGCTGGAGGGCTGCAACAGAGGGAAAGAGAACAGAGCTGAAACCCACCTATCTGCAGAGACCCCGCGGCATCCCCTCCAGACCATGCCAGCCCCAGCCATGCCTTTCCCTGGCCAGGAGGAGCAGGTGGGACACATGGATGAGCTGGAAGGTGCTGCTCAGGAATGCCCCGGAGGTGTTCCTCTGCCCTGAAAGCGTTTCCCTGGAGCAGGGCGAGGCATAGCAGCAGCACACTGCCCAGGCCCTGTGGCCTGTCCCACCAGCCCCGGCACACACAGCACTGCCCCTGCTCACCGCTGCAGATCTCAGACAGCTTCTCCTCGCTGTTGTCCCTCAGGTGCTGCGCGGCAAGCCCTAGGCACAGAGCTGCGTCAGACCTCCCGCTCCCCAGCATGCTCCCAGCAGCGCAGCTCCCGGCTCTGCCGGTTTGGCTGCACACCCTCCTCCCCCTCAGCAGGGTGAGCCCAGGGAAGGGCAGTAGGCAAGGGCGGGTGGGACTGAGCAAGGCTGCCAGCAAGCCCAGCTGCGTGGGCAGGGCTGGGAGAGGGAGGCACAGAGCCCCTGGCTGCCCAGGCCCTGCACGGGGCAGTCGGGGCTGTGGCAGCCGCAGGGCTGCCCCTTGCTGCCAGTGCAGCGGCTGGGGCTGGGGCCAGGCTGCCAAAAGAGGGACCCCATGGGGCACAGGGGCTGTGGCTCACCAATGAAGCTCACGGCCGCCTCTCGCAAGGTGACCTGAGCATCGGTCAAGTATGGCAGGCTCTGACTCAGGTATTCTTCAACTCTGCTCCTGTCCTGCAGCAGCTGGAGAGAGCACAAGGGCATGGGACTGAGGTTGAGAGGCAGGCACAGGCAGAGTGGGCTCTGCAGGTCCTGAGAGCCTCTGAGCCAGGGCGCAGCCGGGCGTGCAACATGCTGAGGGTGGGGAGGGGAGAGGGGCGTGGAGAAGAGCCCTTGGGGGGCTCTGTGCCTGAGGGCAGGGAAGGAGGATGCAGCTCCAGGCTGTGGGCTCTGGGCTGGAGCAGGGCAGGCGAGGCAGAGCTGCACAGGGGGCAGCCCTCGTCCAGCGCGGGCCCTGGGGCTTGGGGGTTGTCCTCACCAAGCACTCCCCAATTCTGCATGCCTGCTGGGTCTTGGTCAGGTGCTTGAGCTGTTTCCACTTGAGCAGCTTTGCAGCGACGAGGAGGGCTTCCCGAGAGGCCTGCAGAGGGGGACAGGGATTGGGGGGCTTGTGGAGAGGGATTTGGGCTCAAAGGCCTGGCCTCCAAGACCTGCAGGGGCAGCTGGGAAGCCTCTAGGGCCTCTCATGTTCAGGCCTTGGTGGCCATGGGCTGCTGCTGAGCCCGGCTTGACCAGGTAGGGCAGGTGTGGGAAATGTCCGTGCCAGCTTCTGCGCCCCTCCTCACGCTGGGGATGGTGGGAGCCTTCCTCTGGGGTGTGCTGGAGGAGGGCGGAATGGGGGGAGCGGGGATGGGAGGGGACCCCACCTCCCCGTCCTCCTCTGCAGCAGGAGGCACAGAGGGAGGAGGAAGGCAGTGGGGGGAGCGGTGCAGGCAAGGAGGGGAGCTCTGCCCAGAGTCCAACTGCCAGCAGCCCTTGCCCCTCCCTGATGCCCAGGCCACCCCTGTGGTGTCAGCACGCCCTTCTCTGCATGACCGCTGGGGCCTGAAATCTGTACCTCGGCCACGCTCTCGGTCCGGTCACTCATGCGGAAGAGCAGTGGGAGCAGGCTTCTCTGCACGCTCTTCTTCAGCTGCCGCTTGTCGTTCCCCACCGCCATCTGCATGACGTCTTTGAAGAGGCAGATGGAGAGCTCTCGCAGCTGGCTGGACTCCTGCTAGGGAGGAGGACAGGAGGACTTTAGCAACAGGCGCTCCCTGAGCAAGGACGTGAGCGTGGCTGATGTGAGGGGGGCTGCTTTGGAGTCAGGTTCTGCACACAGGAGCTGTGGGCCAGATCTGCAGCCGCGGCTGAATGGCCCCGGGGGGCTCAGGTTGCCCGGAGGCATCAAGCTGTGAGGGAGAAGGCGTGCGGGGCTGCAGAGCCCAGAAGCCATCCCCACGAGAGCGCGGGGGCGTGAGGAGGGGAAGAGCCCTGGCCAAGGGCTGCCGCAGGGCTGGGCTGCCGGGCAGTTGTCCTTGCGGAGGGCCCATCAGTGGGGCTCAGGCTCCCACAGCAGCCTTACGTCATCAAAGAGCGGCAGGAGCTTCTCCGCCAGCTGCAGAGCGGTGAGGCTGGCCTCCTTCCTCTTCATATGGCCCATGACGTTTCTGAAGACAAGCAGGGCCTTCCTCTTGTTGTCAGTGCTGGCATTCTGCTGGCTCTCCAGGATGTCCGGCAGCAGGACCAGCATCTTTCTTGCCTGTGTGAAGCACAGAATTTCCTGGTTGCGAAGCGGTGAAAGACCACCCTGGCAAAAGTGCTCTGGCCACTAAGCAGCAGCTTCCCGTCAGGCTTCCTGGCAGGGCAGGCGGCACAGGAATCCCTGCAGCAGCCTCCTGGCAGGCGGTGGCCATGGGCGCACTGATGGGGACACGGGGATAGCAGCGGGGAGGGTAGTTAGGGCAGGAGAAGAAAGGCTGCGTGTCCCCTGCTCAGCCACCCCACTTCCCGACTGGCCCAAACGGGCACAGGGGTTGGTAACCCTCCGGGCCTGGAAAGCTCCCCAGGCAGCCACCAGGCCCCTCCATGGCAGCGCTCTGTGGACCCCCACGGCTTGTGCACCGCAGGGTGCGGGGAAGGGCAGCGATCTCCAAGCTGGCAACGAGCGGGCTGTGACCCCTTCGTGAGAGAGGCCCGCTGCCCCAGGCCCCAGAGGCAGCCCGTAGCATCGGCTGTACCTCATCGTCCCCCTCTCAGCAGGACGCTTCTTCTGGGGACAGCGCTCCCGCCACCGAGGCACTTTGGTGCTGGCTGCCTCGGTGCGCAGCAGAAACTCCTGCCCGACAGCGCGGGGATGCGCCAGGAGCGAGAGCTCCTGCAGCTGGCTGAGGGAGCCTTGCTCCTTGCGCTGCAGCGGCAAGGTGCGAGCCTGAAGGACCCTGTGGCCCGGGAAGGGGACAGCGAGGGCATTTGGAGCCGTCACCCCACCTCCTGACTGCCAGCCCAGGCCAAGCCCCCGTGCGTGTTACCCGCTGCCCCAGCCCCACGCTGCCAATGTGGGGCTTCACTTGACTCTGCCCTGCTCACCGTCTCAGGTCTCTGTGACAGCGTGAGGAGGCCTCTGAGCACCAGCGAGAGCAGCACCAGGCTTGGCCGCCTCAGGTACCTGTGGACTTTGTACAGGCCAGCAAAGTCCTCTGATTTAATGTCGCCGGAGGCCAGCAGCTGAAACAAAGGCGGCAGTGAGAGACTGGCAGAGCCCGCAGGGCTCCCCGCACCGTGCGGCTCCTGGTTCCCCCTGGCAGCTCAGGGCAAGGGCAGCGGGGCCAGACAGCCTGTCCTGGGGGCAGCTCTGCCCGCGGAGGGCCGCTTGGCACCCCCGTGCCCTGCGCCTCGCCGCACACCACGTGGTCGTCTGTGCCGGCTCCTCCTGTCCTCTGAGCATCGGCAGCCTCTTGCTCTGACGCCTCTGAGGAGCGCTGGAAGAGCAAGAGCTGCCACAAAGGAGGCACGAGACGCGAGTGGTGAGGAGTGTCTCCTGTCCCCAACCTTGCAGCCCGCTCAGCCTGTGCAGAGGCCATGGCCCCGTCTCTGCCCCTGCCCCCGAGGCAGTCCTTGCCCTTGCCCTTGCCCTGGCCCTGCCCCAGGTTTCCAGTGTGCAGAGCGGGGCGGGGGGATGCAGGCAGCGGGGAAGCTGGATGTCCTGGAGGAGGTGACCATTTGCGGGCAGATGGGAGGGGAGAGGGCCGTGCCTGTTTTCCTGGAGAGGCAGGCACAGCCCTGAGGCAGAGCAAGGACTGGTCTGGTCACTCACAGCCAAGTGCGGGATGCAGGCGTCCTCTGTGTTGGAGCTGAACATCCTGCGCAGCCGCTGGTCCTCGAGCCTGTTGAGCAGCTCCCTCAAGACCTTCACCAGCGTGTGGGGCTGGGAAAGCATCACATCCCACATGGCCAGAGCAGCACTGTGGGCCCAGAGCGCTCTGTCAGCGGGGCTGCCTCGGCCACCACACTGTGCCCGGGCCAGCCCCGCCGGACCCAGGCTGTGCTGCAGCCGCGGCCCTTCCCGCCCCCTGGCTTGGAGTGCCCGGGTCCCTGCCTGGGCAAGGAGGAGGGGGCTGAGAGAGTGTTCCCCGTGGGGCAGGGAGGAACCTCGTGGCGGGGCTCTGGGCTGGCTTGGCCAGCTTTGGCTACTGCAGGCCTGGCTGCCCCGCCAGGGCTGGAAAGCGTGGTGGCGTGGAGGGCCCTGCTCCTCGGGGATGCCCTGCACTTTTCCGTGGGTCTGGCAGGCAGAAAGTCTTTTGGGGTCAGCACCTGTCGCATGACGATGGAGAGATCTTCAGGAGGCTTGTGACCACTTCCCTGGGGCACTGGTCGGTCATCAGGAGAAGCAGCAAGTCCAAGCTGTGCCGGGCTGACGCCATGCGGATGCACTCCATGTTTTCATAGATGCCCCTCACGATGTTTGGCACCTGGAGGGCACACAGGTGAGGATGGTGCTGCCACTGGAGCGCAGCCATTTCCTCAGCTGCCTCTGAAAGTGCTGGCCTTGCCATCCTACTCTGCTGGCTTAAAATGGCTTCAAGGTGCCTGAGGCGCCTGGGTTAGGGAGGGAGGGCAGCCACAGGCCGCTTACCTCCGTCAGCCAGGAGGCAGGTTCTCTCATGGCCACAGCCAGGATGCTGCTCGCCTCCTCCTCGTCATAGATGCTTGAGTCTCTCATGGCCTCAATGGCCATGAGGACGATGCCTGTCCTCTCCGAAGGCTGGAGGTACTTTCCAAACGCCTGCGGGAGGGAGGGAGGGAGGAAGGAAGGCAGGGAAGAGCTGTCACACCGAGTGCCCTGATGGCGCTGCTTAGCTGAGCAGTGAGAGCAGCTCTGGCCAGAGATGGCCCGGCAGTGCTGGCAGCAGTGCCCGCAGGAAAGCTGGAAGCAGGGGCTGCAGTCAGTGCGTGGTGGAGGAAGAGAAGAGAGGGCCCTCAGGGGGAGGCAGGAGGGTTGGGGTGGTGGGCACAGCGTGCTGGCCCTACAGAGGAGCAGGGCTTGCTGGCGGCCAGGAGGGCTGGAGCTGCTGCTGGGGCACTGCAGTGCAGCCCTTTGTAGTCCCTGCTCAGGGACAGCAGCAACCCTCTCCCCAGGGACACTGGGGCCATGCCAAGCCCGCTGATTCTGGATGCCTTTGCTCACACAAGGCTCCTGCTGATGCTGCGGACAAGAGGCCCAGCAAGGGAGTGGCTCATTACCATTGTAATGTTGCTGGTGCTGGGCAAAGCAAGCCAGGAGGTGTTCTCAGCTTCCCATTCCCTTTGACGCTGTGGATGCTCCGGGTTATCCTTGGACAGCATCGCGCCTAAACAGGAGGGGATGGCAGAAGAGTCGGTAGGACACAGCGTCTTTGCCAACAAGCTTACCAAATGGTGAGAAGAGCTTTGAACTAGGAATGGCTGAGGAGGGAGGTTACGACCCACAGTCAGGGGAGGTGCTGGTGGACAGGGCTACAAAGCAAAGGGTGACAGGCGAAGGGAACAAGAGGGACCTCAGGGATGATGCAGAAGGATCTCTGTCTCTACCCCTGCCTCAAGTGCAAACGCTCACGGCCTGGGAACCTCAAAGGACCTAGAGCTCTGCATGCAGTCACACACCTAAAACATTGTTGGAATAACTGAGGTGCGGGGCACGGCTCGCACGGCTGGAGTGCTGCGGTGCAGGGATGCAAGCTCTCTGGGGGAGATGGGGGAGAGGAGGAGCGGGGGTGCCTGTTATTTGAAGGAGCAGCTCAGATATACGGGACGGTCGAGACCCTGAGAGAGAGCACGTGGCTCAGAAGCAGAGGAGAGGCAGTGCTGGTGACATCGTGGTGGCAGCGTGTTGCAGACCCCCCGGCTCGGGGAGAGCATGTGGGTGAAGTGTTCCTGAAAGCGCGTGGGGAAGCGTCCATGTCACACGCCCGGATCCTCATGGGGATCTCGAATGTCCCTGAGACCTGCTTGCAAGATGGCAGGATGCAAGCAGTCAGAGAGGTTTCTGGAGGGCGTCAGGGACAGCTTCTTGCTGCAGGCACTGGAGGGACCAGCCGGGGTGGGGTGATGCACAGCTGGGTCTGCAGCTCTCCGATAGGGAAGAATTCTTTCTGGGACGTGGCAATCAATGGTAGCTTTGGCTGTGGGGCCCACGAAACAGCCGGGCTGTGAGAGGTGCTGAGAGGAGTGGGGAAGGAGAGCGGCAAAGAACAGGTGCTGGACTTCTGATGAGCATTCAGCTGCTGCGGCAAAACAATAGCTGGGATGCTACGAGAAGCGTCTGTGAGGGGCAAAGGGGGTCAGGGAGGCTGGCCGACTTTCATGGACAGCCTCCAGCAAGCACAAGAAGGGTCCGTTGCAATCCTCAGGGAAACAAGCAGGCACGTGAGGAGCTGGCTGTGTGTGGAGGGACGCAGCCCGCCACAGCTGCTTCTCTTACGTTTTTGCTGCAGGATGAATCTGAAGAGGTGATGAAGAGCATCCAAAGCCCCCCAGCTGATCTCCCACTCCTTGCAAGTGCGGCAAAGGATGAGGCGTCCCAGCAGCTGTCCCAGGATGGGGATATGGATCTCTGTGTGGCAGGCAGGGCTGTCATTGTCTCCGCCAAAGATGCTGAAAACCTGGGTGAAGGAGGCAGGACAGGTAGAAGGGCTGAGGGGCAGCAGCTGCGACCAAAGGCCTGAAGCCCCAAGTCTGCCCTGGGAAGGATCCCTGGCGAGTGAGAGCTTTGGAGGGCCCTCCCAAAGCAGCTAGCTGGGCAGCAGGGCACGGAGAGCTGCCAGGCTTGCGCTCCCGCCAAGCTCCTTGGGCAGTCCTGTCCTGCACAGGACTGGGGCCGAGACGGCTCCTGGCAGCGAGGGAGCTGGGGAGAGAAGACCATGGGAAAAAGAAAGAAACCCAGACCCTCACGCCAGGGCAGAGCCTTGTTGAATGCCTCAAGCGGTGCCCAGGCTTGCCTGGCAGGCGTCTCTGAGCTGCAGGCTGCTCCGGTGTGCAGGGAAGGGGAGACAGCCTGGCTGCAGGGTGCCTGGCTCCTTACCTCCACTGAGGAACAGCTGGCCAGCAAATCGCTCAGCTTCCCAATCCTCCCCACGGCCCTCTCACACACAGCTGCGCTCTGGCACTGGGCGAAGGTCAGCAGCATCTGGGAGGAGAGAAAGTGCTGATGTGCCCTGGGAGCTGGCACCCGCGGCAGCAGAAGCAGCACTGCTGAGGTCCTGGCTGGACTCGTGCAGTCCTTGAGGCCAGGCAGGTAGGCAGATGCCACCCCCAGGGCAGAGTCTGCTCCTTTCTGTGCCCTCCCCCAGAGCACAGCCCTGTGTTCCCTCTCCGTCAAGGCTGGGCTTTTGGGCAGGAGCCTGCCTGCGGGGTCTGCAGTGGGGGAATGGGGCTACGGCCCCCTGGGGAGCCGGGCGTACAGAGCTGCAGGGCTGGGCTCCCTGTGCAGGACACGCAGGTCCCAGTGGGCGTCTGCTGCGGTCAGCTCTGGGGAGCAAAGCACGGGGCACCGCGAGGCAGGGGCAGAGCAGCACCAGCTGCCACTGCTGCGGTGCTGAAGCAGAGGGATCAAATGCCTCCCCCTGCTCTGGTGCAAGGAAAGGTCTGGGGACGGAGCTGGCCCACAATTGCAATGGGCAAGGCTTTGCCGTGACACAGGAGCAGGCTGCAGAGGGGAAGGCCCATGGACTGCAGCCAGGGGACAGCGGGCTCCCAGCAGAGCATGGTGGGCCAGCCCTGGCTCCCCCAAGGGAGCCGGGCACCCTCCCTGCAGTGTGCTCTGTGCGTGGCACTGGGCTGGGGAGCCTCCACTCAAGAGTGGACACTCCCTTCCCTCCAGGGTGTGGAACAGCCCCTGCCACCCGCACTCTTTGCCAAAGCCAGACCTGCAAGATTGTCTGCAGCTCCGTGAAGCCGGAGGCAGGAGAGCTGAGCACCAACGTGCGCAGCATGGTGTCCATGGCATCCAGGGTCTGCAAGGAGGACAAAGGGTTGTGGCAGTCTTTCTGCGGTCCCTCTCAGCCCCGGAGACGCATGTGAACTCCCCACGCCAAGGGAGGACAGCCGTGCTGCCTGGCGGTGCCCAGGGGAGGCCTCGGGGCACACAAGCTGCTGTGGGCAGAGCAGCCTGCGGCACTGGACGTGGCCAGGCCCCCAGGAAGGGGCCGAAGGGCTGAGGGTGGGAAAGCAAAGCTGAGCCCCTGCCCTGCCTTGGATCTCCGCTTGTCTCTCAGCACGCGGCGGCCAGGGAGCAGCCCAGAGGGACCGGGGGCTCCTGGAGCGCGGCCAGCACTTACGTCCAAGTAGAGAGTAGCGTCCAGGCCCTGCATGTCCGCCTTTGCAGGAAGCGAGAAGATGCTGCGGAAGCAGGCCTGTAAGAGGCTTTTCTTTTTGCCCTCCAGCACCGTCCCCGCTTTGCTGCCAAGAGAGAGAGGGCTCTGTCGGACACCGGCGCTGGGAGCGGTGCCTGGATGCCTTGGGCAGGTGGACACGGACCTCTGGAGCAGGGGTCCCCGAGAGGGATGGAGGGTGTGCAGGGAGCCCTGCCAGGAGGCACCTCCTCCCTCCCCGCCACGGCCTGGGCCAAAGGACAGTCCTGGCAGGCAAGCCTCCCGCCTCCCGCTTTGGGGAAGAGCCGAGGCATGGCGGGGAGCTGCAGGAGCCCTCGGCCCTCCCCTGCGCCCTCCCAAGGAGCCGCGAGCAGGGCAGGGCAGAGCAGGGCAGAGCAGAGCAGGGCAGAGCAGAGCAGAGCAGAGCAGAGGCCCTCTGACGGCACCACTGCACTCTGCCTGCATGGGGGATGCCCCTGGCCAGGCCCAGGGCCACGGGCTGTGGAGAGGTGCCAGCCAAGCCAGGGGCTGGGCAGGTACCTCAGGGCGGCGATGGCAAGCATGGCTTGCTGCCGCACCGCTGTGCGCAGCTGGTCCCTGGGCTCCTCTTCCAGCAGCACCTGCAGAGCACAAGCGGCATGGGACCTGGCAGCCGCCAGCAGCCAGTGCCAGCAGACCCAGCACCAGGCGGCGGGGCTGGCGGACACCCTCTGCCCCCACCCCAGCACCGGTCCCCAGAGTGCCCCCTGCAACCGGTGCTGGCATCTCTGCTGGCAGGGCTTCTCGGCGGCACCCGAGTCCCCTCGCGGCAGCTCAGTGGCCACGCACGCTTGTCCCTGCCCTCCCCCTGCCCATGCGCTGTCCTCACAGCATGCCGCCGGTGCCTGGAGACCTTGCCCTGCTCCCCACGCCCGCCGGCTGTCCCCTCACCTTGATACTCTCTGCCAGCTCAAATCTCTGGCAGAAGGCATTCAGGCTCCGTGACAAGCCCTTGCGCCTGGCAGCTTTGCACAGGGTGCAGACGCTCTCTAGGAACTGCATCTTCTGGGCCTCCTCCTGGCAGCCGGGCGACAGAGAGACAAACGGGGAGCGTGAGAAGGTAGGCACAGGGCCAGCAGGACTGGAGCACTGGTGCTGCAGTGCTGTGGAGGAGACCCTGGGGGGGAGCAGCTCTGCCCAGCCAGCAGCCCCCCAGCAGCCCCAGCAGCAGGCAGCAGAGCTGGTGGCCCCGTCAGGAGGCGCAGGCACAGCTACCATGGGAATGGCCGCGGTTACCTTTGCTGAGCTCTTCAGGAAAGCCCGGATGAACTGCATCGATTGCTTTGCCTGTCTGTAGAGAGCCCGCCAGCTGGGCTCACACAAGGAGGCACCTAGGAAAGGAGGAGAGCGCGGAAGGCTGTAGAGAGGGGCCGAAGGCAAACGCGAGGAGACGAAGGAGCTCTGCCCTCCGTCCAGCCCCGTGGTGGCTGCCCTGGCGCAGTCTCCCTGTGGGTGCCCGGGCTGCAGGGTGCCCGGCAGATGGGCTGCAATGCTGGAGCGCAACACGGCGTGGAAAGCCACGAGTGCAGCGGGCTTAGGATCTCGCTTGCAGACAGGCTGGAAAGGTCCCCGTCGCCCAGCACCGCTGCCTCCTGCCAGGCCAGCTGCCTCTTGCTGCCCGTACCGTATCGCGGAGCAGGAGCCGGGTCCCCTCTGCTCTCTCCCGCCCTGGGGGAGGCTGTGCGGGGGCGGCTCCCAGCCCTGAGCAGCATTCCGGCAGCGCCCTGCTCCCCGCCCGTGGGACCCCCAGTGCCCGTGTGCCAGGGAGACAGGACCCTGGCCCACGTGGATGAGGGTGCAGTCGCTGGGCCCAGCCCTGCCCAGCCCGCCGGGGCCCCTCACTTACTGCTCTGCAGCGGCCTGGGCATGCACAGCTCGTAGGGCTGCGGTGGAGAGCTGCTCTCCTGGGGAGCCCCCTTCTGCTCCCAGGCCAGCCTGGGGCGGCTGGGGGGTCTCTGCGCCATCCCGCGGGACGGAGGAAAGGGGTGAGGGTGGGGAAGGGGGAAGCTTTGGCGAAATGCCTCGGCACCGCGGGGCTGCCGGGGAAAGACGTGGGCTGTGCTCGGGGGCTCCTCGCCAGCTCCACGCTCCCGCCCTGTCCCGTCACTGTCCTGCCGGACACTGTGGGGTGGGGGCCGCGGCCACATTGACCACATGCAGCGCCACAGGGTGTCACAGAGGCGCGTCACAAAGGGCACCACTGTGACCCGCCACCCAGGCCGGGAGGGGCAGGGTATCCCCTGTGGGTGGCACGAGGCCCGCTCGGCCCCGGGCACTTGCGTCCTCCTGGGCTGCCCCAAGCCCCACATTTGCCCTCCTGTTCCCTGTTGCTCTCCAGCTGTCCCAGAGCCCCGTGTGCTCACGTCCCAGTGGACCCCCAGGACCTTCCGTTCCCTTCAATGCACTCCAGAGCCCTGCCTCTCTCCCTCGGCAATGTTAGATGCCTGAGATTTATTCAGGCTTAACACAAGTCATATTTTTTGTTGCTTCATTGCTTCTCTTCCTCCTACCACACTGGAAGAGCTCATGCAGAAAAGAGGGAAAAGAAAATGAAGCGTCTTCCACTGAGTTTGCCCTTTTGGGATTTGGGAACCTTCCAGAAGTGGAGATTGCTGTCTTGCTGGCCTGTTCTCGGTCTGTGTTTTGACCGTGATCAAAAACGCTTCATCATTGCGCTGGTGCTGGCTGACCACCATCTCCAACCCTCCATGGACATCTTCGGGGCCGCTTCTCCTGCCTGATGGCCTGCTCCCCCTCCCAGCTTTCGGAATGGCGGGAAGCCCAATTCTGCAGGGGCTGCACAGAAGTTTTACAGTTTGAGTGTTTTGGCGTGTGGAGAATGTTATCTCCAGGCAGGGGTGCCTTAGGCTTGGTTTTTAGCAACATGGAAACTTCTGCCCTGTAGCACAGTAGGAAATACCTGTCTCTGCATTAAGCTCGGAGCCGGGTAAGAAAAAGGAAGGCTAGTATCCTTACCGAGTGTTTCTATGCCAACTGACTTTTGATGTTGCTAATGAAATTTATCGATTCTTTGGCAATCTCATGCTAAACTTGAATCATTCCTGTGATGATACTACACTGGCCATGGTGCAGAGTTCACCGCAGAGGTTATGAGATGCTCTCCATAATTCTACAATGTCTGGCAATTCACATCCTTTCCTACGTTCTGAAAATCTCTTTCAGCAAAAAGATGTTTACAACTGCTCCTCTGATCTGATCACTGATTGCTGTTACAATGTTAACGAAACATCAACATGGCGTATTGCTCACCAGATGCTTTCAGAAGAGGAAACCTGAAGCAAATAGGCACCTGAACTTTTCTAAACTGTCTTAACATTTTGAATCAGTCCCCTCATCTACCATCCAAGAGACAGAGAGCTTGAAGGGTGGTTCAGAAATGTCTGCTTTAAATACACGGGTCTCACTGGGATCCAAATCAAAGTTGGCTGCCGATTGTATCCACCATCGGGCTTGAATACAACTAAGAGCAAGAGAGAGACTGGCTTGAGCTGTGCCTGGTGCGTCCGTGATTAGTCGGTGGTCTTTTGATGCTTTCCCGCTCAGGAAATATGACATCTGTAAGCCATTGACTAGTTCCCAATGCTGATAGAGAAGACCATAGGGGTGTTCTAATTTGTTCAAATCACTTGTTGTTGCACTTAATGTATTTATGAGTATTTCAGCATCTATACTATTCAAGACTCCCAATCCTTTCCCTGTGACACCGGTTACATCTCTCTTGGCTCACTTTGGGGAGGTGAGAGTTTGTCCATGTAACCCTGCTAACCATCCAGTATAAGACGTAGTTAGGAATGGTGAGCAGGTAGGTTTAATTGTAGAGATGTTAACCTGCACTGACAGTTCCACTCGTTGGAGGGACCATGACGGCTTAACTAATATTTGTCCAGTATTTTTGATCGCATATGGTCCAGTTTCAGAAATTTGTGGGGACAGGGTTTTCTTAGCCTTTACAATTGGGGCAAATGTTATTGTACTAGAGTCAGTAATGTCTATTTTAAATGTAAAGGATAGTCCCATGCTATGGCGAGCCCAGAGGCAGACTACGAGAACAGGTTGTACTAAGGCAAAATTGTACCAAGATTCCAATCTTTCAGAGGCACAAAGTTTCCCATCTTTTGCTGTTGGGTCTGGTGTGATGTTGTACACAGAAATCTGAGATGCCTTCTCATGAGTAGACCCACTGATCATCCGGCATCCTATTTTAATTTCTTTCCCTGTCGTTCCCCGAAGTTGAGGAACATTACCATCAGCTTCATCCTTGTCCCAGCTCCATTCATTTTCCAAGCATACCTCAGTTCCATGCATGACCGTGATAGAGAGGTTTAAATTTCCCGTACTAGGGTGTATGCCCATACTCCCGGTATACTTAACACGAGCTTGAGACCATGGCCGTTCTATGGTTCTTTGTCCACGGGCTCAGAGGAGCAGGGATTGCCCTTGACAGAGCCATTGTGTGGCACCAGCCCACACAGCACAGGCATCTACATATATCACCTTTGCTCCGATTTGTGCTGCTGGAACAACTGCCCTTCATTCTCCTACTTGTGCACTGCCTTCACCTTCTTCTATTGCTTGTTTGCCAGTGGTAATTTCTAATGCAGCAGCCTTATCTTGCCGTTTCCCATTTACTCTTTTTGCTGAGGCATCAGTAAACCAAACGTTTTCTGTTGGTGTTCCCTTTCCTAAGAGTGAGTAAAGTGGGCGAGCAATGATGGAAACTCCAGGTACGTGTTTTCTCCAGTATCCTAAAGTACCCGTAAGCTGTTGTAATTCTTTCCTAGATTGGGGCATCTGTGACTGTTCTATGATATTTAGGGTGTCTGGTGGGATTGTCACACTACCTGCAATCCACCAAGAACCCCAAAACTTGACCTCTCTGCTTGGTTTCTGACACTTCTCAGGTGGGATTGCAACTTCTGCTTTATGTAGCACTTGCCATGCTGCTGCTGCTGCTTCCCCTACCTCCTCAGGGGAATGTTCTCCGATCAGAATATCGTCTATATATTGGTATAGTTTCACGTTGTGAGGAAGTGTGACTGTTTGCAACAGTTCAGCAAGCGCAGCATGAGCAAGTGTAGGTGAGCGTTTATATCCCCGTGGGAGTCTGTTAAAGGTATATTGTATAGCTTCCCAGGTAAAAGCAAATCTGTCTTTCTCCTCCTCCTGCAAGGGGCCCATAAAGAACATCCCTTTCACATCTAGCACTGCCATGCATGGGTGTGCAGCTGCCTCTAGTGTGGCTGTAAAGGTTGCAATATTGGGGACTGCAGCCGTTAGCGGAGCTGTGTTGGCATTTAGACGCCTATAATCAATTGTCAGACGCCATCTCCCATCCAGCTTTCAGACTGGCCAGCCTGGTGAATTGTGTGGGGAGTGGGTTCTGGAGATAGTTTGACGTTTTTCTAAATCACCTGTGACTTTAGAAATTCCATTTCGTGCTGCAGCAGAAATTGGGTATTGTGGTACGTTAGTAACTTCTGAATTAGGGAGTGCAGGGGCTGCGCGGAGTAAACCCACTGTAGCCTCCCAGTATTTATCAGGGTTAGGATTAATATTTGAACCAAAGCACCACATCCCACCATCCGGGAGGCGCCAGGTTCGGCCATTCAAAACATCAAAGCCCAAAATACTTCCATTATGATTTTTCACTGCAAAATGGGTAGACAGCATGCGTTTTTCTCCCCGGAGCCATAAATTAACCTTTGCAGTTTGACAAATTGCTCCGTTCATGCCAGTAATTTTAACTCTTTGCCATCTGGGTCATATCCTCAGCTTCTCAGCATCTTGTTGTGTCAATATTGAAATTTGTGCACTGGTGTCTATTAGGAATTTGATGAATTGTTTTTGAGGACTAACTGGGATTAAAATATATAGGCCATTATTATCTATCCATTGATAGGAGACCACTTGGATAGGAGACCGTGACCTCTCCTACCCAAGTGGGTTTGCTGCTGGAAGAAACCAGACCAAACTGGCTGAAAGCAGCAAAGTTGCAACAAAATCATGTAAACTCAGCTAAGAAACATGCATTAAGCGCCCTTGCACAGAGGGTTCACGTGTACAAATGCTCAAAAGTGAATGGTAACAGACAATATCATGGCCAAAGCCAATAGGTTATGTAAATTGTAAAAAAGAGTATATGAATAGTCTTAAGATTTCACATAAGGAATCAAGAAATGTAACACGGTGACCTCCTCATGCTCCCAGCTGAGAGCACCTTTACTGCTAACAATAGAAAGGGGTTTTAGCTAGCGTGTGCTTCTGCTGCCTTTTTTCCCAGTGCCTGTGCATGAACTAGAAGAAAAGAAAAAGGCAAGCGAATCCCTTTTGGTAACAAGAGCGGCAGATGTGGGACCTGTGGCTGAGCTGGGGAACAGGGAGCACCCCTGGAGCAGCCTTGGGGCTTGCTGCCAAGCTGGGAGAGCTGCCTGCAAATCAGCTCTCCCAGCAGGACATTGCCCAGGAGTTACTGTGAGTTTTACTCTTGTCCTTCAGGAACGCTGTTCCACACCAAGCACACCCAGAGCTGAGCCTGTGCAAGGAGAAGCCTTCTCCAGGAGAGGCACAGCTGGGGCTGATGGTGACAGTTCCCAGCAGCTGTCCAGGTCAGAGAGATGCAGGTAAGATGCCCTGGAGGAGACAGCGACCGCTTGGCAGTTCTCTTGCAGGAACAGGGTTGAAGAGCAGGAGGGAGCCAGGGCAAAAGGGCCTCTGAGGTCAAAAAGCGCATCAAACAGCCAGAGCGCAAAGCAGAGGGAGAAGAGAAATAGGTGCAGGGGACATGGCTGGGACAGTGCTTTCAAGGTAACATCTGCCACAGAAGCACAGTAACAGTGAAAGGCATTGGGAGGTCATGGAGTGAGTGAGAAAAGGGCCTGGCAGAGAAGAGCCCGGAGAGACAGGAGACAAGATAGAGATGGAGGGGAAAAAGAGGGCGTGTGGAAAGTGAGGATGCTCATCCTGTGCAGGTCCTTGGGAAGACACTGGTGGCAGAGCAGCTGCTGCGGAAGGAGCAGGAACCTGGCTTCTGCTGCAGGTACTTGTGATGTCACCTGCTGCCGAGAAACCGCTAGGGCAGGAGTTTTTAAATGACTTGTGCAGATGCTGGTGACATCACTTGTGACTGAGCAGCAGAGAGATGGGAAAAGATGCATCGCCTGCTTAGGTGTCTGTGATGTCATTCGTGGCCAGAACCAGCCTGTTGCTGTTTCAGGTGCTTGTGATGTTACTGGTGGCTGAGGAGCTGATAGGGCAGGAGTTTCTGTGTGATTCGTGAAGGTGGTTTTTGATGTCATATGTGCCTGAGAAGATGATAGGGCAGGCATAGAGAACAGCTTTATGCAGGTGCAATACGCATAGCTAAATAAAGAGAACAAATTCCCTTGGTAATTCTGTGCTAAAGTGTCCTTGCCTCTCTCCTAGGCCAACAAAGAACTGACTTTTACACAGGTCACCCGAGGATGACTGCTGCCAGGAAAGATCTTTCCTGTGCTTGGCTGCTCACCTGGACCCTGTTCCTGCTCACATCCCCATTCCCAACGCCTCTCTCGCTGGATTCGATTTCTAGAGGTCACGGTAGTCCCAAGCGCTGGCATTTGGAGATGAAAGCTGATGCTGATGGAGAAGCACCTTCACGCCTTTTGCGGTGAGTCTTAGAATCTTAGAATCATAGAATGCTTTAGGTTGGAAGGGATCTTGAGAGATCATTGAGCCCAACCCCCCTGCAGTAAGCAGGGATTGAACCTGTGAACTTGGTGTTATTAGCACCATGCTCTAACCAACTGAGCTAACCCGGCTGGTCATGGCAGGCTTGGGAGCTAGGTGGTTTATACTTTGTGTGAGGAGAAATGCCTACACATTTCTGCCTTGGTTATGCCTCAGAAACTGATTTCATATGTGGAACGCCTTGCGACAGGCTTGGAAAGAGGCCAGAAGGCGTATGAACTGCAGCTCTTGTGGGACACTGCAGAAGCATCTTCAGGGTGAAGCGTTGTCTTTTTTACTCAGACTCCACTGCCCAGGTTTGCCAGGAAACCAGCTTCTTCACCAAAACAAGGAGTAAAAAGAGTGGAAACCCACTAACTCATCTTTGTGCCCTCTCAGACCTCCCTTTCACCTCTTGTCACAGCTAGTCAGTCTCAGAGAGCACACAGCCAGCAAGTTGCACAAGCACAACAGTTTAGTGCCAGACAAGGAGGGAGAAGAAAGGAGCAGGTGAAGTGCAGAACAGAGGGAACTGAACGAGACAAACAGTCATTCTTTCCCAGGACAGAAAGCAAAACCCACTGGAGGAGAACAACAACAACAACAACAAGAGCAGTAACAGGAGCGGGAGTGTATTCTGAGCACCCCTTCACGCTTGTTATTACCTGGCATAGAAGAGTAAATATGCATGCTGGCGGAGAACTGTCTTGATGTCACAAAGACCTACAGAGTCATCATTCATCTTGTACCACTGTCCATTGCTGGCCTGCAAAGAAAGGCAACGCTCTCTTCAGATGAACTGCAGGGGTTTTAAAACAAAACCACAGACAGAACACCACTGCAGGACACAATACACCAACGCAAATCACAGAGCTGACTTTTACCTTCACAAAGCAGTAATAGTGTCCTGCCTGACAGCCAGAACCTTCGTGTACCAGGACGGCATACAAGGAATAGAGGAGCGGTTCTCCACCCGCCTGAGACATGTATGTGCCAAGGTCCAAATATTCTGGGTACTGCACAACCTAAAGGGACACCAAGAAGACTCACAAATTATCCTGAGAGTCTTTAGGAAGCAGCCTGAGAAAACCTTGTCACCAACCACAAGCTAGAGGTATAAAAATAGATCTTCTGGCTTCATCAAAAACAGGTGTTGCCATTTCATCATTGAGGTGGCAGAAAACCATTCTCAGCCAAACCAGCTTTTCACGAGCGCAGTAGGTGCTTATCTTCACATTGGAACTCTCCTCTTACCACAAGGGAAAGAGCAAGGCATAGCTATTGCACTGATTTTCCTTAGATGGCTGCACCCAATAGCTGTCGTGCAAACACGAACAACTTCCAAAAAAGGATTCTCTCTCAGGAAAGGTCTCCTTCCAAGCAGACAAAGTTGCAGTGCACTTGTAAACATACCTTGCTAATCTTTCTGCCAGAGAAAGCATCAAATCTCTTCAGGCACACTGTCAGGACATTGGAGGAACGATGTATTGTAAGGCTCTTGGACGCAGTGGCCAGCTGTTCACACCTTGAAACAAGCACAGACCCAACTGTTGCAGCCTGTCTTCTCCCCACTCCGCCCCCCATCCATGGATGGTTGAGTTAAGGCTTGTTTTGCCCAACCACCATATGCACGTGTTTGCATTCCACACCCCTTCAGTCCGCACGCTCTCAGTGAAGGTAGCTTTGGTCTAGGCTGGCTCCCTTTGGAGAGCAGCAGCCCGCAGTCTACAAGACAAGAACTAGGCTTGACAGCATTCAGAGAGCCAGTGGGGGCTGCTACTGCTCTGAGGACTGAGGTCTCCTGGACAGAGACGCAAGCATCCAAAAAGCCTTGGAAATGAAACTGTTGATTGCTTTCTTGAAGACGCTGCTGTTGCCAAATGCCTGTCCAGAGCTCCTCCTTGCTTCAGCTCACCACTGCCCACGGGACGTGTCTTTTCCCTTCTGGCCATAGGGGTAGTTCAGTGGGCAACTTCATAGCTAGGAAGGTTGACCACTTCCAGGGCAGACAATGCCAGGAATCAAATTCTCATCAGAGCTTTCCAAATATTCAGGCAGAAGGGAAAGAAATTACCTGTCTTAGAAACAAATGCATTATTTTCCAAGTTCCAGGTTGTTCAGGTGGACTAGTTGTATGGGGAAGAAAAAAAAAGAAAAAACCCCAAGCTGCCTCATGACTGGGTTTCTCAATTAAGTCAAGACAGAACTAGTGCTCCCAGCCATGCAGTCCCATAACCCAGTATCTGCTGGGAAGATGTCATTAGTAATAATCTTACTTGCTGCATTTGTAGCCATTTTCACCATCCAGCTGCTCAGGTTTGACAAAGTCTTCCAGAGCTCCAGTGACAGAGGATGCTGCCTGAATGAGAAAGAAAGGAGAGCACTAAGCTCCTGGAAACTCAAAATCCCAAGACATAGCTACCCGTGTAGTACCAGCGTTGTCCCAAGAAGCAGCTACCCCTGGGTGGTACCAGAGTTGTCCATGGTACAGGTCAAAAATAACACAAGCAATCGACCCCATCCATCCAGCAATCAGACGTGTACTGAGGGAGTCCGAAGCAGGGTGGTATGACAGTGTCATCATGGCTGTAGGTACCATCCTTACTCTTTGCTCAGCTGACACCCAGCACCCAGCACAGGGAGACCATTTACAGGGCTTCCCCAGAAGGAGCACACAAGTCCAGTTCCCTCCCCATCCACCACCAAGCTCTTGTGAGGTCACAGCCCACAGGTTGAAGTCAGCAGAGTTCACTGGAGATAAACTAGCCCCCTGCGGGGACCTGGAAACATTTTGCACCACAATTTCCAAACTTCTTTACCTTGATATCCAAAGGAATATCAAGGAATGCCTCGTAGGTGTCGGAAACGGCTTTGCAACTCAAGCACGTTACTGGAAGGCAAAGAGAAATGCTTATCAGGCTGGGAAGGAGACTGACTCTGCCCATTTCACCGACCAACACATACCACTTTAGACACACGGGACATACTGCGGCGTACTAGAAGCTGTTTACCACAAACAGAGAGCGAGCCACAGAACATTCTAAGAACAGTAATATTTTTAAAAAGTACCTCTTGATCTCAGAAAGCCCCCAAATATTTGCTGGACGATGGTAGTTCCTTGAGAAGAGCTGTCCAAGCTGGAAACAAATGGTAAGGCAGAGAGTTATCTCTTCCAAGAGTTTTCTTGGTCAGAAAACCCTGGGCGCAGGGTTTCCTTGGTGGGAGTACATCAGGGAGTCCAAAGGGCTCAGGAACATTGAAAAGGTAATTTGCTTGTGCTTACTGGCTGCTTCCACTCAGGCAAGCTCTCTGCATGGCATCAACAGTGTAGCGTAAAAACTCGTGGGCATCTTCCTGCGCGCCAAGCTCAAAATGTTCTCCTATTCCTAAGAAAGAAGAAGTTACTAGTTCTGTCCTACAAGAAGGGAAGGAACCATGTCAAAGCACCTGAAATGACTTACGTGTGAGGACACTGACGACAGCCCTCGGCTGGATGGCACTGGCTGAGGAATGCAGGACCTTGTGAACATGCGCTTCCATTACGCACATCATGCAGAAGCCTTGCTGACAACCTGAAGAGGGTGGGCCGGAGGGAGGGAAGCAAGCTTCTCAGGTTAGCAAAATAGCCATAGCACTGGGAAACCTAATGACGTTATAAGGACAGTCTCCACTCCTCCCAAAGTGCCAATGTCCCAACAAGCCCCGGACATTTTAGCGCACAGAAAGCTTTCTTCAGAGGGGTGCTTAACGGACAGAAGTTTTCTGTGCAATAAGCACAGAGGGTTTAACTTGCAGGACCAGGGTCCAAGACCCGGGGCTAGAAAGTGGTGCCTTTCTGAAGATGAACACACCTAGATAGGACAAGAGGCTTCTAGGGTTGAGTGTCCAAAGAACAGCAAGTTGGGGGGCTGACAAAGAAGGGCTGCTTTTCTCCTAAATGAAATTCCAGATTGTGAGAATCCTTGGGAAGTGCCCAACAGATTTACAAGGAGCTGTTCCTAAAAGTCCTCACATGACTGGCTGCTGTGCTCACGAGAGAGCAGGTAGTTGGTGAGAGGGGGCGTGTACGTCAGGCACTGCAGGACGGAGTTGAGGAAGCACGTATTGCCCAGGTTGTAGAGTCCTGCTCCAGCTCTCTGTCGTTGCGGCCAGGCCATGCAAATCTTCTCCAGGGGAAAGAGGACCCTTTGTGTGGGAGCCGTTCCCTCGGCAAGGACTGCAGGGAAATGGTATTTGAAAAGAGATGAGTTGATACTGTTGCACAATAGCATATTTAAAAAGTCGAGTTCTGTACAGAAGCTCCCAGGAAAAGCAGCTCTAACCTCCAACACAGAAACATTGGGGGAAGCCTAACACTGCCACTGACAATTACTGGTCAAGAAACCGTTTTGGAAAATAGTCTGTTGCCCTGCTTACTTTACTGAAAGTCCAACAAACCCCCACTCTGCTTTCTGTGCCTCGGGCTATCTTCCTTTCCCTCTAGAGCCTTGCATTGGATTATCAGGTCAAGTCTTCCCTTTTCCTGATTGTAATTTGACGAAAACAAGCAAGTACCTAGCACAGAAGGTAACCCTACTGATGTCAGATCTTTCTATGAGCCTTTTTCTCCTTGCTTTCTGTTCATTTGAGACTACACTCATTCCTGGATCCTCATACTTGCCTTCTACATCCTCAGCCCCAGCAGTTCCCTCAGTGTTCTCTCCTTACCCTCAGCTTTGTGACTGTGGATGGAGGCTGCCCATGCTTCAAAGAGGCTTCCGTCTCCCATGGGCCACGTGCCCACCGCTCCTCTGCCACCCCTTGACGCACTTAAAACACTTAATACACTGCTCATCTTGAAAGTACTGCGCAGATAGGAACTAATCCTCTCTCAGACTACTTCTAACTTCTTCCATGTATGCTTCCTGTGTTGTTGCCTCATGGTGATGTATTTGGCCTGTTCTTGTCCCTGAATTGCTATTTTCTTGCTTACTGAATGTGAGATTTTAGACAATCTGTGGGACGCATCCTGGGGTTTGGTTTGATTTATCTTCTTATAGATTTTATAAACGCACCCTCCCACTCTATCTATAACAAATACATACCAGAAGGAAGGACTCACTTGACGCTGCAATGATAGATAAAACAGACTCCTCTCTCTCCAACTGAGAGAAAGCATCCTGGCTATTGGAGATGGCTGAAGTGAAGAAATTCAAATTTGTCATAAAATAACAGCGTTGACTTTTCCAACAATTTGCTCAATCAGTATCAACTAAGTTGTTAAAAAAAAAAGTTGGAGGCTGATTTCTACTGGGAAGTCAATGTCTTCAGCCCTACTCAGGCAGTGATCAAAAGGGTGGCTTTCCATCTGATGCCTTAATTATATTTAAGTTTTACATGTAATTATGTTTTCTTCAAAAAAGCGTTCATTTTTCAGAGCCCTCTTTTCCATCCTCCACTGCTATCTGTGCATACTCAGTTCATTATAAATCAGCTGCTGTACAAGTCACGTGTTACAGCCTCGTTTAACAGGTTGCAAGTGGTCATCTATTGAATTTCTGTAGAATACTCACAGTTCCCAGCCTGCTCTGCCACCTGCTGAGCAAATTGTTCTGGCTCTTACTGGATGACCTTTTGGAGTGGGGAGACAAAACAGGAAAAAAATCCCATTCACTTGTTCTGAAGATAATTTTTTTGAAGAAATCCTAAACTTGTAGTTACTTACCAGCTGTGGCCACTGATTGTCCTTGGGGGCCCTGTCAGGAATACAGGTTTGTGAATCCTGCTGATTATGTCAATTTGCTATGAATGAGTGACTTTACACAGTTTGATTTAGTAACAGTTAGAATTTACTTGTACCAAATCGCAGAATTTAATTATAATATTTTTAATAGCACTCAATCATCAATGATTAATAAAGTCATTAGACAATATTGATCAAAACAGTGACTTAGGTAGATTCGAAGATGGCAAGGTTCGATCTATTACTACATGGAAGCGCATAAAGGAAAATTAAATCACACTGAGTTGGAATGATTCATAAAGGCATCGCGTATGTAGGGGAGGACCCTCCCGTTGAGTCACGAGGTTCAGAATGGACCCCCTTGCTTTCTAAACTCCTTCTCAGAGAGGAGCCCAGGTGCGGCTGGGCCCAATCTTAGTCTCAGACTTGGTCAATGGTTTATGAGAGTAATGCTATAAGAATAATGCAGCAGTATAAGACTCCTTTTGAAATTAAATCATACATCTACAGACTACTTAAGTTGATTCATGCATGCTTACCACAAATATGAATGCAGATATGAAAATAGTATACCTGTTAAAAATTCCCCTCGAGTTTAGTGAAATACTCATGTCTAATGCCTTGGCATTTCTCAACGGGTGAGAGTAGAGTCTCGAGGAGTGAAGAAGTTCAACCCAGGCTCCATTGTCGATCTTCGGCAATGGTGTTCTGATTGCAGCAGACTTTCGGAGTCTGCTAGTTTCGCTGGCTCTGAGAGACATTTCAATCAGAGGGAGATGCTGGTGCAGCCCACGGCAGTCCAGGAGAGCTCAAAGGGCCTCACTTAGGACTGCTGTTTAGAGGATTGTGAGATGATTGACTTTAATCACCAGTCAATTTCCATCCGAGCCACAATTTGGGTCGGTAGTTGCTGGAATTCCAGTAACAATGATACCACCCTGTTCCAAGGATGTCTGGGGTAGCTGTTTGTTCTTGCTCCCCTCGTTAGCCATAATACCAAGATTTTGATAAGGACAGGGCCGCGCTCTGCTTCAGCCATGTAGGAGATACTGGTACAATTAGGGGGCGCTTAACCGACTAATTCACTACACAAAAGCGGTGGCCTAAAATTACTGAGATCGTAAAGCAGTTGAAGAGAAAGAGGAATGCGGAGTGTGGGGGGCAATGCACAACCACGGGCCCAGAAGACTTGCTAACGGTGGCTGTCTTCGTACAGGATTCTGGAAGCCTTGAGAACAAATGAAAACAGTTGGAAAATAATCTCCATGAAAATACAAGAATCAGTGCATATATTGAAATAAAACCTGCCTTCTCTTCTAACAGACTGCTGATTTTCAGAGTGGAAGGTTTAGACAGTTGAGCACAACTCACCTGAGCAGCAGGAGGTGTGACAGTCGGAACACACTCTACCTAGACCACCTACAAAATGTAAATTTTAATCAATTTCCGCTACACCACAGGCGTAAGGCATAAGAGCTGTTGCTGCTCCTCACCTTCCCTTGACAGCGCTTTCGCAGCCAAACACACTCTGCCCATCTGCCCTTGCCTTGTCTCCCAGCACTCCCAAACCTAACACACATATTTTCAAGCACATTCTCACTCTCGGTACAGACCAGCTCCCAAAGTACAATCATCCACCAATTTCTCCCACACCGTAACTCTAGGCCGCTGAGCTGTTGCTGATCCTCACCTTCCCTTGACAGCGCTTTCGCAGCCAAACACACTCTGCCCATCTGCCTTTGCCTTGCCTCCCAGCACTCCCAAAACTAACACACACGTTGTCAAGCTCATTCTCACTCTCTGTACAGACCACCTCCCAAACGTCAAACGTCCAGCAATTTCTGCCACACTCTGCACATCAGGGCTGAGAGCACTTCCTGATCCTCACTTACCCTTGCCAACGCTTTCGCAGCCACACAAACCCTGCGACTCTGCGCTTGCCTCCCAGCACTCCCAACACACACTCTCAGGCTCACTCTCACTCCAGGCACACACCAGCTCCCAAAGTACAATCATCCACCAATTTCTCCCACACCGTAGCTCTAAGCCGCTGAGCTGTTGCTGATCCTCACCTTCCCTTGACAGCGCTTTTGCAGCCAAACACACTCTGCCCATCTGCCCTTGCCGTGCCTCCAGGCACTCCCAAAACTAACACACACCTTGTCAAGCTCATTCTCACTCTCGTACAGACCAGCTCCCAAAGTACAATCATCCACCAATTTCTCCCACACCGTAGCTCTAAGCCGCTGAGCTGTTGCTGATCCTCACCTTCCCTTGACAGCGCTTTCGCAGCCAGACACACTCTGCCCATCTGCCCTTCCCTTGCCTCCAGGCACTCCCGATACACATTGTCAAGCTCATTCTCACTCTCGGTACAGACCAGCTCCCAAAGTACAGTCATCCACCAATTTCTCCCACACCGTAGCTCTAAGCCGCTGAGCTGTTGCTGATCCTCACCTTCCCTTGACAGCGCTTTCGCAGCCAGACACACTCTGCCCATCTGCCCTTCCCTTGCCTCCCAGCACTCCCAAAACTAACATACACATTGTCAAGCTCATTCTCACTCTCGGTACAGACCACCTCCAAAACGGCAAACATCCAGCAATTTCTGCCACACTCTGCACATCAGGGCTGAGAGTTCTTCCTGGTCCTCACTTACCCTTGCCAACGCTTTCGCAGCCACACAAACCCTGCGACTCTGCGCTTGCCTCCCAGCACTCCCAACACAAACTCTCAGGCTCACTCTCACTCCAGGCACACACCAGCTCCCAAAGTACAATCATCCACCAATTTCTCCCACACCATAGCTCTAGGCCGCTGAGCTCTTGCTGATCCTCACCTTCCCTTGACAGCGCTTTCGCAGCCAGACACACTCTGCCCATCTGCCTTTGCCTTGCCTCCAGGCACTCCCGATACACATTGTCAAGCTCATTCTCACGCTCGGTACAGACCAGCTCCCAAAGTATTATCATCCACCAATTTCTCCCACACCGTAGCTCTAAGCCGCTGAGCTGTTGCTGATCCTCACCTTCCCTTGACAGCGCTTTCGCAGCCAGACACACTCTGCCCATCTGCCCTTCCCTTGCCTCCCAGCACTCCCAAAATTAACACACACCTTGTCAAGCTCATTCTCACTCTCGGTACAGACCACCTCCAAAACGGCAAACGTCCAGCAATTTCTGCCACACTCTGCACATCAGGGCTGAGAGCTCTTCCTGGTCCTCACTTACCCTTGCCAACGCTTTCGCAGCCACACAAACCCTGCGACTCTGCGCTTGCCTCCCGGCACTCCCAACACACACTCGCAGGCTCACTCTCACTCCAGGCACACACCACCTCCCAAAGTACAATCATCCACCAATTTCTCCCACACCGTAGCTCTAAGCCGCTGAGCTGTTGCTGATCCTCACCTTCTCTTGACAGCGCTTTCGCAGCCAGACACACTCTGCCCATCTGCCCTTCCCTTGCCTCCAGGCACTCCCGATACACATTGTCAAGCTCATTCTCACGCTCGGTACAGACCAGCTCCCAAAGTACAATCATCCACCAATTTCTCCCACACCGTAGCTCTAAGCCGCTGAGCTGTTGCTGATCCTCACCTTCCCTTGACAGCGCTTTCGCAGCCAAACACACTCTGCCCATCTGCCCTTCCCTTGCCTCCAGGCACTCCCAAAACTAACACACACCTTGTCAAGCTCATTCTCACGCTCGGTACAGACCAGCTCCCAAAGTACAATCATCCACCAATTTCTCCCACACCGTAGCTCTAAGCCGCTGAGCTGTTGCTGATCCTCACCTTCCCTTGACAGGGCTTTCGCAGCCAAACACACTCTGCCCATCTGTCCTTCCCTTGCCTCCCAGCACTCCGAAAACTAACACACATCTTGTCAAGCTCATTCTCACGCTCGTACACACCAGCTCCCAAAGTACAGTCATCCACCAATTTCTCCCACACCGTAGCTCTAAGCCGCTGAGCTGTTGCTGATCCTCACCTTCCCTTGACAGCGCTTTCGTAGCCAAACACACTCTGCCCAACTGCCCTTGCCTTGTCTCCCACAACTCCCAACACAACACATTGTCAAGCTCATTCTCACTCTCGGTACAGACCAGCTCCCAAAGTACAATCATCCACCAATTTCTCCCACACCGTAGCTCTAAGCCTCTGAGCTGTTGCTGATCCTCACCTTACCTTGACAGCGCTTTCGCAGCCAAACACACTCTGCCCATCTGCCCTTCCCTTGCCTCCAGGCACTCCCGATACACATTGTCAAGCGCATTCTCACTCTCGGTACAGACCAGCTCCCAAAGTACAATCATCCACCAATTTCTCCCACACCGTAGCTCTAAGCCTCTGAGCTGTTGCTGATCCTCACCTTCCCTTGACAGCGCTTTCTCAGCCAGACACACTCTGCCCATCTGCCCTTCCCTTGCCTCCAGGCACTCCCGATACACATTGTCAAGCGCATTCTCACTCTCGGTACAGACCAGCTCCCAAAGTACAGTCATCCACCAATTTCTCCCACACCGTAGCTCTAAGCCTCTGAGCTGTTGCTGATCCTCACCTTACCTTGACAGCGCTTTCGCAGCCAAACACACTCTGCCCATCTGCCCTTCCCTTGCCTCCTGCCTTTGCCTTGCCTCCAGGCACTCCCAATATTAACACACACATTGTCAAGCGCATTCTCACTCTCGGTACAGACCAGCTCCCAAAGTACAGTCATCCACCAATTTCGCCGACACCGTAGCTCTAAGCCGCTGAGCTGTTGCTGATCCTCACCTTCCCTTGACAGCGCTTTCGCAGCCAGACACACTCTGCCCATCTGCCCTTGCCTTGCCTCCAGGCACTCCCAAAACTAACACACACCTTGTCAAGCTCATTCTCACGCTCGTACACACCAGCTCCCAAAGTACAATCATCCACCAATTTCTCCCACACCGTAGCTCTAAGCCGCTGAGCTGTTGCTGATCCTCACCTTCCCTTGACAGCGCTTTCGCAGCCAAACACACTCTGCCCTTCTGCCTTTGCCTTGCCTCCCATCACACCCAAAATTAACACACACATTGTCAAGCTCATTTTCACTCTCGGTACAGACCACCTCCCAAACGGCAAACATCCAGCAATTTCTGCCACACTCTGCACATCAGGGCTGAGAGCATATCCTGATACTCACCTTCCCTTGACAGCGCTTTCGCAGCCAAACACACTCTGCCCATCTGCCCTTGCCTTGCCTCCAGGCACTCCCAAAACTAACACATATATTGTCAAGCTCATTCTGACTCTCGTACAGAGCAGCTCCCAAAGTACAATCATCCACCAATTTCTCCCACACCGTAGCTCTAAGCCGCTGAGCTGTTGCTGATCCTCACCTTCCCTTGACAGCGCTTTCGCAGCCAAACACACTCTGACCTTCTGCCCTTGCCTTGCCTCCAGGCACTCCCAAAATTAACACACACCTTGTCAAGCTCATTCTCACTCTCGTACAGACCAGCTCCCAAAGTACAATCATCCACCAATTTCTCCCACACCGTAGCTCTAGGCCGCTGAGCTCTTGCTGATCCTCACCTTCCCTTGAAAGTGCTTCTGCAGCCAAACACACTCTGCCCTTCTGCCTTTGCCTTGCCTCCCAGCACACCCAAAATTAACACACACCTTGTCAAGCTCATTCTCACGCTCGTACACACCAGCTCCCAAAGTACAATCATCCACCAATTTCTCCCACACCGTAGCTCTAAGCCGCTGAACTGTTGCTGATCCTCACCTTCCCTTGACAGCGCTTTCGCCGCCAAACACACTCTGCCCATCTGCCTTTGCCTTGCCTCCAGGCACACCCAATATTAACACACAAATTGTCCAGCTCATTCTGACTCTCGGTACAGACCAGCTCCCAAAGTACAGTCATCCACCAATTTCTCCCACACCGTAGCTCTAGGCCGCTGAGCTGTTGCTGATCCTCACCTTCCCTTGACAGCGCTTTCGCAGCCAGACACACTCTGCCCATCTGCCCTTCCCTTGCCTCCAGGCACTCCCAAAACTAACACACACCTTGTCAAGCTCATTCTCACGCTCGTACACACCAGCTCCCAAAGTACAATCATCCACCAATTTCTCCCACACCGTAGTTCTAAGCCGCTGAGCTGTTGCTGATCCTCACCTTCCCTTGACAGCGCTTTCGCAGAAAGACACACTCTGCCCATCTGTCCTTCCCTTGCCTCCCAGCCCTCCCAAAACTAACACACACATTGTCAAGCTCATTCTCACTCTCGGTACAGACCACCTCCCAAAGTACAATCATCCACCAATTTCTCCCACACCGTAGCTCTAAGCCGCTGAGCTGTTGCTGATCCTCACCTTCCCTTGACAGCGCTTTCGCAGCCAGACACACTCTGCCCATCTGCCCTTCCCTTGCCTCCAGGCACTCCCGATACACATTGTCAAGCGCATTCTCACTCTCGGTACAGACCAGCTCCCAAAGTACAGTCATCCACCAATTTCTCCCACACCGTAGCTCTAAGCCGCTGAGCTGTTGCTGATCCTCACCTTCCCTTGACAGCGCTTTCGCAGCCAGACACACTCTGCCCATCTGCCCTTCCCTTGCCTCCAGGCACTCCCAAAACTAACACACACCTTGTCAAGCTCATTCTGACTCTCGTACAGACCAGCTCCCAAAGTACAATCATCCACCAATTTCTCCCACACCGTAGCTCTAGGCCGCTGAGCTGTTGCTGATCCTCACCTTCCCTTGACAGCGCTTTCGCAGCCAAACACACTCTGACCTTCTGCCTTTGCCTTGCCTCCAGGCACTCCCAATATTAACACACACATTGTCAAGCTCATTCTCACTCTCGGTACAGACCAGCTCCCAAAGTACAATCATCCACCAATTTCTCCACACCGTAGCTCTAAGCCGCTGAGCTGTTGCTGATCCTCACCTTCCCTTGACAGCGCTTTCGCAGCCAAACACACTCTGCCCATCTGCCCTTCCCTTGCCTCCAGGCACTCCCAAAACTAACACACACCTTGTCAAGCTCATTCTCACTCTCGTAAACACCAGCTCCCAAAGTACAATCATCCACCAATTTCTCCCACACCGTAGCTCTAGGCCGCTGAGCTGTTGCTGATCCTCACCTTCCCTTGACAGCGCTTTCGCAGCCAGACACACTGTGCCCATCTGCCCTTGCCGTGCCTCCCAGCACTCCCAA
The DNA here is from genome assembly GCF_030463565.1 of Pelecanus crispus. Lineage (NCBI taxonomy): Eukaryota > Metazoa > Chordata > Aves > Pelecaniformes > Pelecanidae > Pelecanus > Pelecanus crispus. Next base: position 2,034,474 of record NC_134665.1, read on the forward strand.
AACTAACACACACCTTGTCAAGCTCATTCTCACGCTCGTACAGACCAGCTCCCAAAGTACAATCATCCACCAATTTCTCCCACACCGTAGCTCTAAGCCGCTGAGCTGTTGCTGATCCTCACCTTCCCTTGACAGCGCTTTCGCAGCCAAACACACTCTGCCCATCTGCCCTTCCCTTGCCTCCAGGCACTCCCGAAACACATTGTCAAGCTCATTCTCACTCTCGGTACAGACCAGCTCCCAAAGTACAATCATCCACCAATTTCTCCCACACCGTAGCTCTAGGCCGCTGAGCTCTTGCTGATCCTCACCTTCCCTTGACAGCGCTTTCGCAGCCAAACACACTCTGCCCATCTGCCCTTCCCTTGCCTCCCAGCACTCAGAAAACTAACACACACATTGTCAAGCTCATTCTCACTCTCGTACAGACCAGCTCCCAAAGTACAATCATCCACCAATTTCTCCCACACCGTAGCTCTAAGCCGCTGAGCTGTTGCTGATCCTCACCTTCCCTTGACAGCGCTTTCGCAGCCAAACACACTCTGACCTTCTACCCTTCCCTTGCCTCCAGGCACTCCCAAAACTAACACACACCTTGTCAAGCTCATTCTGACTCTCGTACAGACCACCTCCCAAACGGCAAACATCCAGCAATTTCTGCCACACTCTGCACATCAGGGCTGAGAGCACATCCTGATACTCACCTTCCCTTGACAGCGCTTTCGCAGCCAAACACACTCTGCCCATCTGCCCTTCCCTTGCCTCCAGGCACTCCCAAAACTAACACACACCTTGTCAAGCTCATTCTCACGCTCGTACACACCAGCTCCCAAAGTACAATCATCCACCAATTTCTCCCACACCGTAGCTCTAAGCCGCTGAGCTGTTGCTGATCCTCACCTTCCCTTGACAGCGCTTTCGCAGCCAAACACACTCTGCCCTTCTGCCTTTGCCTTGCCTCCCAGCACACCCAAAATTAACACACACATTGTCAAGCTCATTCTGACTCTCGGTAAAGACCAGCTCCCAAAGTACAATCATCCACCAATTTCGCCCACACCGTAGCTCTAAGCCGCTGAGCTGTTGCTGATCCTCACCTTCCCTTGACAGCGCTTTCGCAGCCAGACACACTCTGCCCATCTGCCCTTCCCTTGCCTCCAGGCACTCCCAAAACTAACACACACCTTGTCAAGCTCATTCTCACGCTCGTACACACCAGCTCCCAAAGTACAATCATCCACCAATTTCTCCCACACCGTAGCTCTAAGCCGCTGAACTGTTGCTGATCCTCACCTTCCCTTGACAGCGCTTTCGCCGCCAAACACACTCTGCCCATCTGCCTTTGCCTTGCCTCCAGGCACACCCAATATTAACACACAAATTGTCCAGCTCATTCTGACTCTCGGTACAGACCAGCTCCCAAAGTACAGTCATCCACCAATTTCTCCCCCACCGTAGCTCTAGGCCGCTGAGCTGTTGCTGATCCTCACCTTCCCTTGACAGCGCTTTCGCAGCCAGACACACTCTGCCCATCTGCCCTTCCCTTGCCTCCAGGCACTCCCAAAACTAACACACACCTTGTCAAGCTCATTCTCACGCTCGTACACACCAGCTCCCAAAGTACAATCATCCACCAATTTCTCCCACACCGTAGCTCTAAGCCGCTGAGCTGTTGCTGATCCTCACCTTCCCTTGACAGCGCTTTCGCAGCCAAACACACTCTGACCTTCTACCCTTCCCTTGCCTCCAGGCACTCCCAAAACTAACACACACCTTGTCAAGCTCATTCTGACTCTCGTACAGACCAGCTCCCAAAGTACAATCATCCACCAATTTCTCCCACACCGTAGCTCTAGGCCGCTGAGCTCTTGCTGATCCTCACCTTCCCTTGACAGCGCTTTCGCAGCCAGACACACTCTGCCCATCTGCCCTTCCCTTGCCTCCCAGCACTCCCAAAACTAACACACAACTTGTCAAGCTCATTCTCACTCTCGTACACACCAGCTCCCAAAGTACAATCATCCACCAATTTCTCCCACACCGTAGCTCTAAGCCGCTGAGCTGTTGCTGATCCTCACCTTCCCTTGACAGCGCTTTCGCAGCCAGACACACTCTGCCCATCTGCCCTTCCCTTGCCTCCCAGCACTCCCAAAACTAACACACACATTGTCAAGCTCATTCTCACTCTCGTACAGACCACCTCCCAAACGGCAAACATCCACCAATTTCTCCCACACCGTAGCTCTAAGCCGCTGAGCTGTTGCTGATCCTCACCTTCCCTTGACAGCGCTTTCGCAGCCAGACACACTCTGCCCATCTGCCCTTCCCTTGCCTCCAGGCACTCCCAAAACTAACACACACCTTGTCAAGCTCATTCTCACTCTCGGTACAGACCAGCTCCCAAAGTACAATCATCCACCAATTTCTCCCACACCGTAGCTCTAAGCCGCTGAGCTGTTGCTGATCCTCACCTTCCCTTGACAGCGCTTTCGCAGCCAAACACACTCTGCCCATCTGCCCTTCCCTTGCCTCCAGGCACTCCCGATACACATTGTCAAGCTCATTCTCACTCTCGGTACAGACCACCTCCAAAACGGCAAATATCCAGCAATTTCTGCCACATTCTGCACATCAGGGCTGAGAGTTCTTCCTGGTCCTCACCTTCCCTTGCCAACGCTTTCGCAGCCACACAAACCCTGCGACTCTGCGCTTGCCTCCCAGCACTCCCAACACAAACTCTCAGGCTCACTCTCACTCCAGGCACACACCAGCTCCCAAAGTACAATCATCCACCAATTTCTCCCACACCATAGCTCTAAGCCGCTGAGCTGTTGCTGATCCTCACCTTCCCTTGACAGCGCTTTTGCAGCCACACACACTCTGCCCATCTGCCCTTCCCTTGCCTCCAGGCACTCCCGATACACATTGTCAAGCTCATTCTCACTCTCGGTACAGACCAGCTCCCAAAGTACAATCATCCACCAATTTCTCCCACACCGTAGCTCTAGGCCGCTGAGCTCTTGCTGATCCTCACCTTCCCTTGACAGCGCTTTCGCAGCCAAACACACTCTGCCCATCTGCCCTTCCCTTGCCTCCCAGCACTCAGAAAACTAACACACACATTGTCAAGCTCATTCTCACTCTCGTACAGACCAGCTCCCAAAGTACAATCATCCACCAATTTCTCCCACACCGTAGCTCTAAGCCGCTGAGCTGTTGCTGATCCTCACCTTCGCTTGACAGCGCTTTCGCAGCCAAACACACTCTGCCCATCTGCCCTTCCCTTGCCTCCAGGCACTCCCAAAATTAACACACACATTGTCAAGCTCATTCTCACTCTCGTACAGACCACCTCCCAAACGGCAAACATCCACCAATTTCTCCCACACCGTAGCTCTAGGCCGCTGAGCTGTTGCTGATCCTCACCTTCCCTTGACAGCGCTTTTGCAGCCAGACACACTCTGCCCATCTGCCCTTCCCTTGCCTCCAGGCACTCCCAAAACTAACACACACCTTGTCAAGCTCATTCTCACGCTCGTACACACCAGCTCCCAAAGTACAATCATCCACCAATTTCTCCCACACCGTAGCTCTAAGCCGCTGAGCTGTTGCTGATCCTCACCTTCCCTTGACAGCGCTTTCGCTGCCAAACACACTCTGCCCATCTGCCTTTGCCTTGCCTCCCAGCACACCCAATATTAACACACAAATTGTCCAGCTCATTCTGACTCTCGGTACAGACCAGCTCCCAAAGTACAGTCATCCACCAATTTCTCCCACACCGTAGCTCTAAGCCGCTGAGCTGTTGCTGATCCTCACCTTCCCTTGACAGCGCTTTCGCAGCCAGACACACTCTGCCCATCTGCCCTTGCCGTGCCTCCAGGCACTCCCAAAACTAACACACACCTTGTCAAGCTCATTCTCACGCTCGTACACACCAGCTCCCAAAGTACAATCATCCACCAATTTCTCCCACACCGTAGCTCTAAGCCGCTGAGCTGTTGCTGATTCTCACCTTCCCTTGACAGCGCTTTCGCAGCCAAACACACTCTGACCTTCTACCCTTCCCTTGCCTCCAGGCACTCCCAAAACTAACACACACCTTGTCAAGCTCATTCTGACTCTCGGTACAGACCAGCTCCCAAAGTACAATCATCCACCAATTTCTCCCACACCGTAGCTCTAAGCCGCTGAGCTGTTGCTGATCCTCACCTTCCCTTGACAGCGCTTTCGCAGCCAGACACACTCTGCCCATCTGCCCTTGCCGTGCCTCCCAGCACTCCCAAAACTAACACACACCTTGTCAAGCTCATTCTGACTCTCGTACACACCAGCTCCCAAAGTACAATCATCCACCAATTTCTCCCACACCGTAGCTCTAAGCCGCTGAGCTGTTGCTGATCCTCACCTTCCCTTGACAGCGCTTTCGCAGCCAAACACACTCTGCCCATCTGCCCTTCCCTTGCCTCCCAGCACTCCCAAAATTAACACACACATTGTCAAGCTCATTCTCACGCTCGTACACACCAGCTCCCAAAGTACAATCATCCACCAATTTCTCCCACACCGTAGCTCTAAGCCGCTGAGCTGTTGCTGATCCTCACCTTCCCTTGACAGCGCTTTCGCAGCCAAACACACTCTGCCCATCTGCCCTTCCCTTGCCTCCCAGCACTCCCAAAATTAACACACACATTGTCAAGCTCATTCTCACGCTCGTACACACCAGCTCCAAAAGTACAATCATCCACCAATTTCTCCCACACCGTAGCTCTAAGCCGCTGAGCTGTTGCTGATCCTCACCTTCCCTTGAAAGTGCTTTCGCAGCCAAACACACTCTTCCCTTCTGCCTTTGCCTTGCCTCCCAGCACACCCAAAATTAACACACACATTGTCAAGCTCATTCTGACTCTCGTACAGACCAGCTCCCAAAGTACAATCATCCACCAATTTCTCCCACACCGTAGCTCTAAGCCGCTGAGCTGTTGCTGATCCTCACCTTCCCTTGACAGCGCTTTCGCAGCCAAACACACTCTGCCCATCTGCCCTTCCCTTGCCTCCCAGCACTCCCAAAACTAACACACACATTGTCAAGCTCATTCTCACTCTCGTAGAGACCACCTCCCAAACGGCAAACATCCACCAATTTCTGCCACACCGTAGCTCTAAGCCGCTGAGCTGTTGCTGATCCTCACCTTCCCTTGACAGCGCTTTCGCAGCCAGACACACTCTGCCCATCTGCCCTTCCCTTGCCTACAGGCACTCCCAAAACTAACACACACCTTGTCAAGCTCATTCTCACGCTCGTACACACCAGCTCCCAAAGTACAATCATCCACCAATTTCTCCCACACCGTAGCTCTAAGCCTCTGAGCTGTTGCTGATCCTCACCTTCCCTTGACAGCGCTTTCGCAGCCAAACACACTCTGCCCATCTGCCCTTGCCTTGTCTCCCACCACTCCCAACACAACACATTGTCAAGCTCATTCTCACGCTCGGTACAGACCAGCTCCCAAAGTATTATCATCCACCAATTTCTCCCACACCGTAGCTCTAAGCCGCTGAGCTGTTGCTGATCCTCACCTTCCCTTGACAGCGCTTTCGCAGCCAGACACACTCTGCCCATCTGCCCTTCCCTTGCCTCCAGGCACTCCCGATACACATTGTCAAGCTCATTCTCACTCTCGGTACAGACCACCTCCAAAACGGCAAATATCCAGCAATTTCTGCCACATTCTGCACATCAGGGCTGAGTGTTCTTCCTGGTCCTCACCTTCCCTTGCCAACGCTTTCGCAGCCACACAAACCCTGCGACTCTGCGCTTGCCTCCCAGCACTCCCAACACAAACTCTCAGGCTCACTCTCACACCAGGCACACACCAGCTCCCAAAGTACAATCATCCACCAATTTCTCCCACACCATAGCTCTAAGCCGCTGAGCTGTTGCTGATCCTCACCTTCCCTTGACAGCGCTTTTGCAGCCAGACACACTCTGCCCATCTGCCCTTCCCTTGCCTCCAGGCACTCCCGATACACATTGTCAAGCTCATTCTCACTCTCGGTACAGACCAGCTCCCAAAGTACAATCATCCACCAATTTCTCCCACACCGTAGCTCTAGGCCGCTGAGCTGTTGCTGATCCTCACCTTCCCTTGACAGCGCTTTCGCAGCCAAACACACTCTGACCTTCTACCCTTGCCTTGCCTCCAGGCACTCCCAATATTAACACACACATTGTCAAGCTCATTCTGACTCTCGTAACAGACCAGCTCCCAAAGTACAATCATCCACCAATTTCTCCCACACCGTAGCTCTAAGCCGCTGAGCTGTTGCTGATCCTCACCTTCCCTTGACAGCGCTTTCGCAGCCAGACATACTGTGCCCATCTGCCCTTGCCGTGCCTCCCAGCACTCCCAAAACTAACACACACCTTGTCAAGCTCATTCTCACTCTCGTACACACCAGCTCCCAAAGTACAATCATCCACCAATTTCTCCCACACCGTAGCTCTAGGCCGCTGAGCTCTTGCTGATCCTCACCTTCCCTTGAAAGTGCTTTCGCAGCCAAACACACTCTGCCCTTCTGCCTTTGCCTTGCCTCCCAGCACACCCAAAATTAACACACACATTGTCAAGCTCATTCTGACTCTCGGTACAGACCAGCTCCCAAAGTACAATCATCCACCAATTTCGCCGACACCGTAGCTCTAAGCCGCTGAGCTGTTGCTGATCCTCACCTTCCCTTGACAGCGCTTTCGCAGCCAGACACACTCTGCCCATCTGCCCTTCCCTTGCCTCCAGGCACTCCCAAAATTAACACACACCTTGTCAAGCTCATTCTCACGCTCGTACACACCAGCTCCCAAAGTACAATCATCCACCAATTTCTCCCACACCGTAGCTCTAAGCCGCTGAGCTGTTGCTGATCCTCACCTTCCCTTGACAGCGCTTTCGCAGAAAGACACACTCTGCCCATCTGCCCTTGCCTTGCCTCCCAGCCCTCCCAAAACTAACACACACATTGTCAAGCTCATTCTCACTCTCGTACAGACCAGCTCCCAAAGTACAATCATCCACCAATTTCTCCCACACCGTAGCTCTAAGCCTCTGAGCTGTTGCTGATCCTCACCTTCCCTTGACAGCGCTTTCGCAGCCAAACACACTCTGCCCTTCTGCCTTTGCCTTGCCTCCCATCACACCCAAAATTAACACACACATTGTCAAGCTCATTTTACTCTCGGTACAGACCACCTCCCAAACGGCAAACATCCAGCAATTTCTGCCACACTCTGCACATCAGGGCTGAGAGCACATCCTGATACTCACCTTCCCTTGACAGCGCTTTCGCAGCCAAACACACTCTGACCTTCTACCCTTGCCTTGCCTCCAGGCAGTCCCAAAAACTAACACACACCTTGTCAAGCTCATTCTCACTCTCGTACAGACCAGCTCCCAAAGTACAATCATCCACCAATTTCTCCCACACCGTAGCTCTAGGCCGCTGAGCTCTTGCTGATCCTCACCTTCCCTTGAAAGTGCTTTCGCAGCAAAAACACACTCTGCCCTTCTGCCTTTGCCTTGCCTCCCAGCACACCCAAAATTAACACACACATTGTCAAGCTCATTCTGACTCTCGTACAGACCAGCTCCCAAAGTACAATCATCCACCAATTTCTCCCACACCGTAGCTCTAAGCCGCTGAGCTGTTGCTGATCCTCACCTTCCCTTGACAGCGCTTTCGCAGCCAGACACACTCTGCCCATCTGCCCTTCCCTTGCCTACAGGCACTCCCAAAACTAACACACACCTTGTCAAGCTCATTCTCACGCTCGTACACACCAGCTCCCAAAGTACAATCATCCACCAATTTCTCCCACACCGTAGCTCTAAGCCTCTGAGCTGTTGCTGATCCTCACCTTCCCTTGACAGCGCTTTCGCAGCCAAACACACTCTGCCCATCTGCCCTTGCCTTGTCTCCCACCACTCCCAACACAACACATTGTCAAGCTCATTCTCACTCTCGGTACAGACCAGCTCCCAAAGTACAATCATCCACCAATTTCTCCCACACCGTAGCTCTAGGCCGCTGAGCTCTTGCTGATCCTCACCTTCCCTTGAAAGTGCTTTCGCAGCCAAACACACTCTGCCCATCTGCCCTTCCCTTGCCTCCCAGCACTCCCAAAACTAACACACACCTTGTCAAGCTCATTCTCACTCTCGTACACACCAGCTCCCAAAGTACAATCATCCACCAATTTCTCCCACACCGTAGCTCTAAGCCGCTGAGCTGTTGCTGATCCTCACCTTCCCTTGACAGCGCTTTCGCAGCCAAACACACTCTGCCCTTCTGCCTTTGCCTTGCCTCCCATCACACCCAAAACTAACACACACATTGTCAAGCTCATTTTCACTCTCGGTACAGACCACCTCCCAAACGGCAAACATCCAGCAATTTCTGCCACACTCTGCACATCAGGGCTGAGAGCACATCCTGATACTCACCTTCCCTTGACAGCGCTTTCGCAGCCAAACACACTCTGCCCATCTGCCCTTGCCTTGCCTCCAGGCACTCCCAAAATTAACACACACATTGTCAAGCTCATTCTGACTCTCGTAACAGACCAGCTCCCAAAGTACAATCATCCACCAATTTCTCCCACACCGTAGCTCTAAGCCGCTGAGCTGTTGCTGATCCTCACCTTCCCTTGACAGCGCTTTCGCAGCCAAACACACTCTGCCCTTCTGTCCTTCCCTTGCCTCCCAGCACTCCGAAAACTAACAGACACCTTGTCAAGCTCATTCTCACGCTCGTACACACCAGCTCCCAAAGTACAATCATCCACCAATTTCTCCCACACCGTAGCTCTAAGCCTCTGAGCTGTTGCTGAGCCTCACCTTCCCTTGACAGCGCTTTCGCAGCCAAGCACACTCTGCCCATCTGCCCTTCCCTTGTCTCCCACCACTCCCAACACAACACATTGTCAAGCTCATTCTCACTCTCGGTACAGACCAGCTCCCAAAGTACAATCATCCACCAATTTCTCCCACACCGTAGCTCTAGGCCGCTGAGCTGTTGCTGATCCTCACCTTCCCTTGACAGCGCTTTCGCAGCCAGACACACTCTGCCCATCTGCCCTTCCCTTGCCTCCAGGCACTCCCGATACACATTGTCAAGCTCATTCTCACTCTCGGTACAGACCACCTCCAAAACGGCAAATATCCAGCAATTTCTGCCACATTCTGCACATCAGGGCTGAGAGTTCTTCCTGGTCCTCACCTTCCCTTGCCAACGCTTTCGCAGCCACACAAACCCTGCGACTCTGCGCTTGCCTCCCAGCACTCCCAACACAAACTCTCAGGCTCACTCTCACTCCAGGCACACACCAGCTCCCAAAGTACAATCATCCACCAATTTCTCCCACACCATAGCTCTAAGCCGCTGAGCTGTTGCTGATCCTCACCTTCCCTTGACAGCGCTTTTGCAGCCAGACACACTCTGCCCATCTGTCCTTCCCTTGCCTCCCAGCACTCCGAAAACTAACAGACACCTTGTCAAGCTCATTCTCACTCTCGTACACACCAGCTCCCAAAGTACAATCATCCACCAATTTCTCCCACACCGTAGCTCTAAGCCTCTGAGCTGTTGCTGATCCTCACCTTCCCTTGACAGCGCTTTCGCAGCCAAACACACTCTGCCCATCTGCCCTTGCCTTGTCTCCCACCACTCCCAACACAACACATTGTCAAGCTCATTCTCACTCTCGGTACAGACCAGCTCCCAAAGTACAATCATCCACCAATTTCTCCCACACCGTAGCTCTAGGCCGCTGAGCTGTTGCTGATCCTCACCTTCCCTTGACAGCGCTTTCGCAGCCAGACACACTCTGCCCATCTGCCCTTCCCTTGCCTCCAGGCACTCCCGATACACATTGTCAAGCTCATTCTCACTCTCGGTACAGACCACCTCCAAAACGGCAAATATCCAGCAATTTCTGCCACATTCTGCACATCAGGGCTGAGAGTTCTTCCTGGTCCTCACCTTCCCTTGCCAACGCTTTCGCAGCCACACAAACCCTGCGACTCTGCGCTTGCCTCCCAGCACTCCCAACACAAACTCTCAGGCTCACTCTCACTCCAGGCACACACCAGCTCCCAAAGTACAATCATCCACCAATTTCTCCCACACCGTAGCTCTAAGCCGCTGAGCTGTTGCTGATCCTCACCTTCCCTTGACAGCGCTTTTGCAGCCAAACACACTCTGCCCATCTGCCCTTGCCTTGCCTCCAGGCACTCCCGATACACATTGTCAAGCTCATTCTCACTCTCGGTACAGACCACCTCCAAAACGGCAAATATCCAGCAATTTCTGCCACATTCTGCACATCAGGGCTGAGAGTTCTTCCTGGTCCTCACCTTCCCTTGCCAACGCTTTCGCAGCCACACAAACCCTGCGACTCTGCGCTTGCCTCCCAGCACTCCCAACACAAACTCTCAGGCTCACTCTCACTCCAGGCACACACCAGCTCCCAAAGTACAATCATCCACCAATTTCTCCCACACCGTAGCTCTAGGCCGCTGAGCTGTTGCTGATCCTCACCTTCCCTTGACAGCGCTTTCGCAGCCAGACACACTCTGCCCATCTGCCCTTCCCTTGCCTCCAGGCACTCCCAAAATTAACACACACATTGTCAAGCTCATTCTGACTCTTGTAACAGACCAGCTCCCAAAGTACAATCATCCACCAATTTCTCCCACACCGTAGCTCTAAGCCGCTGAGCTGTTGCTGATCCTCACCTTCCCTTGACAGCGCTTTCGCAGCCAGACACACTGTGCCCATCGGCCCTTGCCGTGCCTCCCAGCACTCCCAAAACTAACACACACCTTGTCAAGCTCATTCTCACTCTCGTACACACCAGCTCCCAAAGTACAATCATCCACCAATTTCTCCCACACCGTAGCTCTAAGCCGCTGAGGTGTTGCTGATCCTCACCTTCCCTTGACAGCGCTTTCGCAGCCAAACACACTCTGCCCTTCTGTCCTTCCCTTGCCTCCCAGCACTCCGAAAACTAACAGACACCTTGTCAAGCTCATTCTCACTCTCGTACACACCAGCTCCCAAAGTACAATCATCCACCAATTTCTCCCACACCGTAGCTCTAAGCCTCTGAGCTGTTGCTGAGCCTCACCTTCCCTTGACAGCGCTTTCGCAGCCAAACACACTCTGCCCATCTGCCCTTCCCTTGTCTCCCACCACTCCCAACACAACACATTGTCAAGCTCATTCTCACTCTCGGTACAGACCAGCTCCCAAAGTACAATCATCCACCAATTTCTCCCACACCGTAGCTCTAGGCCGCTGAGCTGTTGCTGATCCTCACCTTCCCTTGACAGCGCTTTCGCAGCCAGACACACTCTGCCCATCTGCCCTTCCCTTGCCTCCAGGCACTCCCGATACACATTGTCAAGCTCATTCTCACTCTCGGTACAGACCACCTCCAAAACGGCAAATATCCAGCAATTTCTGCCACATTCTGCACATCAGGGCTGAGAGTTCTTCCTGGTCCTCACCTTCCCTTGCCAACGCTTTCGCAGCCACACAAACCCTGCGACTCTGCGCTTGCCTCCCAGCACTCCCAACACAAACTCTCAGGCTCACTCTCACTCCAGGCACACACCAGCTCCCAAAGTACAATCATCCACCAATTTCTCCCACACCATAGCTCTAAGCCGCTGAGCTGTTGCTGATCCTCACCTTCCCTTGACAGCGCTTTTGCAGCCAGACACACTCTGCCCATCTGTCCTTCCCTTGCCTCCCAGCACTCCGAAAACTAACAGACACCTTGTCAAGCTCATTCTCACTCTCGTACACACCAGCTCCCAAAGTACAATCATCCACCAATTTCTCCCACACCGTAGCTCTAAGCCTCTGAGCTGTTGCTGATCCTCACCTTCCCTTGACAGCGCTTTCGCAGCCAAACACACTCTGCCCATCTGCCCTTGCCTTGTCTCCCACCACTCCCAACACAACACATTGTCAAGCTCATTCTCACGCTCGGTACAGACCAGCTCCCAAAGTATTATCATCCACCAATTTCTCCCACACCGTAGCTCTAAGCCGCTGAGCTGTTGCTGATCCTCACCTTCCCTTGACAGCGCTTTCGCAGCCAGACACACTCTGCCCATCTGCCCTTCCCTTGCCTCCAGGCACTCCCGATACACATTGTCAAGCTCATTCTCACTCTCGGTACAGACCACCTCCAAAACGGCAAATATCCAGCAATTTCTGCCACATTCTGCACATCAGGGCTGAGTGTTCTTCCTGGTCCTCACCTTCCCTTGCCAACGCTTTCGCAGCCACACAAACCCTGCGACTCTGCGCTTGCCTCCCAGCACTCCCAACACAAACTCTCAGGCTCACTCTCACTCCAGGCACACACCAGCTCCCAAAGTACAATCATCCACCAATTTCTCCCACACCATAGCTCTAAGCCGCTGAGCTGTTGCTGATCCTCACCTTCCCTTGACAGCGCTTTTGCAGCCAGACACACTCTGCCCATCTGCCCTTCCCTTGCCTCCAGGCACTCCCGATACACATTGTCAAGCTCATTCTCACTCTCGGTACAGACCAGCTCCCAAAGTACAATCATCCACCAATTTCTCCCACACCGTAGCTCTAGGCCGCTGAGCTGTTGCTGATCCTCACCTTCCCTTGACAGCGCTTTCGCAGCCAAACACACTCTGACCTTCTACCCTTGCCTTGCCTCCAGGCACTCCCAATATTAACACACACATTGTCAAGCTCATTCTGACTCTCGTAACAGACCAGCTCCCAAAGTACAATCATCCACCAATTTCTCCCACACCGTAGCTCTAAGCCGCTGAGCTGTTGCTGATCCTCACCTTCCCTTGACAGCGCTTTCGCAGCCAGACATACTGTGCCCATCTGCCCTTGCCTTGTCTCCCAGCACTCCCAAACCTAACACACATATTTTCAAGCACATTCTCACTCTCGGTACAGACCAGCTCCCAAAGTACAATCATCCACCAATTTCTCCCACACCGTAACTCTAGGCCGCTGAGCTGTTGCTGATCCTCACCTTCCCTTGAAAGTGCTTTCGCAGCCAAACACACTCTGCCCTTCTGCCTTTGCCTTGCCTCCCAGCACACCCAAAATTAACACACACATTGTCAAGCTCATTCTGACTCTCGGTACAGACCAGCTCCCAAAGTACAATCATCCACCAATTTCGCCGACACCGTAGCTCTAAGCCGCTGAGCTGTTGCTGATCCTCACCTTCCCTTGACAGCGCTTTCGCAGCCAGACACACTCTGCCCATCTGCCCTTCCCTTGCCTCCAGGCACTCCCAAAATTAACACACACCTTGTCAAGCTCATTCTCACGCTCGTACACACCAGCTCCCAAAGTACAATCATCCACCAATTTCTCCCACACCGTAGCTCTAAGCCGCTGAGCTCTTGCTGATCCTCACCTTCCCTTGACAGCGCTTTCGCAGAAAGACACACTCTGCCCATCTGCCCTTGCCTTGCCTCCCAGCCCTCCCAAAACTAACACACACATTGTCAAGCTCATTCTCACTCTCGTACAGACCAGCTCCCAAAGTACAATCATCCACCAATTTCTCCCACACCGTAGCTCTAAGCCTCTGAGCTGTTGCTGATCCTCACCTTCCCTTGACAGCGCTTTCGCAGCCAAACACACTCTGCCCTTCTGCCTTTGCCTTGCCTCCCATCACACCCAAAATTAACACACACATTGTCAAGCTCATTTTCACTCTCGGTACAGACCACCTCCCAAACGGCAAACATCCAGCAATTTCTGCCACACTCTGCACATCAGGGCTGAGAGCACATCCTGATACTCACCTTCCCTTGACAGCGCTTTCGCAGCCAAACACACTCTGACCTTCTACCCTTCCCTTGCCTCCAGGCACTCCCAAAACTAACACACACCTTGTCAAGCTCATTCTCACTCTCGTACAGACCAGCTCCCAAAGTACAATCATCCACCAATTTCTCCCACACCGTAGCTCTAGGCCGCTGAGCTCTTGCTGATCCTCACCTTCCCTTGAAAGTGCTTTCGCAGCAAAAACACACTCTGCCCTTCTGCCTTTGCCTTGCCTCCCAGCACACCCAAAATTAACACACACATTGTCAAGCTCATTCTGACTCTCGTACAGACCAGCTCCCAAAGTACAATCATCCACCAATTTCTCCCACACCGTAGCTCTAAGCCGCTGAGCTGTTGCTGATCCTCACCTTCCCTTGACAGCGCTTTCGCAGCCAGACACACTCTGCCCATCTGCCCTTCCCTTGCCTACAGGCACTCCCAAAACTAACACACACCTTGTCAAGCTCATTCTCACGCTCGTACACACCAGCTCCCAAAGTACAATCATCCACCAATTTCTCCCACACCGTAGCTCTAAGCCTCTGAGCTGTTGCTGATCCTCACCTTCCCTTGACAGCGCTTTCGCAGCCAAACACACTCTGCCCATCTGCCCTTGCCTTGTCTCCCACCACTCCCAACACAACACATTGTCAAGCTCATTCTCACTCTCGGTACAGACCAGCTCCCAAAGTACAATCATCCACCAATTTCTCCCACACCGTAGCTCTAGGCCGCTGAGCTCTTGCTGATCCTCACCTTCCCTTGAAAGTGCTTTCGCAGCCAAACACACTCTGCCCATCTGCCCTTCCCTTGCCTCCCAGCACTCCCAAAACTAACACACACCTTGTCAAGCTCATTCTCACTCTCGTACACACCAGCTCCCAAAGTACAATCATCCACCAATTTCTCCCACACCGTAGCTCTAAGCCGCTGAGCTGTTGCTGATCCTCACCTTCCCTTGACAGCGCTTTCGCAGCCAAACACACTCTGCCCTTCTGCCTTTGCCTTGCCTCCCATCACACCCAAAACTAACACACACATTGTCAAGCTCATTTTCACTCTCGGTACAGACCACCTCCCAAACGGCAAACATCCAGCAATTTCTGCCACACTCTGCACATCAGGGCTGAGAGCACATCCTGATACTCACCTTCCCTTGACAGCGCTTTCGCAGCCAAACACACTCTGCCCATCTGCCCTTGCCTTGCCTCCAGGCACTCCCAAAATTAACACACACATTGTCAAGCTCATTCTGACTCTCGTAACAGACCAGCTCCCAAAGTACAATCATCCACCAATTTCTCCCACACCGTAGCTCTAAGCCGCTGAGCTGTTGCTGATCCTCACCTTCCCTTGACAGCGCTTTCGCAGCCAAACACACTCTGCCCTTCTGTCCTTCCCTTGCCTCCCAGCACTCCGAAAACTAACAGACACCTTGTCAAGCTCATTCTCACGCTCGTACACACCAGCTCCCAAAGTACAATCATCCACCAATTTCTCCCACACCGTAGCTCTAAGCCTCTGAGCTGTTGCTGAGCCTCACCTTCCCTTGACAGCGCTTTCGCAGCCAAGCACACTCTGCCCATCTGCCCTTCCCTTGTCTCCCACCACTCCCAACACAACACATTGTCAAGCTCATTCTCACTCTCGGTACAGACCAGCTCCCAAAGTACAATCATCCACCAATTTCTCCCACACCGTAGCTCTAGGCCGCTGAGCTGTTGCTGATCCTCACCTTCCCTTGACAGCGCTTTCGCAGCCAGACACACTCTGCCCATCTGCCCTTCCCTTGCCTCCAGGCACTCCCGATACACATTGTCAAGCTCATTCTCACTCTCGGTACAGACCACCTCCAAAACGGCAAATATCCAGCAATTTCTGCCACATTCTGCACATCAGGGCTGAGAGTTCTTCCTGGTCCTCACCTTCCCTTGCCAACGCTTTCGCAGCCACACAAACCCTGCGACTCTGCGCTTGCCTCCCAGCACTCCCAACACAAACTCTCAGGCTCACTCTCACTCCAGGCACACACCAGCTCCCAAAGTACAATCATCCACCAATTTCTCCCACACCATAGCTCTAAGCCGCTGAGCTGTTGCTGATCCTCACCTTCCCTTGACAGCGCTTTTGCAGCCAGACACACTCTGCCCATCTGTCCTTCCCTTGCCTCCCAGCACTCCGAAAACTAACAGACACCTTGTCAAGCTCATTCTCACTCTCGTACACACCAGCTCCCAAAGTACAATCATCCACCAATTTCTCCCACACCGTAGCTCTAAGCCTCTGAGCTGTTGCTGATCCTCACCTTCCCTTGACAGCGCTTTCGCAGCCAAACACACTCTGCCCATCTGCCCTTGCCTTGTCTCCCACCACTCCCAACACAACACATTGTCAAGCTCATTCTCACTCTCGGTACAGACCAGCTCCCAAAGTACAATCATCCACCAATTTCTCCCACACCGTAGCTCTAGGCCGCTGAGCTGTTGCTGATCCTCACCTTCCCTTGACAGCGCTTTCGCAGCCAGACACACTCTGCCCATCTGCCCTTCCCTTGCCTCCAGGCACTCCCGATACACATTGTCAAGCTCATTCTCACTCTCGGTACAGACCACCTCCAAAACGGCAAATATCCAGCAATTTCTGCCACATTCTGCACATCAGGGCTGAGAGTTCTTCCTGGTCCTCACCTTCCCTTGCCAACGCTTTCGCAGCCACACAAACCCTGCGACTCTGCGCTTGCCTCCCAGCACTCCCAACACAAACTCTCAGGCTCACTCTCACTCCAGGCACACACCAGCTCCCAAAGTACAATCATCCACCAATTTCTCCCACACCGTAGCTCTAAGCCGCTGAGCTGTTGCTGATCCTCACCTTCCCTTGACAGCGCTTTTGCAGCCAAACACACTCTGCCCATCTGCCCTTGCCTTGCCTCCAGGCACTCCCGATACACATTGTCAAGCTCATTCTCACTCTCGGTACAGACCACCTCCAAAACGGCAAATATCCAGCAATTTCTGCCACATTCTGCACATCAGGGCTGAGAGTTCTTCCTGGTCCTCACCTTCCCTTGCCAACGCTTTCGCAGCCACACAAACCCTGCGACTCTGCGCTTGCCTCCCAGCACTCCCAACACAAACTCTCAGGCTCACTCTCACTCCAGGCACACACCAGCTCCCAAAGTACAATCATCCACCAATTTCTCCCACACCGTAGCTCTAGGCCGCTGAGCTGTTGCTGATCCTCACCTTCCCTTGACAGCGCTTTCGCAGCCAGACACACTCTGCCCATCTGCCCTTGCCTTGCCTCCAGGCACTCCCAAAATTAACACACACATTGTCAAGCTCATTCTGACTCTTGTAACAGACCAGCTCCCAAAGTACAATCATCCACCAATTTCTCCCACACCGTAGCTCTAAGCCGCTGAGCTGTTGCTGATCCTCACCTTCCCTTGACAGCGCTTTCGCAGCCAGACACACTGTGCCCATCGGCCCTTGCCGTGCCTCCCAGCACTCCCAAAACTAACACACACCTTGTCAAGCTCATTCTCACTCTCGTACACACCAGCTCCCAAAGTACAATCATCCACCAATTTCTCCCACACCGTAGCTCTAAGCCGCTGAGGTGTTGCTGATCCTCACCTTCCCTTGACAGCGCTTTCGCAGCCAAACACACTCTGCCCTTCTGTCCTTCCCTTGCCTCCCAGCACTCCGAAAACTAACAGACACCTTGTCAAGCTCATTCTCACTCTCGTACACACCAGCTCCCAAAGTACAATCATCCACCAATTTCTCCCACACCGTAGCTCTAAGCCTCTGAGCTGTTGCTGAGCCTCACCTTCCCTTGACAGCGCTTTCGCAGCCAAACACACTCTGCCCATCTGCCCTTCCCTTGTCTCCCACCACTCCCAACACAACACATTGTCAAGCTCATTCTCACTCTCGGTACAGACCAGCTCCCAAAGTACAATCATCCACCAATTTCTCCCACACCGTAGCTCTAGGCCGCTGAGCTGTTGCTGATCCTCACCTTCCCTTGACAGCGCTTTCGCAGCCAGACACACTCTGCCCATCTGCCCTTCCCTTGCCTCCAGGCACTCCCGATACACATTGTCAAGCTCATTCTCACTCTCGGTACAGACCACCTCCAAAACGGCAAATATCCAGCAATTTCTGCCACATTCTGCACATCAGGGCTGAGAGTTCTTCCTGGTCCTCACCTTCCCTTGCCAACGCTTTCGCAGCCACACAAACCCTGCGACTCTGCGCTTGCCTCCCAGCACTCCCAACACAAACTCTCAGGCTCACTCTCACTCCAGGCACACACCAGCTCCCAAAGTACAATCATCCACCAATTTCTCCCACACCATAGCTCTAAGCCGCTGAGCTGTTGCTGATCCTCACCTTCCCTTGACAGCGCTTTTGCAGCCAGACACACTCTGCCCATCTGTCCTTCCCTTGCCTCCCAGCACTCCGAAAACTAACAGACACCTTGTCAAGCTCATTCTCACTCTCGTACACACCAGCTCCCAAAGTACAATCATCCACCAATTTCTCCCACACCGTAGCTCTAAGCCTCTGAGCTGTTGCTGATCCTCACCTTCCCTTGACAGCGCTTTCGCAGCCAAACACACTCTGCCCATCTGCCCTTGCCTTGTCTCCCACCACTCCCAACACAACACATTGTCAAGCTCATTCTCACTCTCGGTACAGACCAGCTCCCAAAGTACAATCATCCACCAATTTCTCCCACACCGTAGCTCTAGGCCGCTGAGCTGTTGCTGATCCTCACCTTCCCTTGACAGCGCTTTTGCAGCCAGACACACTCTGCCCATCTGCCCTTCCCTTGCCTCCAGGCACTCCCGATACACATTGTCAAGCTCATTCTCACTCTCGGTACAGACCACCTCCAAAACGGCAAATATCCAGCAATTTCTGCCACATTCTGCACATCAGGGCTGAGAGTTCTTCCTGGTCCTCACCTTCCCTTGCCAACGCTTTCGCAGCCACACAAACCCTGCGACTCTGCGCTTGCCTCCCAGCACTCCCAACACAAACTCTCAGGCTCACTCTCACTCCAGGCACACACCAGCTCCCAAAGTACAATCATCCACCAATTTCTCCCACACCGTAGCTCTAGGCCGCTGAGCTGTTGCTGATCCTCACCTTCCCTTGACAGCGCTTTCGCAGCCAGACACACTCTGCCCATCTGCCCTTGCCTTGCCTCCAGGCACTCCCAAAATTAACACACACATTGTCAAGCTCATTCTGACTCTTGTAACAGACCAGCTCCCAAAGTACAATCATCCACCAATTTCTCCCACACCGTAGCTCTAAGCCGCTGAGCTGTTGCTGATCCTCACCTTCCCTTGACAGCGCTTTCGCAGCCAGACACACTGTGCCCATCTGCCCTTGCCGTGCCTCCCAGCACTCCCAAAACTAACACACACCTTGTCAAGCTCATTCTCACTCTCGTACACACCAGCTCCCAAAGTACAATCATCCACCAATTTCTCCCACACCGTAGCTCTAGGCCGCTGAGCTGTTGCTGATCCTCACCTTCCCTTGACAGCGCTTTCGCAGCCAAACACACTCTGCCCTTCTGCCTTTGCCGTGCCTCCCAGCACACCCAAAATTAACACACACATTGTCAAGCTCATTCTCACTCTCGTAACAGACCAGCTCCCAAAGTACAATCATCCACCAATTTCTCCCACACCGTAGCTCTAGGCCGCTGAGCTGTTGCTGATCCTCACCTTCCCTTGACAGCGCTTTCGCAGCCAGACACACTCTGCCCATCTGCCCTTCCCTTGCCTCCAGGCACTCCCAAAACTAACACACACCTTGTCAAGCTCATTCTCACGCTCGTACACACCAGCTCCCAAAGTACAATCATCCACCAATTTCTCCCACACCGTAGCTCTAAGCCGCTGAGCTGTTGCTGATCCTCACCTTCCCTTGACAGCGCTTTCGCAGCCAAACACACTCTGCCCATCTGCCCTTGCCTTGTCTCCCACCACTCCCAACACAACACATTGTCAAGCTCATTCTCACTCTCGGTACAGACCAGCTCCCAAAGTACAATCATCCACCAATTTCTCCCACACCGTAGCTCTAGGCCGCTGAGCTGTTGCTGATCCTCACCTTCCCTTGACAGCGCTTTCGCAGCCAGACACACTCTGCCCATCTGCCCTTCCCTTGCCTCCAGGCACTCCCGATACACATTGTCAAGCTCATTCTCACTCTCGGTACAGACCACCTCCAAAACGGCAAATATCCAGCAATTCCTGCCACATTCTGCACATCAGGGCTGAGAGTTCTTCCTGGTCCTCACCTTCCCTTGCCAACGCTTTCGCAGCCACACAAACCCTGCGACTCTGCGCTTGCCTCCCAGCACTCCCAACACAAACTCTCAGGCTCACTCTCACTCCAGGCACACACCAGCTCCCAAAGTACAATCATCCACCAATTTCTCCCACACCATAGCTCTAAGCCGCTGAGCTGTTGCTGATCCTCACCTTCCCTTGACAGTGCTTTTGCAGCCAAACACACTCTGCCCATCTGCCCTTCCCTTGCCTCCAGGCACTCCCGATACACATTGTCAAGCTCATTCTCACTCTCGGTACAGACCAGCTCCCAAAGTACAATCATCCACCAATTTCTCCCACACCGTAGCTCTAGGCCGCTGAGCTGTTGCTGATCCTCACCTTCCCTTGACAGCGCTTTCGCAGCCAAACACACTCTGCCCATCTGCCCTTGCCTTGCCTCCAGGCACTCCCAAAATTAACACACACATTGTCAAGCTCATTCTGACTCTCGTAACAGAGCAGCTCCCAAAGTACAATCATCCACCAATTTCTCCCACACCGTAGCTCTAAGCCGCTGAGCTGTTGCTGATCCTCACCTTCCCTTGACAGCGCTTTCGCAGCCAGACACACTGTGCCCATCTGCCCTTGCCGTGCCTCCCAGCACTCCCAAAACTAACACACACCTTGTCAAGCTCATTCTCACTCTCGTACACACCAGCTCCCAAAGTACAATCATCCACCAATTTCTCCCACACCGTAGCTCTAAGCCTCTGAGCTGTTGCTGATCCTCACCTTCCCTTGACAGCGCTTTCGCAGCCAAACACACTCTGCCCATCTGCCCTTGCCTTGTCTCCCACCACTCCCAACACAACACATTGTCAAGCTCATTCTCACTCTCGGTACAGACCAGCTCCCAAAGTACAATCATCCACCAATTGCTCCCACACCGTAGCTCTAAGCCTCTGAGCTGTTGCTGATCCTCACCTTCCCTTGACAGCGCTTTCGCAGCCAGACACACTCTGCCCATCTGCCCTTCCCTTGCCTCCAGGCACTCCCGATACACATTGTCAAGCTCATTCTCACGCTCGGTACAGACCACCTCCCAAAGTATTATCATCCACCAATTTCTCCCACACCGTAGCTCTAAGCCGCTGAGCTGTTGCTGATCCTCACCTTCCCTTGACAGCGCTTTCGCAGCCAGACACACTCTGCCCATCTGCCCTTCCCTTGCCTCCCAGCACTCCCAAAATTAACACACACCTTGTCAAGCTCATTCTCACTCTCGGTACAGACCACCTCCAAAAGGGCAAACGTCCAGCAATTTCTGCCACACTCTGCACATCAGGGCTGAGAGCTCTTCCTGGTCCTCACTTACCCTTGCCAACGCTTTCGCAGCCACACAAACCCTGCGACTCTGCGCTTGCCTGCCGGCACTCCCAACACACACTCGCAGGCTCACTCTCACTCCAGGCACACACCAGCTCCCAAAGTACAATCATCCACCAATTTCTCCCACACCATAGCTCTAGGCCGCTGAGCTGTTGCTGATCCTCACCTTCCCTTGACAGCGCTTTCGCAGCCAGACACACTCTGCCCATCTGCCCTTCCCTTGCCTCCAGGCACTCCCAAAACTAACACACACCTTGTCAAGCTCATTCTCACGCTCGTACACACCAGCTCCCAAAGTACAATCATCCACCAATTTCTCCCACACCGTAGCTCTAAGCCGCTGAGCTGTTGCTGATCCTCACCTTCCCTTGACAGCGCTTTCGCAGAAAGACACACTCTGCCCATCTGCCCTTGCCTTGCCTCCCAGCCCTCCCAAAACTAACACACACATTGTCAAGCTCATTCTCACTCTCGGTACAGACCAGCTCCCAAAGTACAATCATCCACCAATTTCTCCCACACCGTAGCTCTAGGCCGCTGAGCTGTTGCTGATCCTCACCTTCCCTTGACAGCGCTTTCGCAGCCAAACACACTCTGACCTTCTGCCTTTGCCTTGCCTCCAGGCACTCCCAATATTAACACACACATTGTCAAGCTCATTCTCACTCTCGGTACAGACCAGCTCCCAAAGTACAATCATCCACCAATTTCTCCCACACCGTAGCTCTAAGCCGCTGAGCTGTTGCTGATCCTCACCTTCCCTTGACAGCGCTTTCGCAGCCAGACACACTCTGCCCATCTGCCCTTGCCTTGCCTCCAGGCACTCCCAAAACTAACACACACCTTGTCAAGCTCATTCTCACGCTCGTACACACCAGCTCCCAAAATACAATCATCCACCAATTTCTCCCACACCGTAGCTCTAAGCCGCTGAGCTGTTGCTGATCCTCACCTTCCCTTGACAGCGCTTTCGCAGCCAAACACACTCTGCCCTTCTGCCTTTGCCTTGCCTCCCAGCACACCCAAAATTAACACACACATTGTCAAGCTCATTCTCACTCTCGGTACAGACCACCTCCAAAAGGGCAAACGTCCAGCAATTTCTGCCACACTCTGCACATCAGGGCTGAGAGCTCTTCCTGGTCCTCACTTACCCTTGCCAACGCTTTCGCAGCCACACAAACCCTGCGACTCTGCGCTTGCCTGCCGGCACTCCCAACACACACTCTCAGGCTCACTCTCACTCCAGGAACACACCACCTCCCAAAGTACAATCATCCACCAATTTCTCCCACACCGTAGCTCTAAGCCGCTGAGCTGTTGCTGATCCTCACCTTCCCTTGACAGCGCTTTCGCAGCCAAACACACTCTGCCCTTCTGCCTTTGCCTTGCCTCCCATCACACCCAAAATGAACACACACATTGTCAAGCTCATTTTCACTCTCGGTACAGACCACCTCCCAAACGGCAAACATCCAGCAATTTCTGCCACACTCTGCACATCAGGGCTGAGAGCACATCCTGATACTCACCTTCCCTTGACAGCGCTTTCGCAGCCAAACACACTCTGCCCATCTGCCCTTCCCTTGCCTCCCAGGCACTCCCAATATTAACACACACATTGTCCAGCTCATTCTGACTCTCGGTACAGACCAGCTCCCAAAGTACAATCATCCACCAATTTCTCCCACACCGTAGCTCTAAGCCGCTGAGCTGTTGCTGATCCTCACCTTCCCTTGACAGCGCTTTCGCAGCCAGACACACTCTGCCCATCTGCCCTTCCCTTGCCTCCAGGCACTCCCAAAACTAACACACACCTTGTCATGCTCATTCTCACGCTCGTACACACCAGCTCCCAAAGTACAATCATCCACCAATTTCTCCCACACCGTAGCTCTAAGCCGCTGAACTGTTGCTGATCCTCACCTTCCCTTGACAGCGCTTTCGCCGCCAAACACACTCTGCCCATCTGCCTTTGCCTTGCCTCCAGGCACACCCAATATTAACACACAAATTGTCCAGCTCATTCTGACTCTCGGTACAGACCAGCTCCCAAAGTACAGTCATCCACCAATTTCTCCCACACCGTAGCTCTAGGCCGCTGAGCTGTTGCTGATCCTCACCTTCCCTTGACAGCGCTTTCGCAGCCAGACACACTCTGCCCATCTGCCCTTCCCTTGCCTCCAGGCACTCCCAAAACTAACACACACCTTGTCAAGCTCATTCTCACGCTCGTACACACCAGCTCCCAAAGTACAATCATCCACCAATTTCTCCCACACCGTAGCTCTAAGCCGCTGAGCTGTTGCTGATCCTCACCTTCCCTTGACAGCGCTTTCGCAGAAAGACACACTCTGCCCATCTGCCCTTGCCTTGCCTCCCAGCCCTCCCAAAACTAACACACACATTGTCAAGCTCATTCTCACTCTCGGTACAGACCAGCTCCCAAAGTACAATCATCCACCAATTTCTCCCACACCGTAGCTCTAGGCCGCTGAGCTGTTGCTGATCCTCACCTTCCCTTGACAGCGCTTTCGCAGCCAAACACACTCTGACCTTCTGCCTTTGCCTTGCCTCCAGGCACTCCCAATATTAACACACACATTGTCAAGCTCATTCTCACTCTCGGTACAGACCACCTCCCAAAGTACAATCATCCACCAATTTCTCCCACACCGTAGCTCTAAGCCGCTGAGCTGTTGCTGATCCTCACCTTCCCTTGACAGCGCTTTCGCAGCCAGACACACTCTGCCCATCTGCCCTTGCCTTGCCTCCAGGCACTCCCAAAACTAACACACACCTTGTCAAGCTCATTCTCACGCTCGTACACACCAGCTCCCAAAATACAATCATCCACCAATTTCTCCCACACCGTAGCTCTAAGCCGCTGAGCTGTTGCTGATCCTCACCTTCCCTTGACAGCGCTTTCGCAGCCAAACACACTCTGCCCTTCTGCCTTTGCCTTGCCTCCCAGCACACCCAAAATTAACACACACATTGTCAAGCTCATTCTCACTCTCGGTACAGACCACCTCCAAAAGGGCAAACGTCCAGCAATTTCTGCCACACTCTGCACATCAGGGCTGAGAGCTCTTCCTGGTCCTCACTTACCCTTGCCAACGCTTTCGCAGCCACACAAACCCTGCGACTCTGCGCTTGCCTGCCGGCACTCCCAACACACACTCTCAGGCTCACTCTCACTCCAGGAACACACCACCTCCCAAAGTACAATCATCCACCAATTTCTCCCACACCGTAGCTCTAAGCCGCTGAGCTGTTGCTGATCCTCACCTTCCCTTGACAGCGCTTTCGCAGCCAAACACACTCTGCCCTTCTGCCTTTGCCTTGCCTCCCATCACACCCAAAATGAACACACACATTGTCAAGCTCATTTTCACTCTCGGTACAGACCACCTCCCAAACGGCAAACATCCAGCAATTTCTGCCACACTCTGCACATCAGGGCTGAGAGCACATCCTGATACTCACCTTCCCTTGACAGCGCTTTCGCAGCCAAACACACTCTGCCCATCTGCCCTTCCCTTGCCTCCCAGGCACTCCCAATATTAACACACACATTGTCCAGCTCATTCTGACTCTCGGTACAGACCAGCTCCCAAAGTACAATCATCCACCAATTTCTCCCACACCGTAGCTCTAAGCCGCTGAGCTGTTGCTGATCCTCACCTTCCCTTGACAGCGCTTTCGCAGCCAAACACACTCTGCCCTTCTGCCTTTGCCTTGCCTCCCATCACACCCAAAACTAACACACACATTGTCAAGCTCATTTTCACGCTCGGTACAGACCACATCCCAAACGGCAAACATCCAGCAATTTCTGCCACACTCTGCACATCAGGGCTGAGAGCATATCCTGATACTCACCTTCCCTTGACAGCGCTTTCGCAGCCAAACACACTCTGCCCATTTGCCCTTGCCTTGCCTCCAGGCACTCCCAAAACTAACACATATATTGTCAAGCTCATTCTGACTCTCGTACAGAGCAGCTCCCAAAGTACAATCATCCACCAATTTCTCCCACACCGTAGCTCTAGGCCGCTGAGCTCTTGCTGATCCTCACCTTCCCTTGAAAGTGCTTCCGCAGCCAAACACACTCTGCCCTTCTGCCTTTGCCTTGCCTCCCAGCACACCCAAAATTAACACACACATTGTCAAGCTCATTCTGACTCTCGTAACAGACCAGCTCCCAAAGTACAATCATCCACCAATTTCTCCCACACCGTAGCTCTAAGCCGCTGAGCTGTTGCTGATCCTCACCTTCCCTTGACAGCGCTTTCGCAGCCAAACACACTCTGCCCATCTGCCCTTCCCTTGCCTCCAGGCACTCCCAAAACTAACACA
Organism: Pelecanus crispus; assembly: GCF_030463565.1. Lineage (NCBI taxonomy): Eukaryota > Metazoa > Chordata > Aves > Pelecaniformes > Pelecanidae > Pelecanus > Pelecanus crispus. The sequence continues at coordinate 2,060,434 of NC_134665.1, forward strand.
CACCTTGTCAAGCTCATTCTCACTCTCGTAAACACCAGCTCCCAAAGTACAATCATCCACCAATTTCTCCCACACCGTAGCTCTAAGCCGCTGAGCTGTTGCTGATCCTCACCTTCCCTTGACAGCGCTTTCGCAGCCAGACACACTGTGCCCATCTGCCCTTGCCGTGCCTCCCAGCACTCCCAAAACTAACACACACCTTGTCAAGCTCATTCTCACGCTCGTACAGACCAGCTCCCAAAGTACAATCATCCACCAATTTCTCCCACACCGTAGCTCTAAGCCTCTGAGCTGTTGTTGATCCTCACCTTCCCTTGACAGCGCTTTCGCAGCCAAACACACTCTGCCCATCTGCCCTTCCCTTGCCTCCAGGCACTCCCGATACACATTGTCAAGCTCATTCTCACTCTCGGTACAGACCAGCTCCCAAAGTACAATCATCCACCAATTTCTCCCACACCGTAGCTCTAGGCCGCTGAGCTGTTGCTGATCCTCACCTTCCCTTGACAGCGCTTTCGCAGCCAGACACACTCTGCCCATCTGCCCTTCCCTTGCCTCCCAGCACTCCCAAAACTAACACACACCTTGTCAAGCTCATTCTCACTCTCGTACACACCAGCTCCCAAAGTACAATCATCCACCAATTTCTCCCACACCGTAGCTCTAAGCCGCTGAGCTGTTGCTGATCCTCACCTTCCCTTGACAGCGCTTTCGCAGCCAAACACACTCTGACCTTCTACCCTTCCCTTGCCTCCAGGCACTCCCAAAACTAACACACACCTTGTCAAGCTCATTCTGACTCTCGTACAGACCACCTCCCAAACGGCAAACATCCAGCAATTTCTGCCACACTCTGCACATCAGGGCTGAGAGCACATCCTGATACTCACCTTCCCTTGACAGCGCTTTCGCAGCCAAACACACTCTGCCCATCTGCCCTTGCCTTGCCTCCAGGCACTCCCAAAACTAACACACACCTTGTCAAGCTCATTCTCACGCTCGTACAGACCATCTCCCAAAGTACAATCATCCACCAATTTCTCCCACACCGTAGCTCTAAGCCGCTGAGCTGTTGCTGATCCTCACCTTCCCTTGACAGCGCTTTCGCAGCCAAACACACTCTGCCCTTCTGCCTTTGCCTTGCCTCCCAGCACACCCAAAATTAACACACACATTGTCAAGCTCATTCTGACTCTCGGTAAAGACCAGCTCCCAAAGTACAATCATCCACCAATTTCGCCCACACCGTAGCTCTAAGCCGCTGAGCTGTTGCTGATCCTCACCTTCCCTTGACAGCGCTTTCGCAGCCAAACACACTCTGCCCATCTGCCCTTCCCTTGCCTCCAGGCACTCCCAAAACTAACACACACCTTGTCAAGCTCATTCTCACGCTCGTACACACCAGCTCCCAAAGTACAATCATCCACCAATTTCTCCCACACCGTAGCTCTAAGCCGCTGAGCTGTTGCTGATCCTCACCTTCCCTTGACAGCGCTTTCGCAGAAAGACACACTCTGCCCATCTGCCCTTGCCTTGCCTCCCAGCCCTCCCAAAACTAACACACACATTGTCAAGCTCATTCTCACTCTCGGTACAGACCACCTCCCAAAGTACAATCATCCACCAATTTCTCCCACACCGTAGCTCTAAGCCGCTGAGCTGTTGCTGATCCTCACCTTCCCTTGACAGCGCTTTCGCAGCCAAACACACTCTGCCCATCTGTCCTTGCTTGCCTACAGGCACTCCCAAAACTAACACACACCTTGTCAAGCTCATTCTCACTCTCGTACACACCAGCTCCCAAAGTACAATCATCCACCAATTTCTCCCACACCGTAGCTCTAAGCCTCTGAGCTGTTGCTGATCCTCACCTTCCCTTGACAGCGCTTTCGCAGCCAAACACACTCTGACCTTCTACCCTTCCCTTGCCTCCAGGCACTCCCAAAACTAACACACACCTTGTCAAGCTCATTCTGACTCTCGTACAGACCAGCTCCCAAAGTACAATCATCCACCAATTTCTCCCACACCGTAGCTCTAGGCCGCTGAGCTCTTGCTGATCCTCACCTTCCCTTGACAGCGCTTTCGCAGCCAAACACACTCTTCCCTTCTGCCTTTGCCTTGCCTCCCAGCACACCCAAAATTAACACACACATTGTCAAGCTCATTCTGACTCTCGTAACAGACCAGCTCCCAAAGTACAATCATCCACCAATTTCTCCCACACCGTAGCTCTAAGCCGCTGAGCTGTTGCTGATCCTCACCTTCCCTTGACAGCGCTTTCGCAGCCAGACACACTCTGCCCATCTGCCCTTCCCTTGCCTCCCAGCACTCCCAAAACTAACACACACATTGTCAAGCTCATTCTCACTCTCGTACAGACCACCTCCCAAACGGCAAACATCCACCAATTTCTCCCACACCGTAGCTCTAAGCCGCTGAGCTGTTGCTGATCCTCACCTTCCCTTGACAGCGCTTTCGCAGCCAGACACACTCTGCCCATCTGCCCTTCCCTTGCCTCCAGGCACTCCCAAAACTAACACACACCTTGTCAAGCTCATTCTCACTCTCGGTACAGACCAGCTCCCAAAGTACAATCATCCACCAATTTCTCCCACACCGTAGCTCTAAGCCTCTGAGCTGTTGCTGATCCTCACCTTCCCTTGACAGCGCTTTCGCAGCCAAACACACTCTGCCCATCTGCCCTTCCCTTGCCTCCAGGCACTCCCGATACACATTGTCAAGCTCATTCTCACTCTCGGTACAGACCACCTCCAAAACGGCAAATATCCAGCAATTTCTGCCACATTCTGCACATCAGGGCTGAGAGTTCTTCCTGGTCCTCACCTTCCCTTGCCAACGCTTTCGCAGCCACACAAACCCTGCGACTCTGCGCTTGCCTCCCAGCACTCCCAACACAAACTCTCAGGCTCACTCTCACTCCAGGCACACACCAGCTCCCAAAGTACAATCATCCACCAATTTCTCCCACACCATAGCTCTAAGCCGCTGAGCTGTTGCTGATCCTCACCTTCCCTTGACAGCGCTTTTGCAGCCAGACACACTCTGCCCATCTGCCCTTCCCTTGCCTCCAGGCACTCCCGATACACATTGTCAAGCTCATTCTCACTCTCGGTACAGACCAGCTCCCAAAGTACAATCATCCACCAATTTCTCCCACACCGTAGCTCTAGGCCGCTGAGCTGTTGCTGATCCTCACCTTCCCTTGACAGCGCTTTCGCAGCCAAACACACTCTGCCCATCTGCCCTTCCCTTGCCTCCCAGCACTCAGAAAACTAACACACACATTGTCAAGCTCATTCTCACTCTCGTACAGACCAGCTCCCAAAGTACAATCATCCACCAATTTCTCCCACACCGTAGCTCTAAGCCGCTGAGCTGTTGCTGATCCTCACCTTCCCTTGACAGCGCTTTCGCAGCCAGACACACTCTGCCCATCTGCCCTTCCCTTGCCTCCAGGCACTCCCAAAACTAACACACACATTGTCAAGCTCATTCTCACTCTCGTACAGACCACCTCCCAAACGGCAAACATCCACCAATTTCTCCCACACCGTAGCTCTAGGCCGCTGAGCTGTTGCTGATCCTCACCTTCCCTTGACAGCGCTTTTGCAGCCAGACACACTCTGCCCATCTGCCCTTCCCTTGCCTCCAGGCACTCCCAAAACTAACACACACCTTGTCAAGCTCATTCTCACGCTCGTACACACCAGCTCCCAAAGTACAATCATCCACCAATTTCTCCCACACCGTAGCTCTAAGCCGCTGAGCTGTTGCTGATCCTCACCTTCCCTTGACAGCGCTTTCGCTGCCAAACACACTCTGCCCATCTGCCTTTGCCTTGCCTCCCAGCACACCCAATATTAACACACAAATTGTCCAGCTCATTCTGACTCTCGGTACAGACCAGCTCCCAGAGTACAGTCATCCACCAATTTCTCCCATACCGTAGCTCTAAGCCGCTGAGCTGTTGCTGATCCTCACCTTCCCTTGACAGCTCTTTCGCAGCCAGACACACTCTGCCCATCTGCCCTTGCCGTGCCTCCAGGCACTCCCAAAACTAACACACACCTTGTCAAGCTCATTCTCATGCTCGTACACACCAGCTCCCAAAGTACAATCATCCACCAATTTCTCCCACACCGTAGCTCTAAGCCTCTGAGCTGTTGCTGATTCTCACCTTCCCTTGACAGCGCTTTCGCAGCCAAACACACTCTGACCTTCTACCCTTCGCTTGCCTCCAGGCACTCCCAAAACTAACACACACCTTGTCAAGCTCATTCTGACTCTCGGTACAGACCAGCTCCCAAAGTACAATCATCCACCAATTTCTCCCACACCGTAGCTCTAAGCCGCTGAGCTGTTGCTGATCCTCACCTTCCCTTGACAGCGCTTTCGCAGCCAAACACACTCTGCCCATCTGCCCTTCCCTTGCCTCCCAGCACTCACAAAACTAACACACACCTTGTCAAGCTCATTCTCACTCTCGTACACACCAGCTCCCAAAGTACAATCATCCACCAATTTCTCCCACACCGTAGCTCTAAGCCGCTGAATTGTTGCTGATCCTCACCTTCCCTTGACAGCGCTTTCGCAGCCAAACACACTCTGCCCATCTGCCCTTCCCTTGCCTCCCAGCACTCCCAAAACTAACACACACATTGTCAAGCTCATTCTCACTCTCGTACAGACCACCTCCCAAACGGCAAACATCCACCAATTTCTCCCACACCGTAGCTCTAAGCCGCTGAGCTGTTGCTGATCCTCACCTTCCCTTGACAGCGCTTTTGCAGCCAGACACACTCTGCCCATCTGCCCTTGCCGTGCCTCCCAGCACTCCCAAAACTAACACACACCTTGTCAAGCTCATTCTCACGCTCGTACACACCAGCTCCCAAAGTACAATCATCCACCAATTTCTCCCACACCATAGCTCTAAGCCGCTGAGCTGTTGCTGATCCTCACCTTCCTTTGAAAGTGCTTTCGCAGCCAAACACACTCTGCCCTTCTGCCTTTGCCTTGCCTCCCAGCACACCCAAAATTAACACACACATTGTCAAGCTCATTCTGACTCTCGTACAGACCAGCTCCCAAAGTACAATCATCCACCAATTTCTCCCACACCGTAGCTCTAAGCCGCTGAGCTGTTGCTGATCCTCACCTTCCCTTGACAGCGCTTTCGCAGCCAAACACACTCTGCCCATCTGCCCTTCCCTTGCCTCCCAGCACTCCCAAAACTAACACACACATTGTCAAGCTCATTCTCACTCTCGTACAGACCACCTCCCAAACGGCAAACATCCACCAATTTCTCCCACACCGTAGCTCTAAGCCGCTGAGCTGTTGCTGATCCTCACCTTCCCTTGACAGCGCTTTCGCAGCCAGACACACTCTGCCCATCTGCCCTTCCCTTGCCTACAGGCACTCCCAAAACTAACACACACCTTGTCAAGCTCATTCTCACGCTCGTACACACCAGCTCCCAAAGTACAATCATCCACCAATTTCTCCCACACCGTAGCTCTAAGCCTCTGAGCTGTTGCTGATCCTCACCTTCCCTTGACAGCGCTTTCGCAGCCAAACACACTCTGCCCATCTGCCCTTGCCTTGTCTCCCACCACTCCCAACACAACACATTGTCAAGCTCATTCTCACTCTCGGTACAGACCAGCTCCCAAAGTACAATCATCCACCAATTTCTCCCACACCGTAGCTCTAGGCCGCTGAGCTGTTGCTGATCCTCACCTTCCCTTGACAGCGCTTTCGCAGCCAAACACACTCTGCCCATCTGCCCTTCCCTTGCCTCCCAGCACTCAGAAAACTAACACACACATTGTCAAGCTCATTCTCACTCTCGTACAGACCAGCTCCCAAAGTACAATCATCCACCAATTTCTCCCACACCGTAGCTCTAAGCCGCTGAGCTGTTGCTGATCCTCACCTTCCCTTGACAGCGCTTTCGCAGCCAGACACACTCTGCCCATCTGCCCTTCCCTTGCCTCCAGGCACTCCCAAAACTAACACACACATTGTCAAGCTCATTCTCACTCTCGTACAGACCACCTCCCAAACGGCAAACATCCACCAATTTCTCCCACACCGTAGCTCTAGGCCGCTGAGCTGTTGCTGATCCTCACCTTCCCTTGACAGCGCTTTTGCAGCCAGACACACTCTGCCCATCTGCCCTTCCCTTGCCTCCAGGCACTCCCAAAACTAACACACACCTTGTCAAGCTCATTCTCACGCTCGTACACACCAGCTCCCAAAGTACAATCATCCACCAATTTCTCCCACACCGTAGCTCTAAGCCGCTGAGCTGTTGCTGATCCTCACCTTCCCTTGACAGCGCTTTCGCTGCCAAACACACTCTGCCCATCTGCCTTTGCCTTGCCTCCCAGCACACCCAATATTAACACACAAATTGTCCAGCTCATTCTGACTCTCGGTACAGACCAGCTCCCAGAGTACAGTCATCCACCAATTTCTCCCATACCGTAGCTCTAAGCCGCTGAGCTGTTGCTGATCCTCACCTTCCCTTGACAGCTCTTTCGCAGCCAGACACACTCTGCCCATCTGCCCTTGCCGTGCCTCCAGGCACTCCCAAAACTAACACACACCTTGTCAAGCTCATTCTCATGCTCGTACACACCAGCTCCCAAAGTACAATCATCCACCAATTTCTCCCACACCGTAGCTCTAAGCCTCTGAGCTGTTGCTGATTCTCACCTTCCCTTGACAGCGCTTTCGCAGCCAAACACACTCTGACCTTCTACCCTTCGCTTGCCTCCAGGCACTCCCAAAACTAACACACACCTTGTCAAGCTCATTCTGACTCTCGGTACAGACCAGCTCCCAAAGTACAATCATCCACCAATTTCTCCCACACCGTAGCTCTAAGCCGCTGAGCTGTTGCTGATCCTCACCTTCCCTTGACAGCGCTTTCGCAGCCAAACACACTCTGCCCATCTGCCCTTCCCTTGCCTCCCAGCACTCACAAAACTAACACACACCTTGTCAAGCTCATTCTCACTCTCGTACACACCAGCTCCCAAAGTACAATCATCCACCAATTTCTCCCACACCGTAGCTCTAAGCCGCTGAATTGTTGCTGATCCTCACCTTCCCTTGACAGCGCTTTCGCAGCCAAACACACTCTGCCCATCTGCCCTTCCCTTGCCTCCCAGCACTCCCAAAACTAACACACACATTGTCAAGCTCATTCTCACTCTCGTACAGACCACCTCCCAAACGGCAAACATCCACCAATTTCTCCCACACCGTAGCTCTAAGCCGCTGAGCTGTTGCTGATCCTCACCTTCCCTTGACAGCGCTTTTGCAGCCAGACACACTCTGCCCATCTGCCCTTGCCGTGCCTCCCAGCACTCCCAAAACTAACACACACCTTGTCAAGCTCATTCTCACGCTCGTACACACCAGCTCCCAAAGTACAATCATCCACCAATTTCTCCCACACCATAGCTCTAAGCCGCTGAGCTGTTGCTGATCCTCACCTTCCTTTGAAAGTGCTTTCGCAGCCAAACACACTCTGCCCTTCTGCCTTTGCCTTGCCTCCCAGCACACCCAAAATTAACACACACATTGTCAAGCTCATTCTGACTCTCGTACAGACCAGCTCCCAAAGTACAATCATCCACCAATTTCTCCCACACCGTAGCTCTAAGCCGCTGAGCTGTTGCTGATCCTCACCTTCCCTTGACAGCGCTTTCGCAGCCAAACACACTCTGCCCATCTGCCCTTCCCTTGCCTCCCAGCACTCCCAAAACTAACACACACATTGTCAAGCTCATTCTCACTCTCGTACAGACCACCTCCCAAACGGCAAACATCCACCAATTTCTCCCACACCGTAGCTCTAAGCCGCTGAGCTGTTGCTGATCCTCACCTTCCCTTGACAGCGCTTTCGCAGCCAGACACACTCTGCCCATCTGCCCTTCCCTTGCCTACAGGCACTCCCAAAACTAACACACACCTTGTCAAGCTCATTCTCACGCTCGTACACACCAGCTCCCAAAGTACAATCATCCACCAATTTCTCCCACACCGTAGCTCTAAGCCTCTGAGCTGTTGCTGATCCTCACCTTCCCTTGACAGCGCTTTCGCAGCCAAACACACTCTGCCCATCTGCCCTTGCCTTGTCTCCCACCACTCCCAACACAACACATTGTCAAGCTCATTCTCACTCTCGGTACAGACCAGCTCCCAAAGTACAATCATCCACCAATTTCTCCCACACCGTAGCTCTAGGCCGCTGAGCTGTTGCTGATCCTCACCTTCCCTTGACAGCGCTTTCGCAGCCAGACACACTCTGCCCATCTGCCCTTCCCTTGCCTCCAGGCACTCCCGATACACATTGTCAAGCTCATTCTCACTCTCGGTACAGACCACCTCCAAAACGGCAAATATCCAGCAATTTCTGCCACATTCTGCACATCAGGGCTGAGAGTTCTTCCTGGTCCTCACCTTCCCTTGCCAACGCTTTCGCAGCCACACAAACCCTGCGACTCTGCGCTTGCCTCCCAGCACTCCCAACACAAACTCTCAGGCTCACTCTCACTCCAGGCACACACCAGCTCCCAAAGTACAATCATCCACCAATTTCTCCCACACCATAGCTCTAAGCCGCTGAGCTGTTGCTGATCCTCACCTTCCCTTGACAGCGCTTTTGCAGCCACACACACTCTGCCCATCTGCCCTTCCCTTGCCTCCAGGCACTCCCGATACATTTTGTCAAGCTCATTCTCATTCTCGGTACAGACCAGCTCCCAAAGTACAATCATCCACCAATTTCTCCCACACCGTAGCTCTAGGCCGCTGAGCTGTTGCTGATCCTCACCTTCCCTTGACAGCGCTTTCGCAGCCAGACACCCTCTGCCCATCTGCCCTTCCCTTGCCTACAGGCACTCCCAACACTAACACACACCTTGTCAAGCTCATTCTCACGCTCGTACACACCAGCTCCCAAAGTACAATCATCCACCAATTTCTCCCACACCGTAGCTCTAAGCCGCTGAGCTGTTGCTGATCCTCACCTTCCCTTGACAGCGCTTTCGCAGCCAAACACACTCTGCCCATCTGCCCTTGCCTTGCCTCCCAGCCCTCCCAAAATTAACACACACCTTGTCAAGCTCATTCTCACTCTCGTACAGACCAGCTCCCAAAGTACAATCATCCACCAATTTCTCCCACACCGTAGCTCTAAGCCGCTGAGCTGTTGCTGATCCTCACCTTCCCTTGACAGCGCTTTCGCAGCCAAACACACTCTGCCCATCTGCCCTTCCCTTGCCTCCCAGCACTCAAAAAACTAACACACACATTGTCAAGCTCATTCTCACTCTCGTACAGACCACCTCCCAAACGGCAAACATCCAGCAATTTCTGCCACACTCTGCACATCAGGGCTGAGAGCACATCCTGATACTCACCTTCCCTTGACAGCGCTTTCGCAGCCAAACACACTCTGACCTTCTGCCCTTGCCTTGCCTCCAGGCACTCCCAAAACTAACACACACCTTGTCAAGCTCATTCTGACTCTCGTAACAGACCAGCTCCCAAAGTACAATCATCCACCAATTTCTCCCACACCGTAGCTCTAGGCCGCTGAGCTGTTGCTGATCCTCACCTTCCCTTGACAGCGCTTTCGCAGCCAAACTCACTCTGACCTTCTGCCCTTGCCTTGCCTACAGGCACTCCCAAAACTAACACACACCTTGTCAAGCTCATTCTGACTCTCGTAACAGACCAGCTCCCAAAGTACAATCATCCACCAATTTCTCCCACACCGTAGCTCTAAGCCTCTGAGCTGTTGCTGATCCTCACCTTCCCTTGACAGCGCTTTCGCAGCCAAACACACTCTGCCCATCTGCCCTTGCCTTGTCTCCCACCACTCCCAACACAACACATTGTCAAGCTCATTCTCACTCTCGGTACAGACCACCTCCCAAAGTACAATCATCCACCAATTTCTCCCACACCGTAGCTCTAGGCCGCTGAGCTGTTGCTGATCCTCACCTTCCCTTGACAGCGCTTTCGCAGCCAGACACACTCTGCCCATCTGCCCTTCCCTTGCCTCCAGGCACTCCCGATACACATTGTCAAGCTCATTCTCACTCTCGGTACAGACCACCTCCAAAACGGCAAATATCCAGCAATTTCTGCCACATTCTGCACATCAGGGCTGAGTGTTCTTCCTGGTCCTCACCTTCCCTTGCCAACGCTTTCGCAGCCACACAAACCCTGCGACTCTGCGCTTGCCTCCCAGCACTCCCAACACAAACTCTCAGGCTCACTCTCACTCCAGGCACACACCAGCTCCCAAAGTACAATCATCCACCAATTTCTCCCACACCATAGCTCTAAGCCGCTGAGCTGTTGCTGATCCTCACCTTCCCTTGACAGCGCTTTTGCAGCCAGACACACTCTGCCCATCTGCCCTTCCCTTGCCTCCAGGCACTCCCGATACACACTGTCAAGCTCATTCTCACTCTCGGTACAGACCAGCTCCCAAAGTACAATCATCCACCAATTTCTCCCACACCGTAGCTCTAGGCCGCTGAGCTGTTGCTGATCCTCACCTTCCCTTGACAGCGCTTTCGCAGCCAAACACACTCTGACCTTCTGCCCTTGCCTTGCCTCCAGGCACTCCCAATATTAACACACACATTGTCAAGCTCATTCTGACTCTCGTAACAGACCAGCTCCCAAAGTACAATCATCCACCAATTTCTCCCACACCGTAGCTCTAAGCCGCTGAGCTGTTGCTGATCCTCACCTTCCCTTGACAGCGCTTTCGCAGCCAGACACACTGTGCCCATCTGCCCTTGCCGTGCCTCCCAGCACTCCCAAAACTAACACACACCTTGTCAAGCTCATTCTCACTCTCGTACACACCAGCTCCCAAAGTACAATCATCCACCAATTTCTCCCACACCGTAGCTCTAGGCCGCTGAGCTCTTGCTGATCCTCACCTTCCCTTGAAAGTGCTTTCGCAGCCAAACACACTCTGCCCTTCTGCCTTTGCCTTGCCTCCCAGCACACCCAAAATTAACACACACATTGTCAAGCTCATTCTGACTCTCGGTACAGACCAGCTCCCAAAGTACAATCATCCACCAATTTCTCCCACACCGTAGCTCTAGGCCGCTGAGCTGTTGCTGATCCTCACCTTCCCTTGACAGCGCTTTCGCAGCCAGACACACTCTGCCCATCTGCCATTCCCTTGCCTCCAGGCACTCCCAAAACTAACACACACCTTCTCAAGCTCATTCTCACGCTCGTACACACCAGCTCCCAAAGTACAATCATCCACCAATTTCTCCCACACCGTAGCTCTAAGCCGCTGAGCTGTTGCTGATCCTCACCTTCCCTTGACAGCGCTTTCGCAGAAAGACACAATCTGCCCATCTGCCCTTGCCTTGCCTCCCAGCCCTCCCAAAACTAACACACACATTGTCAAGCTCATTCTCACGCTCGTACACACCAGCTCCCAAAGTACAATCATCCACCAATTTCTCCCACACCGTAGCTCTAAGCCGCTGAGCTGTTGCTGATCCTCACCTTCCCTTGACAGCGCTTTCGCAGCCAAACACACTCTGCCCTTCTGCCTTTGCCTTGCCTCCCATCACACCCAAAATTAACACACACATTGTCAAGCTCATTTTCACTCTCGGTACAGACCAACTCCCAAACGGCAAACATCCAGCAATTTCTGCCACACTCTGCACATCAGGGCTGAGAGCACATCCTGAGCCTCACCTTCCCTTGACAGCGCTTTCGCAGCCAAACACACTCTGACCTTCTACCCTTGCCTTGCCTCCAGGCACTCCCAAAACTAACACACACCTTGTCAAGCTCATTCTCACTCTCGTACAGACCAGCTCCCAAAGTACAATCATCCACCAATTTCTCCCACACCGTAGCTCTAGGCCGCTGAGCTCTTGCTGATCCTCACCTTCCCTTGAAAGTGCTTTCGCAGCCAAACACACTCTGCCCTTCTGACTTTGCCTTGCCTCCCAGCACACCCAAAATTAACACACACATTGTCAAGCTCATTCTGACTCTCGTACAGACCAGCTCCCAAAGTACAATCATCCACCAATTTCTCCCACACCGTAGCTCTAAGCCGCTGAGCTGTTGCTGATCCTCACCTTCCCTTGACAGCGCTTTCGCAGCCAGACACACTCTGCCCATCTGCCCTTCCCTTGCCTCCAGGCACTCCCAAAACTAACACACACCTTGTCAAGCTCATTCTCACGCTCGTACACACCAGCTCCCAAAGTACAATCATCCACCAATTTCTCCCACACCGTAGCTCTAAGCCTCTGAGCTGTTGCTGATCCTCACCTTCCCTTGACAGCGCTTTCGCAGCCAAACACACTCTGCCCATCTGCCCTTGCCTTGTCTCCCACCACTCCCAACACAACACATTGTCAAGCTCATTCTCACTCTCGGTACAGACCAGCTCCCAAAGTACAATCATCCACCAATTTCTCCCACACCGTAGCTCTAGGCCGCTGAGCTGTTGCTGATCCTCACCTTCCCTTGACAGCGCTTTCGCAGCCAGACACACTCTGCCCATCTGCCCTTCCCTTGCCTCCAGGCACTCCCGATACACATTGTCAAGCTCATTCTCACTCTCGGTACAGACCACCTCCAAAACGGCAAATATCCAGCAATTTCTGCCACATTCTGCACATCAGGGCTGAGAGTTCTTCCTGGTCCTCACCTTCCCTTGCCAACGCTTTCGCAGCCACACAAACCCTGCGACTCTGCGCTTGCCTCCCAGCACTCCCAACACAAACTCTCAGGCTCACTCTCACTCCAGGCACACACCAGCTCCCAAAGTACAATCATCCACCAATTTCTCCCACACCATAGCTCTAAGCCGCTGAGCTGTTGCTGATCCTCACCTTCCCTTGACAGCGCTTTCGCAGCCAGACACACTCTGCCCATCTGTCCTTCCCTTGCCTCCCAGCACTCCGAAAACTAACAGACACCTTGTCAAGCTCATTCTCACTCTCGTACACACCAGCTCCCAAAGTACAATCATCCACCAATTTCTCCCACACCGTAGCTCTAAGCCTCTGAGCTGTTGCTGATCCTCACCTTCCCTTGACAGCGCTTTCGCAGCCAAACACACTCTGCCCATCTGCCCTTGCCTTGTCTCCCACCACTCCCAACACAACACATTGTCAAGCTCATTCTCACTCTCGGTACAGACCAGCTCCCAAAGTACAATCATCCACCAATTTCTCCCACACCGTAGCTCTAGGCCGCTGAGCTCTTGCTGATCCTCACCTTCCCTTGACAGCGCTTTCGCAGCCAGACACACTCTGCCCATCTGCCCTTCCCTTGCCTCCAGGCACTCCCGATACACATTGTCAAGCTCATTCTCACTCTCGGTACAGACCACCTCCAAAACGGCAAATATCCAGCAATTTCTGCCACATTCTGCACATCAGGGCTGAGAGTTCTTCCTGGTCCTCACCTTCCCTTGCCAACGCTTTCGCAGCCACACAAACCCTGCGACTCTGCGCTTGCCTCCCAGCACTCCCAACACAAACTCTCAGGCTCACTCTCACTCCAGGCACACACCAGCTCCCAAAGTACAATCATCCACCAATTTCTCCCACACCGTAGCTCTAAGCCGCTGAGCTGTTGCTGATCCTCACCTTCCCTTGACAGCGCTTTTGCAGCCAGACACACTCTGCCCATCTGCCCTTCCCTTGCCTCCAGGCACTCCCGATACACATTGTCAAGCTCATTCTCACTCTCGGTACAGACCACCTCCAAAACGGCAAATATCCAGCAATTTCTGCCACATTCTGCACATCAGGGCTGAGAGTTCTTCCTGGTCCTCACCTTCCCTTGCCAACGCTTTCGCAGCCACACAAACCCTGCGACTCTGCGCTTGCCTCCCAGCACTCCCAACACAAACTCTCAGGCTCACTCTCACTCCAGGCACACACCAGCTCCCAAAGTACAATCATCCACCAATTTCTCCCACACCGTAGCTCTAGGCCGCTGAGCTGTTGCTGATCCTCACCTTCCCTTGACAGCGCTTTCGCAGCCAGACACACTCTGCCCATCTGCCCTTACCTTGCCTCCAGGCACTCCCAAAACTAACACACACCTTGTCAAGCTCATTCTCACGCTCGTACACACCAGCTCCCAAAGTACAATCATCCACCAATTTCTCCCACACCGTAGCTCTAAGCCGCTGAGCTGTTGCTGATCCTCACCTTCCCTTGACAGCGCTTTCGCAGCCAAACACACTCTTCCCATCTGCCCTTCCCTTGTCTCCCACCACTCTCAACACAACACATTGTCAAGCTCATTCTCACTCTCGGTACAGACCAGCTCCCAAAGTACAATCATCCACCAATTTCTCCCACACCGTAGCTCTAGGCCGCTGAGCTCTTGCTGATCCTCACCTTCCCTTGACAGCGCTTTCGCAGCCAGACACACTCTGCCCATCTGCCCTTCCCTTGCCTCCAGGCACTCCCGATACACATTGTCAAGCTCATTCTCACTCTCGGTACAGACCACCTCCAAAACGGCAAATATCCAGCAATTTCTGCCACATTCTGCACATCAGGGCTGAGAGTTCTTCCTGGTCCTCACCTTCCCTTGCCAACGCTTTCGCAGCCACACAAACCCTGCGACTCTGCGCTTGCCTCCCAGCACTCCCAACACAAACTCTCAGGCTCACTCTCACTCCAGGCACACACCAGCTCCCAAAGTACAATCACCCACCAATTTCTCCCACACCGTAGCTCTAGGCCGCTGAGCTGTTGCTGATCCTCACCTTCCCTTGACAGCGCTTTCGCAGCCAAACACACTCTGCCCATCTGCCCTTGCCTTGCCTCCAGGCACTCCCAAAATTAACACACACATTGTCAAGCTCATTCTGACTCTCGTAACAGACCAGCTCCCAAAGTACAATCATCCACCAATTTCTCCCACACCGTAGCTCTAAGCCGCTGAGCTGTTGCTGATCCTCACCTTCCCTTGACAGCGCTTTCGCAGCCAGACACACTGTGCCCATCTGCCCTTGCCGTGCCTCCCAGCACTCCCAAAACTAACACACACCTTGTCAAGCTCATTCTCACTCTCGTACACACCAGCTCCCAAAGTACAATCATCCACCAATTTCTCCCACACCGTAGCTCTAGGCCGCTGAGCTCTTGCTGATCCTCACCTTCCCTTGAAAGTGCTTTCGCAGCCAAACACACTCTGCCCTTCTGCCTTTGCCGTGCCTCCCAGCACACCCAAAATTAACACACACATTGTCAAGCTCATTCTCACTCTCGTAACAGACCAGCTCCCAAAGTACAATCATCCACCAATTTCGCCCACACCGTAGCTCTAGGCCGCTGAGCTGTTGCTGATCCTCACCTTCCCTTGACAGCGCTTTCGCAGCCAGACACACTCTGCCCATCTGCCCTTCCCTTGCCTCCAGGCACTCCCAAAACTAACACACACCTTGTCAAGCTCATTCTCACGCTCGTACACACCAGCTCCCAAAGTACAATCATCCACCAATTTCTCCCACACCGTAGCTCTAAGCCGCTGAGCTGTTGCTGATCCTCACCTTCCCTTGACAGCGCTTTCGCAGCCAAACACACTCTGCCCATCTGCCCTTCCCTTGCCTCCCAGTACTCCCAAAATTAACACACACATTGTCAAGCTCATTCTGACTCTCGTACAGACCAGCTCCCAAAGTACAATCATCCACCAATTTCTCCCACACCGTAGCTCTAGGCCGCTGAGCTCTTGCTGATCCTCACCTTCCCTTGAAAGTGCTTTCGCAGCCAAACACACTCTTCCATTCTGCCTTTGCCTTGCCTCCCAGCACACCCAAAATTAACACACACATTGTCAAGCTCATTCTGACTCTCGTACAGACCAGCTCCCAAAGTACAATCATCCACCAATTTCTCCCACACCGTAGCTCTAAGCCGCTGAGCTGTTGCTGATCCTCACCTTCCCTTGACAGCGCTTTCGCAGCCAAACACACTCTGCCCATCTGCCCTTCCCTTGCCTCCCAGCACTCAAAAAACTAACACACACATTGTCAAGCTCATTCTCACTCTCGTACAGACCAGCTCCCAAAGTACAATCATCCACCAATTTCTCCCACACCGTAGCTCTAAGCCGCTGAGCTGTTGCTGATCCTCACCTTCCCTTGACAGCGCTTTCGCAGCCAGACACACTCTGCCCATCTGTCCTTGCCTTGTCTCCCACCACTCCCAACACAACACATTGTCAAGCTCATTCTCACTCTCGGTACAGACCAGCTCCCAAAGTACAATCATCCACCAATTTCTCCCACACCGTAGCTCTAGGCCGCTGAGCTGTTGCTGATCCTCACCTTCCCTTGACAGCGCTTTCGCAGCCAGACACACTCTGCCCATCTGCCCTTCCCTTGCCTCCAGGCACTCCCGATACACATTGTCAAGCTCATTCTCACTCTCGGTACAGACCACCTCCAAAACGGCAAATATCCAGCAATTTCTGCCACATTCTGCACATCAGGGCTGAGAGTTCTTCCTGGTCCTCACCTTCCCTTGCCAACGCTTTCGCAGCCACACAAACCCTGCGACTCTGCGCTTGCCTCCCAGCACTCCCAACACAAACTCTCAGGCTCACTCTCACTCCAGGCACACACCAGCTCCCAAAGTACAATCATCCACCAATTTCTCCCACACCGTAGCTCTAGGCCGCTGAGCTGTTGCTGATCCTCACCTTCCCTTGACAGCGCTTTCGCAGCCAAACACACTCTGCCCATCTGCCCTTGCCTTGCCTCCAGGCACTCCCAAAATTAACACACACATTGTCAAGCTCATTCTGACTCTCGTAACAGACCAGCTCCCAAAGTACAATCATCCACCAATTTCTCCCACACCGTAGCTCTAAGCCGCTGAGCTGTTGCTGATCCTCACCTTCCCTTGACAGCGCTTTCGCAGCCAGACACACTGTGCCCATCTGCCCTTGCCGTGCCTCCCAGCACTCCCAAAACTAACACACACCTTGTCAAGCTCATTCTCACTCTCGTACACACCAGCTCCCAAAGTACAATCATCCACCAATTTCTCCCACACCGTAGCTCTAGGCCGCTGAGCTCTTGCTGATCCTCACCTTCCCTTGAAAGTGCTTTCGCAGCCAAACACACTCTGCCCTTCTGCCTTTGCCGTGCCTCCCAGCACACCCAAAATTAACACACACATTGTCAAGCTCATTCTCACTCTCGTAACAGACCAGCTCCCAAAGTACAATCATCCACCAATTTCGCCCACACCGTAGCTCTAGGCCGCTGAGCTGTTGCTGATCCTCACCTTCCCTTGACAGCGCTTTCGCAGCCAGACACACTCTGCCCATCTGCCCTTCCCTTGCCTCCAGGCACTCCCAAAACTAACACACACCTTGTCAAGCTCATTCTCACGCTCGTACACACCAGCTCCCAAAGTACAATCATCCACCAATTTCTCCCACACCGTAGCTCTAAGCCGCTGAGCTGTTGCTGATCCTCACCTTCCCTTGACAGCGCTTTCGCAGCCAAACACACTCTGCCCATCTGCCCTTCCCTTGCCTCCCAGTACTCCCAAAATTAACACACACATTGTCAAGCTCATTCTGACTCTCGTACAGACCAGCTCCCAAAGTACAATCATCCACCAATTTCTCCCACACCGTAGCTCTAGACCGCTGAGCTCTTGCTGATCCTCACCTTCCCTTGAAAGTGCTTTCGCAGCCAAACACACTCTTCCATTCTGCCTTTGCCTTGCCTCCCAGCACACCCAAAATTAACACACACATTGTCAAGCTCATTCTGACTCTCGTACAGACCAGCTCCCAAAGTACAATCATCCACCAATTTCTCCCACACCGTAGCTCTAAGCCGCTGAGCTGTTGCTGATCCTCACCTTCCCTTGACAGCGCTTTCGCAGCCAAACACACTCTGCCCATCTGCCCTTCCCTTGCCTCCCAGCACTCAAAAAACTAACACACACATTGTCAAGCTCATTCTCACTCTCGTACAGACCAGCTCCCAAAGTACAATCATCCACCAATTTCTCCCACACCGTAGCTCTAAGCCGCTGAGCTGTTGCTGATCCTCACCTTCCCTTGACAGCGCTTTCGCAGCCAGACACACTCTGCCCATCTGTCCTTGCCTTGTCTCCCACCACTCCCAACACAACACATTGTCAAGCTCATTCTCACTCTCGGTACAGACCAGCTCCCAAAGTACAATCATCCACCAATTTCTCCCACACCGTAGCTCTAGGCCGCTGAGCTCTTGCTGATCCTCACCTTCCCTTGACAGCGCTTTCGCAGCCAGACACATTCTGCCCATCTGCCCTTCCCTTGCCTCCAGGCACTCCCGATACACATTGTCAAGCTCATTCTCACTCTCGGTACAGACCACCTCCAAAACGGCAAATATCCAGCAATTTCTGCCACATTCTGCACATCAGGGCGGAGAGTTCTTCCTGGTCCTCACCTTCCCTTGCCAACGCTTTCGCAGCCACACAAACCCTGCGACTCTGCGCTTGCCTCCCAGCACTCCCAACACAAACTCTCAGGCTCACTCTCACTCCAGGCACACACCAGCTCCCAAAGTACAATCATCCACCAATTTCTCCCACACCATAGCTCTAGGCCGCTGAGCTGTTGCTGATCCTCACCTTCCCTTGACAGCGCTTTCGCAGCCAAACACACTCTGCCCTTCTGCCTTTGCCTTGCCTCCCATCACACCCAAAACTAACACACACATTGTCAAGCTCATTCTGACTCTCGTAACAGACCAGCTCCCAAAGTACAATCATCCAACAATTTCGCCGACACCGTAGCTCTAAGCCGCTGACCTGTTGCTGATCCTCACCTTCCCTTGACAGCGCTTTCGCAGCCAGACACACTCTGCCCATCTGCCCTTCCCTTGCCTCCAGGCACTCCCAAAATTAACACACACCTTGTCAAGCTCATTCTCACGCTCGTACACACCAGCTCCCAAAGTACAATCATCCACCAATTTCTCCCACACCGTAGCTCTAGGCCGCTGAGCTCTTGCTGATCCTCACCTTCCCTTGACAGCGCTTTCGCAGCCAAACACACTCTGACCTTCTGCCTTTGCCTTGCCTCCCATCACACCCAAAATTAACACACACCTTGTCAAGCTCATTTTCACTCTCGGTACAGACCACCTCCCAAACGGCAAACATCCAGCAATTTCTGCCACACTCTGCACATCAGGGCTGAGAGCACATCCTGATACTCACCTTCCCTTGACAGCGCTTTCGCAGCCAAACACACTCTGCCCATCTGCCCTTCCCTTGCCTCCAGGCACTCCCAAAACTAACACATATATTGTCAAGCTCATTCTCACTCTCGGTACAGACCAGCTCCCAAAGTACAATCATCCACCAATTTCTCCCACACCGTAGCTCTAAGCTGCTGAGCTGTTGCTGATCCTCACCTTCCCTTGACAGCGCTTTTGCAGCCAAACACACTCTGCCCATCTGCCCTTGCCTTGCCTCCAGGCACTCCCAAAACTAACACACACCTTGTCAAGCTCATTCTCACGCTCGTACACACCAGCTCCCAAAGTACAATCATCCACCAATTTCTCCCACACCGTAGCTCTAGGCCGCTGAGCTCTTGCTGATCCTCACCTTCCCTTGAAAGTGCTTTCGCAGCCAAACACACTCTGCCCATCTGCCCTTCCCTTGCCTCCCAGGCACTCCCAATATTAACACACACATTGTCCAGCTCATTGTGACTCTCGTAACAGAGCAGCTCCCAAAGTACAATCATCCACCAATTTCTCCCACACCGTAGCTCTAAGCCGCTGAGCTGTTGCTGATCCTCACCTTCCCTTGACAGCGCTTTCGCAGCCAAACACACTCTGCCCATCTGCCCTTCCCTTGCCTCCCAGCACTGCCAAAACTAACACACACATTGTCAAGCTCATTCTCACTCTCGTACAGACCAGCTCCCAAAGTACAATCATCCACCAATTTCTCCCACACCGTAGCTCTAAGCCGCTGAGCTGTTGCTGATCCTCACCTTCCCTTGACAGCGCTTTCGCAGCCAAACACACTCTGCCCTTCTGCCTTTGCCTTGCCTCCCATCACACCCAAAATTAACACACACATTGTCAAGCTCATTTTCACTCTCGGTACAGACCACCTCCCAAACGGCAAACATCCAGCAATTTCTGCCACACTCTGCACATCAGGGCTGAGAGCACATCCTGATACTCACCTTCCCTTGACAGCGCTTTCGCAGCCAGACACACTCTGACCTTCTGCCCTTGCCTTGCCTCCAGGCACTCCCAAAACTAACACACACCTTGTCAAGCTCATTCTCACGCTCGTACACACCAGCTCCCAAAGTACAATCATCCACCAATTTCTCCCACACCGTAGCTCTAAGTCTCTGAGCTGTTGCTGATCCTCACCTTCCCTTGACAGCGCTTTCGCAGCCAAACACACTCTGCCCATCTGCCCTTGCCTTGCCTCCCAGCACTCCCAAAACTAACACACACATTGTCAAGCTCATTCTCACTCTCGTACAGACCAGCTCCCAAAGTACAATCATCCACCAATTTCTCCCACACCGTAGCTCTAAGCCGCTGAGCTCTTGCTGATCCTCACCTTCCCTTGACAGCGCTTTCGCTGCCAAACACACTCTGACCTTCTACCCTTCCCTTGCCTCCAGGCACTCCCAAAACTAACACACACCTTGTCAAGCTCATTCTGACTCTCGTACAGACCAGCTCCCAAAGTACAATCATCCACCAATTTCTCCCACACCGTAGCTCTAGGCCGCTGAGCTCTTGCTGATCCTCACCTTCCCTTGAAAGTGCTTTCGCAGTCAAACACACTCTTCCCTTCTGCCTTTGCCTTGCCTCCCAGCACATCCAAAATTAACACACACATTGTCAAGCTCATTCTGACTCTCGTACAGACCAGCTCCCAAAGTACAATCATCCACCAATTTCTCCCACACCGTAGCTCTAAGCCGCTGAGCTGTTGCTGATCCTCACCTTCCCTTGACAGCGCTTTCGCAGCCAAACACACTCTGCCCATCTGCCCTTCCCTTGCCTCCCAGCACTCCCAAAACTAACACACACATTGTCAAGCTCATTCTCACTCTCGTAGAGACCACCTCCCAAACGGCAAACATCCACCAATTTCTCCCACACCGTAGCTCTAAGCCGCTGAGCTGTTGCTGATCCTCACCTTACCTTGACAGCGCTTTCGCAGCCAGACACACTCTGCCCATCTGCCCTTCCCTTGCCTCCAGGCACTCCCAAAACTAACACACACCTTGTCAAGCTCATTCTCACGCTCGTACACACCAGCTCCCAAAATACAATCATCCACCAATTTCTCCCACACCGTAGCTCTAAGCCTCTGAGCTGTTGCTGATCCTCACCTTCCCTTGACAGCGCTTTCGCAGCCAAACACACTCTGCCCATCTGCCCTTGCCTTGTCTCCCACCACTCCCAACACAACACATTGTCAAGCTCATTCTGACTCTCGTACAGACCAGCTCCCAAAGTACAATCATCCACCAATTTCTCCCACACCGTAGCTCTAGGCCGCTGAGCTCTTGCTGATCCTCACCTTCCCTTGAAAGTGCTTTCGCAGCCAAACACACTCTGCCCATCTGCCCTTCCCTTGCCTCCAGGCACTCCCAAAACTAACACACACCTTGTCAAGCTCATTCTCACTCTCGTACAGACCAGCTCCCAAAGTACAATCATCCACCAATTTCTCCCACACCGTAGCTCTAAGCCGCTGAGCTGTTGCTGATCCTCACCTTCCCTTGACAGCGCTTTCGCAGCCAAACACACTCTGCCCTTCTGCCTTTGCCTTGCCTCCCATCACACCCAAAACTAACACACACATTGTCAAGCTCATTTTCACTCTCGGTACAGACCACCTCCCAAACGGCAAACATCCAGCAATTTCTGCCACACTCTGCACATCAGGGCTGAGAGCACATCCTGATACTCACCTTCCCTTGACAGCGCTTTCGCAGCCAAACACACTCTGCCCATCTGCCCTTGCCTTGCCTCCAGGCACTCCCAAAATTAACACACACATTGTCAAGCTCATTCTGACTCTCGTAACAGACCAGCTCCCAAAGTACAATCATCCACCAATTTCTCCCACACCGTAGCTCTAAGCCGCTGAGCTGTTGCTGATCCTCACCTTCCCTTGACAGCGCTTTCGCAGCCAAACACACTCTGCCCATCTGCCCTTCCCTTGCCTCCAGGCACTCCCAAAATTAACACACACATTGTCAAGCTCATTCTGACTCTCGTAACAGAGCAGCTCCCAAAGTACAATCATCCACCAATTTCTCCCACACCGTAGCTCTAAGCCGCTGAGCTGTTGCTGATCCTCACCTTCCCTTGACAGCGCTTTCGCAGCCAGACACACTGTGCCCATCGGCCCTTGCCGTGCCTCCCAGCACTCACAAAACTAACACACACCTTGTCAAGCTCATTCTCACTCTCGTACACACCAGCTCCCAAAGTACAATCATCCACCAATTTCTCCCACACCGTAGCTCTAGGCCGCTGAGCTCTTGCTGATCCTCACCTTCCCTTGAAAGTGCTTTCGCAGCCAAACACACTCTGCCCTTCTGCCTTTGCCTTGCCTCCCAGCACACCCAAAATTAACACACACATTGTCAAGCTCATTCTGACTCTCGTAACAGACCAGCTCCCAAAGTACAATCATCCACCAATTTCTCCCACACCGTAGCTCTAAGCCTCTGAGCTGTTGCTGATCCTCACCTTCCCTTGACAGCGCTTTCGCAGCCAAACACACTCTGACCTTCTACCCTTCCCTTGCCTCCAGGCACTCCCAAAACTAACACACACCTTGTCAAGCTCATTGTGACTCTCGTACAGACCAGCTCCCAAAGTACAATCATCCACCAATTTCTCCCACACCGTAGCTCTAGGCCGCTGAGCTCTTGCTGATCCTCACCTTCCCTTGAAAGTGCTTTCGCAGCCAAACACACTCTTCCCTTCTGCCTTTGCCTTGCCTCCCAGCACACCCAAAATTAACACACACATTGTCAAGCTCATTCTCACTCTCGTACACACCAGCTCCCAAAGTACAATCATCCACCAATTTCTCCCACACCGTAGCTCTAGGCCGCTGAGCTGTTGCTGATCCTCACCTTCCCTTGACAGCGCTTTCGCAGCCAGACACACTCTGCCCATCTGTCCTTGCCTTGTCTCCCACCACTCCCAACACAACTCATTGTCAAGCTCATTCTCACTCTCGGTACAGACCAGCTCCCAAAGTACAATCATCCACCAATTTCTCCCACACCGTAGCTCTAGGCCGCTGAGCTCTTGCTGATCCTCACCTTCCCTTGACAGCGCTTTCGCAGCCAGACACACTCTGCCCATCTGCCCTTCCCTTGCCTCCAGGCACTCCCGATACACATTGTCAAGCTCATTCTCACTCTCGGTACAGACCACCTCCAAAACGGCAAATATCCAGCAATTTCTGCCACATTCTGCACATCAGGGCTGAGAGTTCTTCCTGGTCCTCACCTTCCCTTGCCAACGCTTTCGCAGCCACACAAACCCTGCGACTCTGCGCTTGCCTCCCAGCACTCCCAACACAAACTCTCAGGCTCACTCTCACTCCAGGCACACACCAGCTCCCAAAGTACAATCATCCACCAATTTCTCCCACACCATAGCTCTAAGCCGCTGAGCTGTTGCTGATCCTCACCTTCCCTTGACAGCGCTTTTGCAGCCAGACACACTCTGCCCATCTGCCCTTCCCTTGCCTCCAGGCACTCCCGATACACATTGTCAAGCTCATTCTCACTCTCGTACAGACCAGCTCCCAAAGTACAATCATCCACCAATTTCTCCCACACCGTAGCTCTAGCCCGCTGAGCTATTGCTGATCCTCACCTTCCCTTGACAGCGCTTTCGCAGCCAAACACACTCTGACCTTCTGCCTTTGCCTTGCCTCCAGGCACTCCCAATATTAACACACACATTGTCAAGCTCATTCTCACTCTCGGTACAGACCAGCTCCCAAAGTACAATCATCCACCAATTTCTCCCACACCGTAGCTCTAAGCCGCTGAGCTGTTGCTGATCCTCACCTTCCCTTGACAGCGCTTTCGCAGCCAGACACCCTCTGCCCATCTGCCCTTCCCTTGCCTACAGGCACTCCCAAAACTAACACACACCTTGTCAAGCTCATTCTCACGCTCGTACACACCAGCTCCCAAAGTACAATCATCCACCAATTTCTCCCACACCGTAGCTCTAAGCCTCTGAGCTGTTGCTGATCCTCACCTTCCCTTGACAGCGCTTTCGCAGCCAAACACACTCTGCCCATCTGCCCTTGCCTTGTCTCCCACCACTCCCAACACAACACATTGTCAAGCTCATTCTCACTCTCGGTACAGACCAGCTCCCAAAGTACAATCATCCACCAATTTCTCCCACACCGTAGCTCTAAGCCGCTGAGCTGTTGCTGATCCTCACCTTCCCTTGACAGCGCTTTCGCAGCCAGACACACTCTGCCCATCTGCCCTTCCCTTGCCTCCAGGCACTCCCAAAATTAACACACACCTTGTCAAGCTCATTCTCACTCTCGTACACACCAGCTCCCAAAGTACAATCATCCACCAATTTCTCCCACACCGTAGCTCTAGGCCGCTGAGCTGTTGCTGATCCTCACCTTCCCTTGACAGCGCTTTCGCAGCCAAACACACTCTGACCTTCTGCCTTTGCCTTGCCTCCCATCACACCCAAAATTAACACACACCTTGTCAAGCTCATTTTCACTCTCGGTACAGACCACCTCCCAAACGGCAAACATCCAGCAATTTCTGCCACACTCTGCACATCAGGGCTGAGAGCACATCCTGATACTCACCTTCCCTTGACAGCGCTTTCGCAGCCAAACACACTCTGACCTTCTGCCCTTGCCTTGCCTCCAGGCACTCCCAAAACTAACACACACCTTGTCAAGCTCATTCTCATTCTCGTACACACCAGCTCCCAAAGTACAATCATCCACCAATTTCTCCCACACCGTAGCTCTAGGCCGCTGAGCTCTTGCTGATCCTCACCTTCCCTTGAAAGTGCTTTCGCAGCCAAACACACTCTGCCCATCTGCCCTTCCCTTGCCTCCCAGGCACTCCCAATATTAACACACACATTGTCCAGCTCATTCTGACTCTCGTAACAGAGCAGCTCCCAAAGTACAATCATCCACCAATTTCTCCCACACCGTAGCTCTAAGCCGCTGAGCTGTTGCTGATCCTCACCTTCCCTTGACAGCGCTTTCGCAGCCAGACACACTCTGCCCATCTGCCCTTCCCTTGCCTACAGGCACTCCCAAAACTAACACACACCTTGTCAAGCTCATTCTCACGCTCGTACACACCAGCTCCCAAAGTACAATCATCCACCAATTTCTCCCACACCGTAGCTCTAAGCCTCTGAGCTGTTGCTGATCCTCACCTTCCCTTGACAGAGCTTTCGCAGCCAAACACACTCTGCCCATCTGCCCTTGCCTTGTCTCCCACCACTCCCAACACAACACATTGTCAAGCTCATTCTGACTCTCGTACAGACCAGCTCCCAAAGTACAATCATCCACCAATTTCTCCCACACCGTAGCTCTAGGCCGCTGAGCTGTTGCTGATCCTCACCTTCCCTTGACAGCGCTTTCGCAGCCAAACACACTCTGCCCATCTGCCCTTCCCTTGCCTCCCAGCACTGCCAAAACTAACACACACCTTGTTAAGCTCATTCTAACTCTCGTACACACCAGCTCCCAAAGTACAATCATCCACCAATTTCTCCCACACCGTAGCTCTAGGCCGCTGAGCTGTTGCTGATCCTCACCTTCCCTTGACAGCGCTTTCGCAGAAAGACACACTCTGCCCATCTGCCCTTCCCTTGCCTCCAGGCACTCCCAAAATTAACACACACCTTGTCAAGCTCATTCTCACTCTCGTACAGACCAGCTCCCAAAGTACAATCATCCACCAATTTCTCCCACACCGTAGCTCTAAGCCGCTGAGCTGTTGCTGATCCTCACCTTCCCTTGACAGCGCTTTCGCAGCCAAACACACTCTGCCCATCTGCCCTTCCCTTGTCTCCCACCACTCCCAACACAACACATTGTCAAGCTCATTCTCACTCTCGGTACAGACCAGCTCCCAAAGTACAATCATCCACCAATTTCTCCCACACCGTAGCTCTAGGCCGCTGAGCTGTTGCTGATCCTCACCTTCCCTTGACAGCGCTTTCGCAGCCAGACACACTCTGCCCATCTGCCCTTCCCTTGCCTCCAGGCACTCCCGATACACATTGTCAAGCTCATTCTCACTCTCGGTACAGACCACCTCCAAAACGGCAAATATCCAGCAATTTCTGCCACATTCTGCACATCAGGGCTGAGAGTTCTTCCTGGTCCTCACCTTCCCTTGCCAACGCTTTCGCAGCCACACAAACCCTGCGACTCTGCGCTTGCCTCCCAGCACTCCCAACACAAACTCTCAGGCTCACTCTCACTCCAGGCACACACCAGCTCCCAAAGTACAATCATCCACCAATTTCTCCCACACCATAGCTCTAAGCCGCTGAGCTGTTGCTGATCCTCACCTTCCCTTGACAGCGCTTTTGCAGCCAGACACACTCTGCCCATCTGCCCTTCCCTTGCCTCCAGGCACTCCCGATACACATTGTCAAGCTCATTCTCACTCTCGGTACAGACCAGCTCCCAAAGTACAATCATCCACCAATTTCTCCCACACCGTAGCTCTAAGCCGCTGAGCTGTTGCTGATCCTCACCTTCCCTTGACAGCGCTTTCGCAGCCAAACACACTCTGCCCATCTGCCCTTGCCTTGCCTCCAGGCACTCCCAAAATTAACACACACATTGTCAAGCTCATTCTGACTCTCGTAACAGACCAGCTCCCAAAGTACAATCATCCACCAATTTCTCCCACACCGTAGCTCTAAGCCGCTGAGCTGTTGCTGATCCTCACCTTCCCTTGACAGCGCTTTCGCAGCCAGACACACTGTGCCCATCTGCCCTTGCCGTGCCTCCCAGCACTCCCAAAACTAACACACACCTTGTCAAGCTCATTCTGACTCTCGTACACACCAGCTCCCAAAGTACAATCATCCACCAATTTCTCCCACACCGTAGCTCTAGGCCGCTGAGCTCTTGCTGATCCTCACCTTCCCTTGAAAGTGCTTTCGCAGCCAAACACACTCTGCCCTTCTGCCTTTGCCTTGCCTCCCAGCACACCCAAAATTAACACACACATTGTCAAGCTCATTCTTACTCTCGTAACAGACCAGCTCCCAAAGTACAATCATCCACCAATTTCTCCCACACCGTAGCTCTAAGCCGCTGAGCTGTTGCTGATCCTCACCTTCCCTTGACAGCGCTTTCGCAGCCAGACACACTCTGCCCATCTGCCCTTCCCTTGCCTCCAGGCACTCCCAAAATTAACACACACCTTGTCAAGCTCATTCTCACTCTCGTACACACCAGCTCCCAAAGTACAATCATCCACCAATTTCTCCCACACCGTAGCTCTAGGCCGCTGAGCTGTTGCTGATCCTCACCTTCCCTTGACAGCGCTTTCGCAGCCAAACACACTCTGACCTTCTGCCTTTGCCTTGCCTCCCATCACACCCAAAATTAACACACACCTTGTCAAGCTCATTTTCACTCTCGGTACAGACCACCTCCCAAACGGCAAACATCCAGCAATTTCTGCCACACTCTGCACATCAGGGCTGAGAGCACATCCTGATACTCACCTTCCCTTGACAGCGCTTTCGCAGCCAAACACACTCTGACCTTCTGCCCTTGCCTTGCCTCCAGGCACTCCCAAAACTAACACACACCTTGTCAAGCTCATTCTCACTCTCGTACACACCAGCTCCCAAAGTACAATCATCCACCAATTTCTCCCACACCGTAGCTCTAGGCCGCTGAGCTCTTGCTGATCCTCACCTTCCCTTGAAAGTGCTTTCGCAGCCAAACACACTCTGCCCATCTGCCCTTCCCTTGCCTCCCAGGCACTCCCAATATTAACACACACATTGTCCAGCTCATTCTGACTCTCGTAACAGAGCAGCTCCCAAAGTACAATCATCCACCAATTTCTCCCACACCGTAGCTCTAAGCCGCTGAGCTGTTGCTGATCCTCACCTTCCCTTGACAGCGCTTTCGCAGCCAAACACACTCTGCCCATCTGCCCTTCCCTTGCCTCCCAGCACTGCCAAAACTAACACACACCTTGTTAAGCTCATTCTAACTCTCGTACACACCAGCTCCCAAAGTACAATCATCCACCAATTTCTCCCACACCGTAGCTCTAAGCCGCTGAGCTGTTGCTGATCCTCACCTTCCCTTGACAGCGCTTTCGCAGAAAGACACACTCTGCCCATCTGCCCTTCCCTTGCCTCCAGGCACTCCCAAAATTAACACACACCTTGTCAAGCTCATTCTCACTCTCGTACAGACCAGCTCCCAAAGTACAATCATCCACCAATTTCTCCCACACCGTAGCTCTAAGCCGCTGAGCTGTTGCTGATCCTCACCTTCCCTTGACAGCGCTTTCGCAGCCAAACACACTCTGCCCATCTGCCCTTCCCTTGTCTCCCACCACTCCCAACACAACACATTGTCAAGCTCATTCTCACTCTCGGTACAGACCAGCTCCCAAAGTACAATCATCCACCAATTTCTCCCACACCGTAGCTCTAGGCCGCTGAGCTGTTGCTGATCCTCACCTTCCCTTGACAGCGCTTTCGCAGCCAAACACACTCTGCCCATCTGCCCTTCCCTTGCCTCCAGGCACTCCCGATACACATTGTCAAGCTCATTCTCACTCTCGGTACAGACCACCTCCAAAACGGCAAATATCCAGCAATTTCTGCCACATTCTGCACATCAGGGCTGAGAGTTCTTCCTGGTCCTCACCTTCCCTTGCCAACGCTTTCGCAGCCACACAAACCCTGCGACTCTGCGCTTGCCTCCCAGCACTCCCAACACAAACTCTCAGGCTCACTCTCACTCCAGGCACACACCAGCTCCCAAAGTACAATCATCCACCAATTTCTCCCACACCATAGCTCTAAGCCGCTGAGCTGTTGCTGATCCTCACCTTCCCTTGACAGCGCTTTTGCAGCCAGACACACTCTGCCCATCTGCCCTTCCCTTGCCTCCAGGCACTCCCGATACACATTGTCAAGCTCATTCTCACTCTCGGTACAGACCAGCTCCCAAAGTACAATCATCCACCAATTTCTCCCACACCGTAGCTCTAAGCCGCTGAGCTGTTGCTGATCCTCACCTTCCCTTGACAGCGCTTTCGCAGCCAAACACACTCTGCCCATCTGCCCTTGCCTTGCCTCCAGGCACTCCCAAAATTAACACACACATTGTCAAGCTCATTCTGACTCTCGTAACAGAGCAGCTCCCAAAGTACAATCATCCACCAATTTCTCCCACACCGTAGCTCTAGGCCGCTGAGCTCTTGCTGATCCTCACCTTCCCTTGACAGCGCTTTCGCAGCCAGACACACTGTGCCCATCTGCCCTTGCCGTGCCTCCCAGCACTCCCAAAACTAACACACACCTTGTCAAGCTCATTCTGACTCTCGTACACACCAGCTCCCAAAGTACAATCATCCACCAATTTCTCCCACACCGTAGCTCTAGGCCGCTGAGCTCTTGCTGATCCTCACCTTCCCTTGAAAGTGCTTTCGCAGCCAAACACACTCTGCCCTTCTGCCTTTGCCTTGCCTCCCAGCACACCCAAAATTAACACACACATTGTCAAGCTCATTCTGACTCTCGTAACAGACCAGCTCCCAAAGTACAATCATCCACCAATTTCTCCCACACCGTAGCTCTAAGCCGCTGAGCTGTTGCTGATCCTCACCTTCCCTTGACAGCGCTTTCGCAGAAAGACACACTCTGCCCATCTGCCCTTGCCTTGCCTCCCAGCCCTCCCAAAACTAACACACACATTGTCAAGCTCATTCTCACTCTCGTACACACCAGCTCCCAAAGTACAATCATCCACCAATTTCTCCCACACCGTAGCTCTAGGCCGCTGAGCTCTTGCTGATCCTCACCTTCCCTTGACAGCGCTTTCGCAGCCAAACACACTCTGACCTTCTACCCTTCCCTTGCCTCCAGGCACTCCCAAAACTAACACACACCTTGTCAAGCTCATTCTGACTCTCGTACAGACCAGATCCCAAAGTACAATCATCCACCAATTTCTCCCACACCGTAGCTCTAGGCCGCTGAGCTCTTGCTGATCCTCACCTTCCCTTGAAAGTGCTTTCGCAGCCAAACACACTCTGCCCTTCTGCCTTTGCCTTGCCTCCCAGCACACCCAAAATTAACACACACATTGTCAAGCTCATTCTGACTCTCGTACAGACCAGCTCCCAAAGTACAATCATCCACCAATTTCTCCCACACCGTAGCTCTAAGCCGCTGAGCTGTTGCTGATCCTCACCTTCCCTTGACAGCGCTTTCGCAGCCAAACACACTCTGCCCATCTGCCCTTCCCTTGCCTCCCAGCACTACCAACACAACACATTGTCAAGCTCATTCTCACTCTCGGTACAGACCAGCTCCCAAAGTACAATCATCCACCAATTTCTCCCACACCGTAGCTCTAGGCCGCTGAGCTCTTGCTGATCCTCACCTTCCCTTGAAAGTGCTTTCGCAGCCAAACACACTCTGCCCATCTGCCCTTCCCTTGCCTCCCAGCACTGCCAAAACTAACACACACATTGTCAAGCTCATTCTCACTCTCGTACAGACCAGCTCCCAAAGTACAATCATCCACCAATTTCTCCCACACCGTAGCTCTAAGCCGCTGAGCTGTTGCTGATCCTCACCTTCCCTTGACAGCGCTTTCGCAGCCAAACACACTCTGCCCTTCTGCCTTTGCCTTGCCTCCCATCACACCCAAAACTAACACACACATTGTCAAGCTCATTTTCACGCTCGGTACAGACCACCTCCCAAACGGCAAACATCCAGCAATTTCTGCCACACTCTGCACATCAGGGCTGAGAGCACATCCTGATACTCACCTTCCCTTGACAGCGCTTTCGCAGCCAAACTCACTCTGCCCATCTGCCCTTGCCTTGCCTCCAGGCACTCCCAAAATTAACACACACATTGTCAAGCTCATTCTGACTCTCGTAACAGACCAGCTCCCAAAGTACAATCATCCACCAATTTCTCCCACACCGTAGCTCTAAGCCGCTGAGCTGTTGCTGATCCTCACCTTCCCTTGACAGCGCTTTCGCAGCCAAACACACTCTGCCCATCTGTCCTTCCCTTGCCTCCCAGCACTCCGAAAACTAACAGACACCTTGTCAAGCTCATTCTCACTCTCGTACACAACAGCTCCCAAAGTACAATCATCCACCAATTTCTCCCACACCGTAGCTCTAAGCCTCTGAGCTGTTGCTGATCCTCACCTTCCCTTGACAGCGCTTTCGCAGCCAAACACACTCTGCCCATCTGCCCTTGCCTTGTCTCCCACCACTCCCAACACAACACATTGTCAAGCTCATTCTGACTCTCGGTACAGACCAGCTCCCAAAGTACAATCATCCACCAATTTCTCCCACACCGTAGCTCTAGGCCGCTGAGCTGTTGCTGATCCTCACCTTCCCTTGACAGCGCTTTCGCAGCCAGACACACTCTGCCCATCTGCCCTTGCCGTGCCTCCAGGCACTCCCGATACACATTGTCAAGCTCATTCTCACTCTCGGTACAGACCAGCTCCCAAAGTACAATCATCCACCAATTTCTCCCACACCGTAGCTCTAGGCCGCTGAGCTGTTGCTGATCCTCACCTTCCCTTGACAGCGCTTTCGCAGCCAAACACACTCTGCCCATCTGCCCTTGCCTTGCCTCCAGGCACTCCCAAAATTAACACACACATTGTCAAGCTCATTCTGACTCTCCTAACAGAGCAGCTCCCAAAGTACAATCATCCACCAATTTCTCCCACACCGTAGCTCTAAGCCGCTGAGCTGTTGCTGATCCTCACCTTCCCTTGACAGCGCTTTCGCAGCCAGACACACTGTGCCCATCTGCCCTTGCCGTGCCTCCCAGCACTCCCAAAACTAACACACACCTTGTCAAGCTCATTCTCACTCTCGTACACACCAGCTCCCAAAGTACAATCATCCACCAATTTCTCCCACACCGTAGCTCTAGGCCGCTGAGCTGTTGCTGATCCTCACCTTCCCTTGAAAGTGCTTTCGCAGCCAAACACACTCTGCCCTTCTGCCTTTGCCTTGCCTCCCAGCACACCCAAAATTAACACACACATTGTCAAGCTCATTCTGACTCTCGTAACAGACCAGCTCCCAAAGTACAATCATCCACCAATTTCTCCCACACCGTAGCTCTAAGCCGCTGAGCTGTTGCTGATCCTCACCTTCCCTTGACAGCGCTTTCGCAGAAAGACACACTCTGCCCATCTGCCCTTGCCTTGCCTCCCAGCCCTCCCAAAACTAACACACACATTGTCAAGCTCATTCTGACTCTCGTACAGACCAGCTCCCAAAGTACAATCATCCACCAATTTCTCCCACACCGTAGCTCTAGGCCGCTGAGCTCTTGCTGATCCTCACCTTCCCTTGACAGCGCTTTCGCAGCCAAACACACTCTGACCTTCTACCCTTCCCTTGCCTCCAGGCACTCCCAAAACTAACACACACCTTGTCAAGCTCATTCTGACTCTCGTACAGACCAGCTCCCAAAGTACAATCATCCACCAATTTCTCCCACACCGTAGCTCTAGGCCGCTGAGCTCTTGCTGATCCTCACCTTCCCTTGAAAGTGCTTTCGCAGCCAAACACACTCTTCCCTTCTGCCCTTGCCTTGCCTCCCAGCACACCCAAAATTAACACACACATTGTCAAGCTCATTCTGACTCTCGTACAGACCAGCCCCCAAAGTACAATCATCCACCAATTTCTCCCACACCGTAGCTCTAAGCCGCTGAGCTGTTGCTGATCCTCACCTTCCCTTGACAGCGCTTTCGCAGCCAAACACACTCTGCCCTTCTGCCCTTCCCTTGCCTCCAGGCACTACCAACACAACACATTGTCAAGCTCATTCTCACTCTCGGTACAGACCAGCTCCCAAAGTACAATCATCCACCAATTTCTCCCACACCGTAGCTCTAGGCCGCTGAGCTCTTGCTGATCCTCACCTTCCCTTGAAAGTGCTTTCGCAGCCAAACACACTCTGCCCATCTGCCCTTCCCTTGCCTCCCAGCACTCCCAAAACTAACACACACCTTGTCAAGCTCATTCTCACTCTCGTACAGACCAGCTCCCAAAGTACAATCATCCACCAATTTCTCCCACACCGTAGCTCTAAGCCGCTGAGCTGTTGCTGATCCTCACCTTCCCTTGACAGCGCTTTCGCAGCCAAACACACTCTGCCCTTCTGCCTTTGCCTTGCCTCCCATCACACCCAAAACTAACACACACATTGTCAAGCTCATTTTCACGCTCGGTACAGACCACCTCCCAAACGGCAAACATCCAGCAATTTCTGCCACACTCTGCACATCAGGGCTGAGAGCACATCCTGATACTCACCTTCCCTTGACAGCGCTTTCGCAGCCAAACACACTCTGCCCATCTGCCCTTGCCTTGCCTCCAGGCACTCCCAAAATTAACACACGCATTGTCAAGCTCATTCTGACTCTCGTAACAGACCAGCTCCCAAAGTACAATCATCCACCAATTTCTCCCACACCGTAGCTCTAAGCCGCTGAGCTGTTGCTGATCCTCACCTTCCCTTGACAGCGCTTTCGCAGCCAAACACACTCTGCCCATCTGTCCTTCCCTTGCCTCCCAGCACTCCGAAAACTAACAGACACCTTGTCAAGCTCATTCTCACTCTCGTACACAACAGCTCCCAAAGTACAATCATCCACCAATTTCTCCCACACCGTAGCTCTAAGCCGCTGAGCTGTTGCTGATCCTCACCTTCCCTTGACAGCGCTTTCGCAGCCAAACACACTCTGCCCATCTGCCCTTGCCTTGTCTCCCACCACTCCCAACACAACACATTGTCAAGCTCATTCTCACTCTCGGTACAGACCAGCTCCCAAAGTACAATCATCCACCAATTTCTCCCACACCGTAGCTCTAGGCCGCTGAGCTGTTGCTGATCCTCACCTTCCCTTGACAGCGCTTTCGCAGCCAGACACACTGTGCCCATCTGCCCTTGCCGTGCCTCCCAGCACTCCCAAAACTAACACACACCTTGTCAAGCTCATTCTCACTCTCGTACACACCAGCTCCCAAAGTACAATCATCCACCAATTTCTCCCACACCGTAGCTCTAGGCCGCTGAGCTCTTGCTGATCCTCACCTTCCCTTGAAAGTGCTTTCGCAGCCAAACACACTCTGCCCTTCTGCCTTTGCCGTGCCTCCCAGCACACCCAAAATTAACACACACATTGTCAAGCTCATTCTGACTCTCGTAACAGACCACCTCCCAAACGGCAAACATCCACCAATTTCTCCCACACCGTAGCTCTAAGCCGCTGAGCTGTTGCTGATCCTCACCTTCCCTTGACAGCGCTTTCGCAGCCAAACACACTCTGCCCATCTGCCCTTCCCTTGCCTCCAGGCACTCCCAAAACTAACACACACCTTGTCAAGCTCATTCTCACGCTCGTACACACCAGCTCCCAAAGTACAATCATCCACCAATTTCTCCCACACCGTAGCTCTAGGCCGCTGAGCTCTTGCTGATCCTCACCTTCCCTTGACAGCGCTTTCGCAGCCAAACACACTCTGCCCTTCTGCCTTTGCCTTGCCTCCCAGCACACCCAAAATTAACACACACATTGTCAAGCTCATTCTCACTCTCGTAACAGACCAGCTCCCAAAGTACAATCATCCACCAATTTCGCCGACACCGTAGCTCTAAGCCGCTGAGCTGTTGCTGATCCTCACCTTCCCTTGACAGCGCTTTCGCAGCCAGACACACTCTGCCCATCTGCCCTTCCCTTGCCTCCAGGCACTCCCAAAATTAACACACACCTTGTCAAGCTCATTCTCACGCTCGTACACACCAGCTCCCAAAGTACAATCATCCACCAATT
This sequence comes from Pelecanus crispus, assembly GCF_030463565.1. Taxonomy (NCBI): domain Eukaryota; kingdom Metazoa; phylum Chordata; class Aves; order Pelecaniformes; family Pelecanidae; genus Pelecanus; species Pelecanus crispus. The sequence goes on from NC_134665.1 coordinate 2,095,683, forward strand.
TCTCCCACACCGTAGCTATAAGCCGCTGAGCTGTTGCTGATCCTCACCTTCCCTTGACAGCGCTTTCGCAGAAAGACACACTCTGCCCATCTGCCCTTCCCTTGCCTCCCAGCCCTCCCAAAACTAACACACACATTGTCAAGCTCATTCTCACTCTCGTACACACCTGCTCCCAAAGTACAATCATCCACCAATTTCTCCCACACCGTAGCTCTAAGCCGCTGAGCTGTTGCTGATCCTCACCTTCCCTTGACAGCGCTTTCGCAGCCAAACACACTCTGCCCTTCTGCCTTTGCCTTGCCTCCCATCACACCCAAAACTAACACACACATTGTCAAGCTCATTTTCACTCTCGGTACAGACCACCTCCCAAACGGCAAACATCCAGCAATTTCTGCCACACTCTGCACATCAGGGCTGAGAGCACATCCTGATACTCACCTTCCCTTGACAGCGCTTTCGCAGCCAAACACACTCTGCCCATCTGCCCTTGCCTTGCCTCCCAGCACTCCCAAAATTAACACACACATTGTCAAGCTCATTCTGACTCTCGTAACAGACCAGCTCCCAAAGTACAATCATCCAACAATTTCTCCCACACCGTAGCTCTAAGCCGCTGAGCTGTTGCTGATCCTCACCTTCCCTTGACAGCGCTTTCGCAGCCAGACACACTCTGCCCATCTGCCCTTGCCGTGCCTCCCAGCACTCCCAAAACTAACACACACCTTGTCAAGCTCATTCTCACTCTCGTACACACCAGCTCCCAAAGTACAATCATCCACCAATTTCTCCCACACCGTAGCTCTAGGCCGCTGAGCTCTTGCTGATCCTCACCTTCCCTTGACAGCGCTTTTGCAGCCAAACACACTCTGCCCATCTGCCCTTCCCTTGCCTCCCAGCACTCCCAAACTTAACACACACATTGTCAAGCTCATTCTCACGCTCGTACACACCAGCTCCCAAAGTACAATCATCCACCAATTTCTCTCACACCGTAGCTCTAAGCCTCTGAGCTGTTGCTGATCCTCACCTTCCCTTGACAGCGCTTTCGCAGCCAAACACACTCTGCCCATCTGCCCTTCCCTTGCCTCCCAGCACTCCCAAAATTAACACACACATTGTCAAGCTCATTCTCACGCTCGTACACACCAGCTCCCAAAGTACAATCATCCACCAATTTCTCCCACACCGTAGCTCTAAGCCGCTGAGCTGTTGCTGATCCTCACCTTACCTTGACAGCGCTTTCGCAGCCAAACACACTCTGCCCATCTGCCCTTCCCTTGCCTCCCAGCACTCCCAAAACTAACACACACATTGTCAAGCTCATTCTCACTCTCGTACAGACCAGCTCCCAAAGTACAATCATCCACCAATTTCTCCCACACCGTAGCTCTAGGCCGCTGAGCTCTTGCTGATCCTCACCTTCCCTTGACAGCGCTTTCGCAGCCAAACACACTCTGACCTTCTACCCTTCCCTTGCCTCTAGGCACTCCCAAAACTAACACACACATTGTCAAGCTCATTCTGACTCTCGTACAGACCAGCTCCCAAAGTACAATCATCCACCAATTTCTCCCACACCGTAGCTCTAGGCCGCTGAGCTCTTGCTGATCCTCACCTTCCCTTGAAAGTGCTTTCGCAGCCAAACACACTCTGCCCTTCTGCCTTTGCCTTGCCTCCCAGCACACCCAAAATTAACACACACATTGTCAAGCTCATTCTGACTCTCGTAACAGACCAGCTCCCAAAGTACAATCATCCACCAATTTCTCCCACACCGTAGCTCTAAGCCGCTGAGCTGTTGCTGATCCTCACCTTCCCTTGACAGCGCTTTCGCAGCCAAACACACTCTGCCCATCTGCCCTTCCCTTGCCTCCCAGCACTCAAAAAACTAACACACACATTGTCAAGCTCATTCTCACTCTCGTACACACCAGCTCCCAAAGTACAATCATCCACCAATTTCTCCCACACCGTAGCTCTAAGCCTCTGAGCTGTTGCTGATCCTCACCTTCCCTTGACAGCGCTTTCGCAGCCAAACACACTCTGCCCATCTGCCCTTGCCTTGTCTCCCACCACTCCCAACACAACACATTGTCAAGCTCATTGTCACTCTCGGTACAGACCAGCTCCCAAAGTACAATCATCCACCAATTTCTCCCACACCGTAGCTCTAGGCCGCTGAGCTGTTGCTGATCCTCACCTTCCCTTGACAGCGCTTTCGCAGCCAGACACACTCTGCCCATCTGCCCTTCCCTTGCCTCCAGGCACTCCCGATACACATTGTCAAGCTCATTCTCACTCTCGGTACAGACCACCTCCAAAACGGCAAATATCCAGCAATTTCTGCCACATTCTGCACATCAGGGCTGAGAGTTCTTCCTGGTCCTCACCTTCCCTTGCCAACGCTTTCGCAGCCACACAAACCCTGCGACTCTGCGCTTGCCTCCCAGCACTCCCAACACAAACTCTCAGGCTCACTCTCACTCCAGGCACACACCAGCTCCCAAAGTACAATCACCCACCAATTTCTCCCACACCGTAGCTCTAAGCCGCTGAGCTGTTGCTGATCCTCACCTTCCCTTGACAGCGCTTTCGCAGCCAGACACACTGTGCCCATCTGCCCTTGCCGTGCCTCCAGGCACTCCCGATACACATTGTCAAGCTCATTCTCACTCTCGGTACAGACCAGCTCCCAAAGTACAATCATCCACCAATTTCTCCCACACCGTAGCTCTAGGCCGCTGAGCTCTTGCTGATCCTCACCTTCCCTTGACAGCGCTTTCGCAGCCAAACACACTCTGCCCATCTGCCCTTCCCTTGCCTCCAGGCACTCCCAAAATTAACACACACATTGTCAAGCTCATGCTGACTCTCGTAACAGACCAGCTCCCAAAGTACAATCATCCACCAATTTCTCCCACACCGTAGCTCTAAGCCGCTGAGCTGTTGCTGATCCTCACCTTCCCTTGACAGCGCTTTCGCAGCCAGACACACTGTGCCCATCTGCCCTTGCCGTGCCTCCCAGCACTCCCAAAACTAACACACACCTTGTCAAGCTCATTCTCACTCTCGTACACACCAGCTCCCAAAGTACAATCATCCACCAATTTCTCCCACACCGTAGCTCTAGGCCGCTGAGCTCTTGCTGATCCTCACCTTCCCTTGAAAGTGCTTTCGCAGCCAAACACACTCTGCCCTTCTGCCTTTGCCTTGCCTCCCAGCACACCCAAAATTAACACACACATTGTCAAGCTCATTCTGACTCTCGTAACAGACCAGCTCCCAAAGTACAATCATCCACCAATTTCTCCCACACCGTAGCTCTAGGCCGCTGAGCTCTTGCTGATCCTCACCTTCCCTTGACAGCGCTTTCGCAGCCAAACACACTCTGACCTTCTACCCTTCCCTTGCCTCCAGGCACTCCCAAAACTAACACACACCTTGTCAAGCTCATTCTGACTCTCGTACAGACCAGCTCCCAAAGTACAATCATCCACCAATTTCTCCCACACCGTAGCTCTAGGCCGCTGAGCTCTTGCTGATCCTCACCTTCCCTTGAAAGTGCTTTCGCAGCCAAACACACTCTGCCCATCTGCCCTTCCCTTGCCTCCCAGCACACCCAAAATTAACACACACATTGTCAAGCTCATTCTGACTCTCGTACAGACCAGCTCCCAAAGTACAATCATCCACCAATTTCTCCCACACCGTAGCTCTAAGCCGCTGAGCTGTTGCTGATCCTCACCTTCCCTTGACAGCGCTTTCGCAGCCAAACACACTCTGCCCTTCTGCCTTTGCCTTGCCTCCCATCACACCCAAAACTAACACACACATTGTCAAGCTCATTTTCACGCTCGGTACAGACCACCTCCCAAACGGCAAACATCCAGCAATTTCTGCCACACTCTGCACATCAGGGCTGAGAGCACATCCTGATACTCACCTTCCCTTGACAGCGCTTTCGCAGCCAAACACACTCTGCCCATCTGCCCTTGCCTTGCCTCCAGGCACTCCCAAAATTAACACACACATTGTCAAGCTCATTCTGACTCTCGTAACAGACCAGCTCCCAAAGTACAATCATCCACCAATTTCTCCCACACCGTAGCTCTAAGCCGCTGAGCTGTTGCTGATCCTCACCTTCCCTTGACAGCGCTTTCGCAGCCAAACACACTCTGCCCATCTGTCCTTCCCTTGCCTCCCAGCACTCAAAAAACTAACAGACACCTTGTCAAGCTCATTCTCACTCTCGTACACACCAGCTCCCAAAGTACAATCATCCACCAATTTCTCCCACACCGTAGCTCTAAGCCTCTGAGCTGTTGCTGATCCTCACCTTCCCTTGACAGCGCTTTCGCAGCCAAACACACTCTGCCCATCTGCCCTTGCCTTGTCTCCCACCACTCCCAACACAACACATTGTCAAGCTCATTCTCACTCTCGGTACAGACCAGCTCCCAAAGTACAATCATCCACCAATTTCTCCCACACCGTAGCTCTAGGCCGCTGAGCTGTTGCTGATCCTCACCTTCCCTTGACAGCGCTTTCGCAGCCAGACACACTCTGCCCATCTGCCCTTCCCTTGCCTCCAGGCACTCCCGATACACATTGTCAAGCTCATTCTCACTCTCGGTACAGACCACCTCCAAAACGGCAAATATCCAGCAATTTCTGCCACATTCTGCACATCAGGGCTGAGAGTTCTTCCTGGTCCTCACCTTCCCTTGCCAACGCTTTCGCAGCCACACAAACCCTGCGACTCTGCGCTTGCCTCCCAGCACTCCCAACACAAACTCTCAGGCTCACTCTCACTCCAGGCACACACCAGCTCCCAAAGTACAATCATCCACCAATTTCTCCCACACCGTAGCTCTAAGCCGCTGAGCTGTTGCTGATCCTCACCTTCCCTTGACAGCGCTTTTGCAGCCAGACACACTCTGCCCATCTGCCCTTCCCTTGCCTCCAGGCACTCCCGATACACATTGTCAAGCTCATTCTCACTCTCGGTACAGACCACCTCCAAAACGGCAAATATCCAGCAATTTCTGCCACATTCTGCACATCAGGGCTGAGAGTTCTTCCTGGTCCTCACCTTCCCTTGCCAACGCTTTCGCAGCCACACAAACCCTGCGACTCTGCGCTTGCCTCCCAGCACTCCCAACACAAACTCTCAGGCTCACTCTCACTCCAGGCACACACCAGCTCCCAAAGTACAATCATCCACCAATTTCTCCCACACCGTAGCTCTAGGCCGCTGAGCTGTTGCTGATCCTCACCTTCCCTTGACAGCGCTTTCGCAGCCAAACACACTCTGCCCATCTGCCCTTGCCGTGCCTCCCAGCACTCCCAAAACTAACACACACCTTGTCAAGCTCATTCTCACTCTCGTACACACCAGCTCCCAAAGTACAATCATCCACCAATTTCTCCCACACCGTAGCTCTAGGCCGCTGAGCTGTTGCTGATCCTCACCTTCCCTTGACAGCGCTTTCGCAGCCAGACACACTCTGCCCATCTGCCCTTCCCTTGCCTCCAGGCACTCCCAAAACTAACACACACCTTGTCAAGCTCATTCTCACGCTCGTACACACCAGCTCCCAAAGTACAATCATCCACCAATTTCTCCCACACCGTAGCTCTAAGCCGCTGAGCTCTTGCTGATCCTCACCTTCCCTTGACAGCGCTTTCGCAGCCAGACACACTGTGCCCATCTGCCCTTGCCGTGCCTCCCAGCACTCCCAAAACTAACACACACCTTGTCAAGCTCATTCTCACTCTCGTACACACCAGCTCCCAAAGTACAATCATCCACCAATTTCTCCCACACCGTAGCTCTAGGCCGCTGAGCTCTTGCTGATCCTCACCTTCCCTTGAAAGTGCTTTCGCAGCCAAACACACTCTGCCCTTCTGCCTTTGCCTTGCCTCCCAGCACACCCAAAATTAACACACACATTGTCAAGCTCATTCTGACTCTCGTAACAGAGCAGCTCCCAAAGTACAATCATCCACCAATTTCTCCCACACCGTAGCTCTAAGCCGCTGAGCTGTTGCTGATCCTCACCTTCCCTTGACAGCGCTTTCGCAGCCAGACACACTCTGCCCATCTGCCCTTGCCTTGCCTCCCAGCCCTCCCAAAACTAACACACACATTGTCAAGCTCATTCTGACTCTCGTACAGACCAGCTCCCAAAGTACAATCATCCACCAATTTCTCCCACACCGTAGCTCTAGGCCGCTGAGCTCTTGCTGATCCTCACCTTCCCTTGACAGCGCTTTCGCAGCCAAACACACTCTGACCTTCTACCCTTCCCTTGCCTCCAGGCACTCCCAAAACTAACACACACCTTGTCAAGCTCATTCTGACTCTCGTACAGACCAGCTCCCAAAGTACAATCATCCACCAATTTCTCCCACACCGTAGCTCTAGGCCGCTGAGCTCTTGCTGATCCTCACCTTCCCTTGAAAGTGCTTTCGCAGCCAAACACAATCTTCCCTTCTGCCTTTGCCTTGCCTCCCAGCACACCCAAAATTAACACACACATTGTCAAGCTCATTCTGACTCTCGTACAGACCAGCTCCCAAAGTACAATCATCCACCAATTTCTCCCACACCGTAGCTCTAAGCCGCTGAGCTGTTGCTGATCCTCACCTTCCCTTGACAGCGCTTTCGCAGAAAGACACACTCTGCCCATCTGCCCTTCCCTTGCCTCCCAGCACTACCAACACAACACATTGTCAAGCTCATTCTCACTCTCGGTACAGACCAGCTCCCAAAGTACAATCATCCACCAATTTCTCCCACACCGTAGCTCTAGGCCGCTGAGCTCTTGCTGATCCTCACCTTCCCTTGAAAGTGCTTTCGCAGCCAAACACACTCTGCCCATCTGCCCTTCCCTTGCCTCCCAGCACTGCCAAAACTAACACACACATTGTCAAGCTCATTCTCACTCTCGTACAGACCAGCTCCCAAAGTACAATCATCCACCAATTTCTCCCACACCGTAGCTCTAAGCCGCTGAGCTGTTGCTGATCCTCACCTTCCCTTGACAGCGCTTTCGCAGCCAAACACACTCTGCCCTTCTGCCTTTGCCTTGCCTCCCATCACACCCAAAACTAACACACACATTGTCAAGCTCATTTTCACGCTCGGTACAGACCACCTCCCAAACGGCAAACATCCAGCAATTTCTGCCACACTCTGCACATCAGGGCTGAGAGCACATCCTGATACTCACCTTCCCTTGACAGCGCTTTCGCAGCCAAACTCACTCTGCCCATCTGCCCTTGCCTTGCCTCCAGGCACTCCCAAAATTAACACACACATTGTCAAGCTCATTCTGACTCTCGTAACAGACCAGCTCCCAAAGTACAATCATCCACCAATTTCTCCCACACCGTAGCTCTAAGCCGCTGAGCTGTTGCTGATCCTCACCTTCCCTTGACAGCGCTTTCGCAGCCAAACACACTCTGCCCATCTGTCCTTCCCTTGCCTCCCAGCACTCCGAAAACTAACAGACACCTTGTCAAGCTCATTCTCACTCTCGTACACAACAGCTCCCAAAGTACAATCATCCACCAATTTCTCCCACACCGTAGCTCTAAGCCTCTGAGCTGTTGCTGATCCTCACCTTCCCTTGACAGCGCTTTCGCAGCCAAACACACTCTGCCCATCTGCCCTTGCCTTGTCTCCCACCACTCCCAACACAACACATTGTCAAGCTCATTCTCACTCTCGGTACAGACCAGCTCCCAAAGTACAATCATCCACCAATTTCTCCCACACCGTAGCTCTAGGCCGCTGAGCTGTTGCTGATCCTCACCTTCCCTTGACAGCGCTTTCGCAGCCAGACACACTCTGCCCATCTGCCCTTGCCGTGCCTCCAGGCACTCCCGATACACATTGTCAAGCTCATTCTCACTCTCGGTACAGACCAGCTCCCAAAGTACAATCATCCACCAATTTCTCCCACACCGTAGCTCTAGGCCGCTGAGCTGTTGCTGATCCTCACCTTCCCTTGACAGCGCTTTCGCAGCCAAACACACTCTGCCCATCTGCCCTTGCCTTGCCTCCAGGCACTCCCAAAATTAACACACACATTGTCAAGCTCATTCTGACTCTCCTAACAGAGCAGCTCCCAAAGTACAATCATCCACCAATTTCTCCCACACCGTAGCTCTAAGCCGCTGAGCTGTTGCTGATCCTCACCTTCCCTTGACAGCGCTTTCGCAGCCAGACACACTGTGCCCATCTGCCCTTGCCGTGCCTCCCAGCACTCCCAAAACTAACACACACCTTGTCAAGCTCATTCTCACTCTCGTACACACCAGCTCCCAAAGTACAATCATCCACCAATTTCTCCCACACCGTAGCTCTAGGCCGCTGAGCTGTTGCTGATCCTCACCTTCCCTTGAAAGTGCTTTCGCAGCCAAACACACTCTGCCCTTCTGCCTTTGCCTTGCCTCCCAGCACACCCAAAATTAACACACACATTGTCAAGCTCATTCTGACTCTCGTAACAGACCAGCTCCCAAAGTACAATCATCCACCAATTTCTCCCACACCGTAGCTCTAAGCCGCTGAGCTGTTGCTGATCCTCACCTTCCCTTGACAGCGCTTTCGCAGAAAGACACACTCTGCCCATCTGCCCTTGCCTTGCCTCCCAGCCCTCCCAAAACTAACACACACATTGTCAAGCTCATTCTGACTCTCGTACAGACCAGCTCCCAAAGTACAATCATCCACCAATTTCTCCCACACCGTAGCTCTAGGCCGCTGAGCTCTTGCTGATCCTCACCTTCCCTTGACAGCGCTTTCGCAGCCAAACACACTCTGACCTTCTACCCTTCCCTTGCCTCCAGGCACTCCCAAAACTAACACACACCTTGTCAAGCTCATTCTGACTCTCGTACAGACCAGCTCCCAAAGTACAATCATCCACCAATTTCTCCCACACCGTAGCTCTAGGCCGCTGAGCTCTTGCTGATCCTCACCTTCCCTTGAAAGTGCTTTCGCAGCCAAACACACTCTTCCCTTCTGCCCTTGCCTTGCCTCCCAGCACACCCAAAATTAACACACACATTGTCAAGCTCATTCTGACTCTCGTACAGACCAGCCCCCAAAGTACAATCATCCACCAATTTCTCCCACACCGTAGCTCTAAGCCGCTGAGCTGTTGCTGATCCTCACCTTCCCTTGACAGCGCTTTCGCAGCCAAACACACTCTGCCCTTCTGCCCTTCCCTTGCCTCCAGGCACTACCAACACAACACATTGTCAAGCTCATTCTCACTCTCGGTACAGACCAGCTCCCAAAGTACAATCATCCACCAATTTCTCCCACACCGTAGCTCTAGGCCGCTGAGCTCTTGCTGATCCTCACCTTCCCTTGAAAGTGCTTTCGCAGCCAAACACACTCTGCCCATCTGCCCTTCCCTTGCCTCCCAGCACTCCCAAAACTAACACACACCTTGTCAAGCTCATTCTCACTCTCGTACAGACCAGCTCCCAAAGTACAATCATCCACCAATTTCTCCCACACCGTAGCTCTAAGCCGCTGAGCTGTTGCTGATCCTCACCTTCCCTTGACAGCGCTTTCGCAGCCAAACACACTCTGCCCTTCTGCCTTTGCCTTGCCTCCCATCACACCCAAAACTAACACACACATTGTCAAGCTCATTTTCACGCTCGGTACAGACCACCTCCCAAACGGCAAACATCCAGCAATTTCTGCCACACTCTGCACATCAGGGCTGAGAGCACATCCTGATACTCACCTTCCCTTGACAGCGCTTTCGCAGCCAAACACACTCTGCCCATCTGCCCTTGCCTTGCCTCCAGGCACTCCCAAAATTAACACACGCATTGTCAAGCTCATTCTGACTCTCGTAACAGACCAGCTCCCAAAGTACAATCATCCACCAATTTCTCCCACACCGTAGCTCTAAGCCGCTGAGCTGTTGCTGATCCTCACCTTCCCTTGACAGCGCTTTCGCAGCCAAACACACTCTGCCCATCTGTCCTTCCCTTGCCTCCCAGCACTCCGAAAACTAACAGACACCTTGTCAAGCTCATTCTCACTCTCGTACACAACAGCTCCCAAAGTACAATCATCCACCAATTTCTCCCACACCGTAGCTCTAAGCCGCTGAGCTGTTGCTGATCCTCACCTTCCCTTGACAGCGCTTTCGCAGCCAAACACACTCTGCCCATCTGCCCTTGCCTTGTCTCCCACCACTCCCAACACAACACATTGTCAAGCTCATTCTCACTCTCGGTACAGACCAGCTCCCAAAGTACAATCATCCACCAATTTCTCCCACACCGTAGCTCTAGGCCGCTGAGCTGTTGCTGATCCTCACCTTCCCTTGACAGCGCTTTCGCAGCCAGACACACTGTGCCCATCTGCCCTTGCCGTGCCTCCCAGCACTCCCAAAACTAACACACACCTTGTCAAGCTCATTCTCACTCTCGTACACACCAGCTCCCAAAGTACAATCATCCACCAATTTCTCCCACACCGTAGCTCTAGGCCGCTGAGCTCTTGCTGATCCTCACCTTCCCTTGAAAGTGCTTTCGCAGCCAAACACACTCTGCCCTTCTGCCTTTGCCGTGCCTCCCAGCACACCCAAAATTAACACACACATTGTCAAGCTCATTCTGACTCTCGTAACAGACCACCTCCCAAACGGCAAACATCCACCAATTTCTCCCACACCGTAGCTCTAAGCCGCTGAGCTGTTGCTGATCCTCACCTTCCCTTGACAGCGCTTTCGCAGCCAAACACACTCTGCCCATCTGCCCTTCCCTTGCCTCCAGGCACTCCCAAAACTAACACACACCTTGTCAAGCTCATTCTCACGCTCGTACACACCAGCTCCCAAAGTACAATCATCCACCAATTTCTCCCACACCGTAGCTCTAGGCCGCTGAGCTCTTGCTGATCCTCACCTTCCCTTGACAGCGCTTTCGCAGCCAAACACACTCTGCCCTTCTGCCTTTGCCTTGCCTCCCAGCACACCCAAAATTAACACACACATTGTCAAGCTCATTCTCACTCTCGTAACAGACCAGCTCCCAAAGTACAATCATCCACCAATTTCGCCGACACCGTAGCTCTAAGCCGCTGAGCTGTTGCTGATCCTCACCTTCCCTTGACAGCGCTTTCGCAGCCAGACACACTCTGCCCATCTGCCCTTCCCTTGCCTCCAGGCACTCCCAAAATTAACACACACCTTGTCAAGCTCATTCTCACGCTCGTACACACCAGCTCCCAAAGTACAATCATCCACCAATTTCTCCCACACCGTAGCTATAAGCCGCTGAGCTGTTGCTGATCCTCACCTTCCCTTGACAGCGCTTTCGCAGAAAGACACACTCTGCCCATCTGCCCTTCCCTTGCCTCCCAGCCCTCCCAAAACTAACACACACATTGTCAAGCTCATTCTCACTCTCGTACACACCTGCTCCCAAAGTACAATCATCCACCAATTTCTCCCACACCGTAGCTCTAAGCCGCTGAGCTGTTGCTGATCCTCACCTTCCCTTGACAGCGCTTTCGCAGCCAAACACACTCTGCCCTTCTGCCTTTGCCTTGCCTCCCATCACACCCAAAACTAACACACACATTGTCAAGCTCATTTTCACTCTCGGTACAGACCACCTCCCAAACGGCAAACATCCAGCAATTTCTGCCACACTCTGCACATCAGGGCTGAGAGCACATCCTGATACTCACCTTCCCTTGACAGCGCTTTCGCAGCCAAACACACTCTGCCCATCTGCCCTTGCCTTGCCTCCCAGCACTCCCAAAATTAACACACACATTGTCAAGCTCATTCTGACTCTCGTAACAGACCAGCTCCCAAAGTACAATCATCCAACAATTTCTCCCACACCGTAGCTCTAAGCCGCTGAGCTGTTGCTGATCCTCACCTTCCCTTGACAGCGCTTTCGCAGCCAGACACACTCTGCCCATCTGCCCTTGCCGTGCCTCCCAGCACTCCCAAAACTAACACACACCTTGTCAAGCTCATTCTCACTCTCGTACACACCAGCTCCCAAAGTACAATCATCCACCAATTTCTCCCACACCGTAGCTCTAGGCCGCTGAGCTCTTGCTGATCCTCACCTTCCCTTGACAGCGCTTTTGCAGCCAAACACACTCTGCCCATCTGCCCTTCCCTTGCCTCCCAGCACTCCCAAACTTAACACACACATTGTCAAGCTCATTCTCACGCTCGTACACACCAGCTCCCAAAGTACAATCATCCACCAATTTCTCTCACACCGTAGCTCTAAGCCTCTGAGCTGTTGCTGATCCTCACCTTCCCTTGACAGCGCTTTCGCAGCCAAACACACTCTGCCCATCTGCCCTTCCCTTGCCTCCCAGCACTCCCAAAATTAACACACACATTGTCAAGCTCATTCTCACGCTCGTACACACCAGCTCCCAAAGTACAATCATCCACCAATTTCTCCCACACCGTAGCTCTAAGCCGCTGAGCTGTTGCTGATCCTCACCTTACCTTGACAGCGCTTTCGCAGCCAAACACACTCTGCCCATCTGCCCTTCCCTTGCCTCCCAGCACTCCCAAAACTAACACACACATTGTCAAGCTCATTCTCACTCTCGTACAGACCAGCTCCCAAAGTACAATCATCCACCAATTTCTCCCACACCGTAGCTCTAGGCCGCTGAGCTCTTGCTGATCCTCACCTTCCCTTGACAGCGCTTTCGCAGCCAAACACACTCTGACCTTCTACCCTTCCCTTGCCTCTAGGCACTCCCAAAACTAACACACACATTGTCAAGCTCATTCTGACTCTCGTACAGACCAGCTCCCAAAGTACAATCATCCACCAATTTCTCCCACACCGTAGCTCTAGGCCGCTGAGCTCTTGCTGATCCTCACCTTCCCTTGAAAGTGCTTTCGCAGCCAAACACACTCTGCCCTTCTGCCTTTGCCTTGCCTCCCAGCACACCCAAAATTAACACACACATTGTCAAGCTCATTCTGACTCTCGTAACAGACCAGCTCCCAAAGTACAATCATCCACCAATTTCTCCCACACCGTAGCTCTAAGCCGCTGAGCTGTTGCTGATCCTCACCTTCCCTTGACAGCGCTTTCGCAGCCAAACACACTCTGCCCATCTGCCCTTCCCTTGCCTCCCAGCACTCAAAAAACTAACACACACATTGTCAAGCTCATTCTCACTCTCGTACACACCAGCTCCCAAAGTACAATCATCCACCAATTTCTCCCACACCGTAGCTCTAAGCCTCTGAGCTGTTGCTGATCCTCACCTTCCCTTGACAGCGCTTTCGCAGCCAAACACACTCTGCCCATCTGCCCTTGCCTTGTCTCCCACCACTCCCAACACAACACATTGTCAAGCTCATTGTCACTCTCGGTACAGACCAGCTCCCAAAGTACAATCATCCACCAATTTCTCCCACACCGTAGCTCTAGGCCGCTGAGCTCTTGCTGATCCTCACCTTCCCTTGACAGCGCTTTCGCAGCCAAACACACTCTGCCCATCTGCCCTTCCCTTGCCTCCAGGCACTCCCAAAATTAACACACACATTGTCAAGCTCATGCTGACTCTCGTAACAGACCAGCTCCCAAAGTACAATCATCCACCAATTTCTCCCACACCGTAGCTCTAAGCCGCTGAGCTGTTGCTGATCCTCACCTTCCCTTGACAGCGCTTTCGCAGCCAGACACACTGTGCCCATCTGCCCTTGCCGTGCCTCCCAGCACTCCCAAAACTAACACACACCTTGTCAAGCTCATTCTCACTCTCGTACACACCAGCTCCCAAAGTACAATCATCCACCAATTTCTCCCACACCGTAGCTCTAGGCCGCTGAGCTCTTGCTGATCCTCACCTTCCCTTGAAAGTGCTTTCGCAGCCAAACACACTCTGCCCTTCTGCCTTTGCCTTGCCTCCCAGCACACCCAAAATTAACACACACATTGTCAAGCTCATTCTGACTCTCGTAACAGACCAGCTCCCAAAGTACAATCATCCACCAATTTCTCCCACACCGTAGCTCTAGGCCGCTGAGCTCTTGCTGATCCTTACCTTCCCTTGACAGCGCTTTCGCAGCCAAACACACTCTGACCTTCTACCCTTCCCTTGCCTCCAGGCACTCCCAAAACTAACACACACCTTGTCAAGCTCATTCTGACTCTCGTACAGACCAGCTCCCAAAGTACAATCATCCACCAATTTCTCCCACACCGTAGCTCTAGGCCGCTGAGCTCTTGCTGATCCTCACCTTCCCTTGAAAGTGCTTTCGCAGCCAAACACACTCTGCCCATCTGCCCTTCCCTTGCCTCCCAGCACACCCAAAATTAACACACACATTGTCAAGCTCATTCTGACTCTCGTACAGACCAGCTCCCAAAGTACAATCATCCACCAATTTCTCCCACACCGTAGCTCTAAGCCGCTGAGCTGTTGCTGATCCTCACCTTCCCTTGACAGCGCTTTCGCAGCCAAACACACTCTGCCCTTCTGCCTTTGCCTTGCCTCCCATCACACCCAAAACTAACACACACATTGTCAAGCTCATTTTCACGCTCGGTACAGACCACCTCCCAAACGGCAAACATCCAGCAATTTCTGCCACACTCTGCACATCAGGGCTGAGAGCACATCCTGATACTCACCTTCCCTTGACAGCGCTTTCGCAGCCAAACACACTCTGCCCATCTGCCCTTGCCTTGCCTCCAGGCACTCCCAAAATTAACACACACATTGTCAAGCTCATTCTGACTCTCGTAACAGACCAGCTCCCAAAGTACAATCATCCACCAATTTCTCCCACACCGTAGCTCTAAGCCGCTGAGCTGTTGCTGATCCTCACCTTCCCTTGACAGCGCTTTCGCAGCCAAACACACTCTGCCCATCTGTCCTTCCCTTGCCTCCCAGCACTCAAAAAACTAACAGACACCTTGTCAAGCTCATTCTCACTCTCGTACACACCAGCTCCCAAAGTACAATCATCCACCAATTTCTCCCACACCGTAGCTCTAAGCCTCTGAGCTGTTGCTGATCCTCACCTTCCCTTGACAGCGCTTTCGCAGCCAAACACACTCTGCCCATCTGCCCTTGCCTTGTCTCCCACCACTCCCAACACAACACATTGTCAAGCTCATTCTCACTCTCGGTACAGACCAGCTCCCAAAGTACAATCATCCACCAATTTCTCCCACACCGTAGCTCTAGGCCGCTGAGCTGTTGCTGATCCTCACCTTCCCTTGACAGCGCTTTCGCAGCCAGACACACTCTGCCCATCTGCCCTTCCCTTGCCTCCAGGCACTCCCGATACACATTGTCAAGCTCATTCTCACTCTCGGTACAGACCACCTCCAAAACGGCAAATATCCAGCAATTTCTGCCACATTCTGCACATCAGGGCTGAGAGTTCTTCCTGGTCCTCACCTTCCCTTGCCAACGCTTTCGCAGCCACACAAACCCTGCGACTCTGCGCTTGCCTCCCAGCACTCCCAACACAAACTCTCAGGCTCACTCTCACTCCAGGCACACACCAGCTCCCAAAGTACAATCATCCACCAATTTCTCCCACACCGTAGCTCTAAGCCGCTGAGCTGTTGCTGATCCTCACCTTCCCTTGACAGCGCTTTTGCAGCCAGACACACTCTGCCCATCTGCCCTTCCCTTGCCTCCAGGCACTCCCGATACACATTGTCAAGCTCATTCTCACTCTCG
Source organism: Pelecanus crispus (assembly GCF_030463565.1). Classification (NCBI taxonomy): domain Eukaryota; kingdom Metazoa; phylum Chordata; class Aves; order Pelecaniformes; family Pelecanidae; genus Pelecanus; species Pelecanus crispus. The sequence goes on from NC_134665.1 coordinate 2,111,425, forward strand.
GTACAGACCACCTCCAAAACGGCAAATATCCAGCAATTTCTGCCACATTCTGCACATCAGGGCTGAGAGTTCTTCCTGGTCCTCACCTTCCCTTGCCAACGCTTTCGCAGCCACACAAACCCTGCGACTCTGCGCTTGCCTCCCAGCACTCCCAACACAAACTCTCAGGCTCACTCTCACTCCAGGCACACACCAGCTCCCAAAGTACAATCATCCACCAATTTCTCCCACACCGTAGCTCTAGGCCGCTGAGCTGTTGCTGATCCTCACCTTCCCTTGACAGCGCTTTCGCAGCCAAACACACTCTGCCCATCTGCCCTTGCCGTGCCTCCCAGCACTCCCAAAACTAACACACACCTTGTCAAGCTCATTCTCACTCTCGTACACACCAGCTCCCAAAGTACAATCATCCACCAATTTCTCCCACACCGTAGCTCTAGGCCGCTGAGCTGTTGCTGATCCTCACCTTCCCTTGACAGCGCTTTCGCAGCCAGACACACTCTGCCCATCTGCCCTTCCCTTGCCTCCAGGCACTCCCAAAACTAACACACACCTTGTCAAGCTCATTCTCACGCTCGTACACACCAGCTCCCAAAGTACAATCATCCACCAATTTCTCCCACACCGTAGCTCTAAGCCGCTGAGCTCTTGCTGATCCTCACCTTCCCTTGACAGCGCTTTCGCAGCCAGACACACTGTGCCCATCTGCCCTTGCCGTGCCTCCCAGCACTCCCAAAACTAACACACACCTTGTCAAGCTCATTCTCACTCTCGTACACACCAGCTCCCAAAGTACAATCATCCACCAATTTCTCCCACACCGTAGCTCTAGGCCGCTGAGCTCTTGCTGATCCTCACCTTCCCTTGAAAGTGCTTTCGCAGCCAAACACACTCTGCCCTTCTGCCTTTGCCTTGCCTCCCAGCACACCCAAAATTAACACACACATTGTCAAGCTCATTCTGACTCTCGTAACAGAGCAGCTCCCAAAGTACAATCATCCACCAATTTCTCCCACACCGTAGCTCTAAGCCGCTGAGCTGTTGCTGATCCTCACCTTCCCTTGACAGCGCTTTCGCAGCCAGACACACTCTGCCCATCTGCCCTTGCCTTGCCTCCCAGCCCTCCCAAAACTAACACACACATTGTCAAGCTCATTCTGACTCTCGTACAGACCAGCTCCCAAAGTACAATCATCCACCAATTTCTCCCACACCGTAGCTCTAGGCCGCTGAGCTCTTGCTGATCCTCACCTTCCCTTGACAGCGCTTTCGCAGCCAAACACACTCTGACCTTCTACCCTTCCCTTGCCTCCAGGCACTCCCAAAACTAACACACACCTTGTCAAGCTCATTCTGACTCTCGTACAGACCAGCTCCCAAAGTACAATCATCCACCAATTTCTCCCACACCGTAGCTCTAGGCCGCTGAGCTCTTGCTGATCCTCACCTTCCCTTGAAAGTGCTTTCGCAGCCAAACACAATCTTCCCTTCTGCCTTTGCCTTGCCTCCCAGCACACCCAAAATTAACACACACATTGTCAAGCTCATTCTGACTCTCGTACAGACCAGCTCCCAAAGTACAATCATCCACCAATTTCTCCCACACCGTAGCTCTAAGCCGCTGAGCTGTTGCTGATCCTCACCTTCCCTTGACAGCGCTTTCGCAGAAAGACACACTCTGCCCATCTGCCCTTCCCTTGCCTCCCAGCACTACCAACACAACACATTGTCAAGCTCATTCTCACTCTCGGTACAGACCAGCTCCCAAAGTACAATCATCCACCAATTTCTCCCACACCGTAGCTCTAGGCCGCTGAGCTCTTGCTGATCCTCACCTTCCCTTGAAAGTGCTTTCGCAGCCAAACACACTCTGCCCTTCTGCCTTTGCCTTGCCTCCCATCACACCCAAAACTAACACACACATTGTCAAGCTCATTTTCACGCTCGGTACAGACCACATCCCAAACGGCAAACATCCAGCAATTTCTGCCACACTCTGCACATCAGGGCTGAGAGCACATCCTGATACTCACCTTCCCTTGACAGCGCTTTCGCAGCCAAACACACTCTGCCCATCTGCCCTTGCCTTGCCTCCAGGCACTCCCAAAATTAACACACACATTGTCAAGCTCATTCTGACTCTCTTAACAGACCAGCTCCCAAAGTACAATCATCCACCAATTTCTCCCACACCGTAGCTCTAAGCCGCTGAGCTGTTGCTGATCCTCACCTTCCCTTGACAGCGCTTTCGCAGCCAAACACACTCTGCCCATCTGTCCTTCCCTTGCCTCCCAGCACTCCGAAAACTAACAGACACCTTGTCAAGCTCATTCTCACTCTCGTACACACCAGCTCCCAAAGTACAATCATCCACCAATTTCTCCCACACCGTAGCTCTAAGCCGCTGAGATGTTGCTGATCCTCACCTTCCCTTGACAGCGCTTTCGCAGCCAAACACACTCTGCCCATCTGCCCTTGCCTTGTCTCCCACCACTCCCAACACAACACATTGTCAAGCTCATTCTCACACTCGGTACAGACCAGCTCCCAAAGTACAATCATCCACCAATTTCTCCCACACCGTAGCTCTAGGCCGCTGAGCTGTTGCTGATCCTCACCTTCCCTTGACAGCGCTTTCGCAGCCAGACACACTGTGCCCATCTGCCCTTGCCGTGCCTCCCAGCACTCCCAAAACTAACACACACCTTGTCAAGCTCATTCTCACTCTCGTACACACCAGCTCCCAAAGTACAATCATCCACCAATTTCTCCCACACCGTAGCTCTAGGCCGCTGAGCTCTTGCTGATCCTCACCTTCCCTTGAAAGTGCTTTCGCAGCCAAACACACTCTGCCCTTCTGCCTTTGCCTTGCCTCCCAGCACACCCAAAATTAACACACACATTGTCAAGCTCATTCTGACTCTCGTAACAGACCAGCTCCCAAAGTACAATCATCCACCAATTTCTCCCACACCGTAGCTCTAAGCCGCTGAGCTGTTGCTGATCCTCACCTTCCCTTGACAGCGCTTTCGCAGCCAAACACACTCTGCCCATCTGCCCTTCCCTTGCCTCCCAGCCCTCCCAAAACTAACACACACATTGTCAAGCTCATTCTCACTCTCGTACAGACCAGCTCCCAAAGTACAATCATCCACCAATTTCTCCCACACCGTAGCTCTAAGCCGCTGAGCTGTTGCTGATCCTCACCTTCCCTTGACAGCGCTTTCGCAGCCAAACACACTCTGCCCTTCTGCCTTTGCCTTGCCTCCCATCACACCCAAAATTAACACACACCTTGTCAAGCTCATTTTCACTCTCGGTACAGACCACCTCCCAAATGGCAAACATCCAGCAATATCTGCCACACTCTGCACATCAGGGCTGAGAGCACATCCTGATACTCACCTTCCCTTGACAGCGCTTTCGCAGCCAAACACACTCTGCCCATCTGCCCTTGCCTTGCCTCCAGGCACTCCCAAAACTAACACATATATTGTCAAGCTCATTCTCACTCTCGTACACACCAGCTCCCAAAGTACAATCATCCACCAATTTCTCCCACACCGTAGCTCTAAGCCGCTGAGCTGTTGCTGATCCTCACCTTCCCTTGACAGCGCTTTCGCAGAAAGACACACTCTGCCCATCTGCCCTTGCCTTGCCTCCAGGCACTCCCAAAACTAACACACACCTTGTCAAGCTCATTCTCACTCTCGTACACACCAGCTCCCAAAGTACAATCATCCACCAATTTCTCCCACACCGTAGCTCTAAGCCGCTGAGCTGTTGCTGATCCTCACCTTCCCTTGACAGCGCTTTCGCAGCCAAACACACTCTGCCCATCTGCCCTTCCCTTGCCTCCCAGCACTCCCAAAACTAACACACACATTGTCAAGCTCATTCTCACTCTCGTACAGACCACCTCCCAAACGGCAAACATCCACCAATTTCTCCCACACCGTAGCTCTAAGCCGCTGAGCTGTTGCTGATCCTCACCTTCCCTTGACAGCGCTTTCGCAGCCAAACACACTGTGCCCATCTGCCCTTCCCTTGCCTACAGGCACTCCCAAAACTAACACACACCTTGTCAAGCTCATTCTCACTCTCGTACACACCAGCTCCCAAAGTACAATCATCCACCAATTTCTCCCACACCGTAGCTCTAAGCCTCTGAGCTGTTGCTGATCCTCACCTTCCCTTGACAGAGCTTTCGCAGCCAAACACACTCTGCCCATCTGCCCTTGCCTTGTCTCCCACCACTCCCAACACAACACATTGTCAAGCTCATTCTGACTCTCGTACAGACCAGCTCCCAAAGTACAATCATCCACCAATTTCTCCCACACCGTAGCTCTAGGCCGCTGAGCTCTTGCTGATCCTCACCTTCCCTTGAAAGTGCTTTCGCAGCCAAACACCCTCTGCCCATCTGCCCTTCCCTTGCCTCCCAGCACTCCCAAAACTAACACACACATTGTCAAGCTCATTCTCACTCTCGTACAGACCAGCTCCCAAAGTACAATCATCCACCAATTTCTCCCACACCGTAGCTCTAAGCCGCTGAGCTGTTGCTGATCCTCACCTTCCCTTGACAGCGCTTTCGCAGCCAAACACACTCTGCCCTTCTGCCTTTGCCTTGCCTCCCATCACACCCAAAACTAACACACACATTGTCAAGCTCATTTTCACTCTCGGTACAGACCACCTCCCAAACGGCAAACATCCAGCAATTTCTGCCACACTCTGCACATCAGGGCTGAGAGCACATCCTGATACTCACCTTCCCTTGACAGCGCTTTCGCAGCCAAACACACTCTGCCCATCTGCCCTTGCCTTGCCTCCAGGCACTCCCAAAATTAACACACACATTGTCAAGCTCATTCTGACTCTCGTAACAGACCAGCTCCCAAAGTACAATCATCCACCAATTTCTCCCACACCGTAGCTCTAAGCCGCTGAGCTGTTGCTGATCCTCACCTTCCCTTGACAGCGCTTTCGCAGCCAAACACACTCTGCCCATCTGCCCTTCCCTTGCCTCCCAGCACTCAAAAAACTAACACACACCTTGTCAAGCTCATTCTGACTCTCGTACAGACCAGCTCCCAAAGTACAATCATCCACCAATTTCTCCCACACCGTAGCTCTAAGCCTCTGAGCTGTTGCTGATCCTCACCTTCCCTTGACAGCGCTTTCGCAGCCAAACACACTCTGCCCATCTGCCCTTCCCTTGCCTCCAGGCACTCCCGATACACATTGTCAAGCTCATTCTCACTCTCGGTACAGACCACCTCCAAAACGGCAAATATCCAGCAATTTCTGCCACATTCTGCACATCAGGGCTGAGAGTTCTTCCTGGTCCTCACCTTCCCTTGCCAACGCTTTCGCAGCCACACAAACCCTGCGACTCTGCGCTTGCCTCCCAGCACTCCCAACACAAACTCTCAGGCTCACTCTCACTCCAGGCACACACCAGCTCCCAAAGTACAATCATCCACCAATTTCTCCCACACCGTAGCTCTAAGCCGCTGAGCTGTTGCTGATCCTCACCTTCCCTTGACAGCGCTTTTGCAGCCAGACACACTCTGCCCATCTGCCCTTCCCTTGCCTCCAGGCACTCCCGATACATATTGTCAAGCTCATTCTGACTCTCCTAACAGACCAGCTCCCAAAGTACAATCATCCACCAATTTCTCCCACACCGTAGCTCTAGGCCGCTGATCTCTTGCTGATCCTCACCTTCCCTTGAAAGTGCTTTCGCAGCCAAACACACTCTGCCCTTCTGCCTTTGCCTTGCCTCCCATCACACCCAAAATTAACACACACATTGTCAAGCTAATTCTGACTCTCGTAACAGACCAGCTCCCAAAGCACAATCATCCACCAATTTCTCCCACACCGTAGCTCTAAGCCGCTGAGCTGTTGCTGATCCTCACCTTCCCTTGACAGCGCTTTCGCAGAAAGACACACTCTGCCCATCTGCCCTTGCCTTGCCTCCCAGCCCTCCCAAAACTAACACACACATTGTCAAGCTCATTCTGACTCTCGTACAGACCAGCTCCCAAAGTACAATCATCCACCAATTTCTCCCACACCGTAGCTCTAAGCCTCTGAGCTGTTGCTGATCCTCACCTTCCCTTGACAGCGCTTTCGCAGCCAAACACACTCTGACCTTCTACCCTTCCCTTGCCTCCAGGCACTCCCAAAACTAACACACACCTTGTCAAGCTCATTCTGACTCTCGTACACACCAGCTCCCAAAGTAAATCATCCACCAATTTCTCCCACACCGTAGCTCTAGGCCGCTGAGCTCTTGCTGATCCTCACCTTCCCTTGACAGCGCTTTCGCAGCCAGACACACTCTGCCCATCTGCCCTTCCCTTGCCTCCAGGCACTCCCGATACACATTGTCAAGCTCATTCTCACTCTCGGTACAGACCACCTCCAAAACGGCAAATATCCAGCAATTTCTGCCACATTCTGCACATCAGGGCTGAGAGTTCTTCCTGGTCCTCACCTTCCCTTGCCAACGCTTTCGCAGCCACACAAACCCTGCGACTCTGCGCTTGCCTCCCAGCACTCCCAACACAAACTCTCAGGCTCACTCTCACTCCAGGCACACACCAGCTCCCAAAGTACAATCATCCACCAATTTCTCCCACACCATAGCTCTAAGCCGCTGAGCTGTTGCTGATCCTCACCTTCCCTTGACAGCGCTTTCGCAGCCAAACACACTCTGCCCATCTGCCCTTCCCTTGTCTCCCACCACTCCCAACACAACACATTGTCAAGCTCATTCTCACTCTCGGTACAGACCAGCTCCCAAAGTACAATCATCCACCAATTTCTCCCACACCGTAGCTCTAAGCCGCTGAGCTGTTGCTGATCCTCACCTTCCCTTGACAGCGCTTTCGCAGCCAAACACACTCTGACCTTCTGCCCTTCCCTTGCCTCCAGGCACTCCCAAAACTAACACACACCTTGTCAAGCTCATTCTCACTCTCGTACACACCAGCTCCCAAAGTACAATCATCCACCAATTTCTCCCACACCGTAGCTCTAAGCCGCTGAGCTGTTGCTGATCCTCACCTTCCCTTGACAGCGCTTTCGCAGCCAAACACACTCTGCCCTTCTGCCTTTGCCTTGCCTCCCATCACACCCAAAATTAACACACACCTTGTCAAGCTCATTTTCACTCTCGGTACAGACCACCTCCCAAACGGCAAACATCCAGCAATTTCTGCCACACTCTGCACATCAGGGCTGAGAGCACATCCTGATACTCACCTTCCCTTGACAGCGCTTTCGCAGCCAAACACACTCTGACCTTCTGCCCTTGCCTTGCCTCCAGGCACTCCCAAAACTAACACACACCTTGTCAAGCTCATTCTGACTCTCGTACAGACCAGCTCCCAAAGTACAATCATCCACCAATTTCTCCCACACCGTAGCTCTAGGCCGCTGAGCTCTTGCTGATCCTCACCTTCCCTTGACAGCGCTTTCGCAGCCAAACACACTCTGACCTTCTGCCCTTGCCTTGCCTCCAGGCACTCCCAAAACTAACACATATATTGTCAAGCTCATTCTCACTCTCGTACACACCAGCTCCCAAAGTACAATCATCCACCAATTTCTCCCACACCGTAGCTCTAAGCCGCTGAGCTGTTGCTGATCCTCACCTTCCCTTGACAGCGCTTTCGCAGAAAGACACACTCTGCCCATCTGCCCTTGCCTTGCCTCCAGGCACTCCCAAAACTAACACACACCTTGTCAAGCTCATTCTCACTCTCGTACACACCAGCTCCCAAAGTACAATCATCCACCAATTTCTCCCACACCGTAGCTCTAAGCCGCTGAGCTGTTGCTGATCCTCACCTTCCCTTGACAGCGCTTTCGCAGCCAAACACACTCTGCCCATCTGCCCTTCCCTTGCCTCCCAGCACTCCCAAAACTAACACACACATTGTCAAGCTCATTCTCACTCTCGTACAGACCACCTCCCAAACGGCAAACATCCACCAATTTCTCCCACACCGTAGCTCTAAGCCGCTGAGCTGTTGCTGATCCTCACCTTCCCTTGACAGCGCTTTCGCAGCCAAACACACTGTGCCCATCTGCCCTTCCCTTGCCTACAGGCACTCCCAAAACTAACACACACCTTGTCAAGCTCATTCTCACTCTCGTACACACCAGCTCCCAAAGTACAATCATCCACCAATTTCTCCCACACCGTAGCTCTAAGCCTCTGAGCTGTTGCTGATCCTCACCTTCCCTTGACAGAGCTTTCGCAGCCAAACACACTCTGCCCATCTGCCCTTGCCTTGTCTCCCACCACTCCCAACACAACACATTGTCAAGCTCATTCTGACTCTCGTACAGACCAGCTCCCAAAGTACAATCATCCACCAATTTCTCCCACACCGTAGCTCTAGGCCGCTGAGCTCTTGCTGATCCTCACCTTCCCTTGAAAGTGCTTTCGCAGCCAAACACCCTCTGCCCATCTGCCCTTCCCTTGCCTCCCAGCACTCCCAAAACTAACACACACATTGTCAAGCTCATTCTCACTCTCGTACAGACCAGCTCCCAAAGTACAATCATCCACCAATTTCTCCCACACCGTAGCTCTAAGCCGCTGAGCTGTTGCTGATCCTCACCTTCCCTTGACAGCGCTTTCGCAGCCAAACACACTCTGCCCTTCTGCCTTTGCCTTGCCTCCCATCACACCCAAAACTAACACACACATTGTCAAGCTCATTTTCACTCTCGGTACAGACCACCTCCCAAACGGCAAACATCCAGCAATTTCTGCCACACTCTGCACATCAGGGCTGAGAGCACATCCTGATACTCACCTTCCCTTGACAGCGCTTTCGCAGCCAAACACACTCTGCCCATCTGCCCTTGCCTTGCCTCCAGGCACTCCCAAAATTAACACACACATTGTCAAGCTCATTCTGACTCTCGTAACAGACCAGCTCCCAAAGTACAATCATCCACCAATTTCTCCCACACCGTAGCTCTAAGCCGCTGAGCTGTTGCTGATCCTCACCTTCCCTTGACAGCGCTTTCGCAGCCAAACACACTCTGCCCATCTGCCCTTCCCTTGCCTCCCAGCACTCAAAAAACTAACACACACCTTGTCAAGCTCATTCTGACTCTCGTACAGACCAGCTCCCAAAGTACAATCATCCACCAATTTCTCCCACACCGTAGCTCTAAGCCTCTGAGCTGTTGCTGATCCTCACCTTCCCTTGACAGCGCTTTCGCAGCCAAACACACTCTGCCCATCTGCCCTTCCCTTGCCTCCAGGCACTCGCGATACACATTGTCAAGCTCATTCTCACTCTCGGTACAGACCACCTCCAAAACGGCAAATATCCAGCAATTTCTGCCACATTCTGCACATCAGGGCTGAGAGTTCTTCCTGGTCCTCACCTTCCCTTGCCAACGCTTTCGCAGCCACACAAACCCTGCGACTCTGCGCTTGCCTCCCAGCACTCCCAACACAAACTCTCAGGCTCACTCTCACTCCAGGCACACACCAGCTCCCAAAGTACAATCATCCACCAATTTCTCCCACACCGTAGCTCTAAGCCGCTGAGCTGTTGCTGATCCTCACCTTCCCTTGACAGCGCTTTTGCAGCCAGACACACTCTGCCCATCTGCCCTTCCCTTGCCTCCAGGCACTCCCGATACACATTGTCAAGCTCATTCTGACTCTCGTAACAGACCAGCTCCCAAAGTACAATCATCCACCAATTTCTCCCACACCGTAGCTCTAGGCCGCTGATCTCTTGCTGATCCTCACCTTCCCTTGAAAGTGCTTTCGCAGCCAAACACACTCTGCCCTTCTGCCTTTGCCTTGCCTCCCATCACACCCAAAATTAACACACACATTGTCAAGCTAATTCTGACTCTCGTAACAGACCAGCTCCCAAAGTACAATCATCCACCAATTTCTCCCACACCGTAGCTCTAAGCCGCTGAGCTGTTGCTGATCCTCACCTTCCCTTGACAGCGCTTTCGCAGAAAGACACACTCTGCCCATCTGCCCTTGCCTTGCCTCCCAGCCCTCCCAAAACTAACACACACATTGTCAAGCTCATTCTGACTCTCGTACAGACCAGCTCCCAAAGTACAATCATCCACCAATTTCTCCCACACCGTAGCTCTAAGCCTCTGAGCTGTTGCTGATCCTCACCTTCCCTTGACAGCGCTTTCGCAGCCAAACACACTCTGACCTTCTACCCTTCCCTTGCCTCCAGGCACTCCCAAAACTAACACACACCTTGTCAAGCTCATTCTGACTCTCGTACACACCAGCTCCCAAAGTAAATCATCCACCAATTTCTCCCACACCGTAGCTCTAGGGCGCTGAGCTCTTGCTGATCCTCACCTTCCCTTGACAGCGCTTTCGCAGCCAGACACACTCTGCCCATCTGCCCTTCCCTTGCCTCCAGGCACTCCCGATACACATTGTCAAGCTCATTCTCACTCTCGGTACAGACCACCTCCAAAACGGCAAATATCCAGCAATTTCTGCCACATTCTGCACATCAGGGCTGAGAGTTCTTCCTGGTCCTCACCTTCCCTTGCCAACGCTTTCGCAGCCACACAAACCCTGCGACTCTGCGGTTGCCTCCCAGCACTCCCAACACAAACTCTCAGGCTCACTCTCACTCCAGGCACACACCAGCTCCCAAAGTACAATCATCCACCAATTTCTCCCACACCATAGCTCTAAGCCGCTGAGCTGTTGCTGATCCTCACCTTCCCTTGACAGCGCTTTCGCAGCCAAACACACTCTGCCCATCTGCCCTTCCCTTGTCTCCCACCACTCCCAACACAACACATTGTCAAGCTCATTCTCACTCTCGGTACAGACCAGCTCCCAAAGTACAATCATCCACCAATTTCTCCCACACCGTAGCTCTAAGCCGCTGAGCTGTTGCTGATCCTCACCTTCCCTTGACAGCGCTTTCGCAGCCAAACACACTGTGCCCATCTGCCCTTCCCTTGCCTACAGGCACTCCCAAAACTAACACACACATTGTCAAGCTCATTCTCACTCTCGTACACACCAGCTCCCAAAGTACAATCATCCACCAATTTCTCCCACACCGTAGCTCTAAGCCGCTGAGCTGTTGCTGATCCTCACCTTCCCTTGACAGCGCTTTCGCAGCCAAACACACTCTGACCTTCTGCCTTTGCCTTGCCTCCCATCACACCCAAAATTAACACACACCTTGTCAAGCTCATTTTCACTCTCGGTACAGACCACCTCCCAAACGGCAAACATCCAGCAATTTCTGCCACACTCTGCACATCAGGGCTGAGAGCACATCCTGATACTCACCTTCCCTTGACAGCGCTTTCGCAGCCAAACACACTCTGACCTTCTGCCCTTCCCTTGCCTCCCAGCACTCCCAAAACTAACACACACCTTGTCAAGCTCATTCTCACTCTCGTACAGACCAGCTCCCAAAGTACAATCATCCACCAATTTCTCCCACACCGTAGCTCTAAGCCGCTGAGCTGTTGCTGATCCTCACCTTCCCTTGACAGCGCTTTCGCAGCCAAACACACTCTGCCCTTCTACCTTTGCCTTGCCTCCCATCACACCCAAAACTAACACACACATTGTCAAGCTCATTTTCACTCTCGGTACAGACCACCTCCCAAACGGCAAACATCCAGCAATTTCTGCCACACTCTGCACATCAGGGCTGAGAGCACATCCTGATACTCACCTTCCCTTGACAGCGCTTTCGCAGCCAAACACACTCTGCCCATCTGCCCTTGCCTTGCCTCCAGGCACTCCCAAAATTAACACACACATTGTCAAGCTCATTCTGACTCTCGTAACAGACCAGCTCCCAAAGTACAATCATCCACCAATTTCTCCCACACCGTAGCTCTAAGCCGCTGAGCTGTTGCTGATCCTCACCTTCCCTTGACAGCGCTTTCGCAGCCAAACACACTCTGCCCATCTGCCCTTGCCTTGTCTCCCAGCACTGCCAAAACTAACACACACCTTGTCAAGCTCATTCTCACTCTCGGTACAGACCAGCTCCCAAAGTACAATCATCCACCAATTTCTCCCACACCGTAGCTCTAAGCCGCTGAGCTGTTGCTGATCCTCACCTTCCCTTGACAGCGCTTTCGCAGCCAAACACACTCTGCCCTTCTGCCTTTGCCTTGCCTCCCATCACACCCAAAACTAACACACACCTTGTCAAGCTCATTTTCACTCTCGGTACAGACCACCTCCCAAACGGCAAACATCCAGCAATTTCTGCCACACTCTGCACATCAGGGCTGAGAGCACATCCTGATACTCACCTTCCTTTGACAGCGCTTTCGCAGCCAAACACACTCTGCCCATCTGCCCTTGCCTTGCCTCCAGGCACTCCCAAAATTAACACACACATTGTCAAGCTCATTCTGACTCTCGTAACAGACCAGCTCCCAAAGTACAATCATCCACCAATTTCTCCCACACCGTAGCTCTAAGCCGCTGAGCTGTTGCTGATCCTCACCTTCCCTTGACAGCGCTTTCGCAGCCAGACACACTGTGCCCATCTGCCCTTGCCGTGCCTCCCAGCACTCCCAAAACTAACACACACCTTGTCAAGCTCATTCTCACTCTCGTACACACCAGCTCCCAAAGTACAATCATCCACCAATTTCTCCCACACCGTAGCTCTAGGCCGCTGAGCTCTTGCTGATCCTCACCTTCCCTTGAAAGTGCTTTCGCAGCCAAACACACTCTGCCCTTCTGCCTTTGCCTTGCCTCCCAGCACACCCAAAATTAACACACACATTGTCAAGCTCATTCTGACTCTCGTAACAGACCAGCTCCCAAAGTACAATCATCCACCAATTTCTCCCACACCGTAGCTCTAAGCCGCTGAGCTGTTGCTGATCCTCACCTTCCCTTGACAGCGCTTTCGCAGCCAAACACACTCTGCCCATCTGCCCTTCCCTTGCCTCCCAGCCCTCCCAAAACTAACACACACATTGTCAAGCTCATTCTCACTCTCGTACAGACCAGCTCCCAAAGTACAATCATCCACCAATTTCTCCCACACCGTAGCTCTAAGCCGCTGAGCTGTTGCTGATCCTCACCTTCCCTTGACAGCGCTTTCGCAGCCAAACACACTCTGACCTTCTGCCTTTGCCTTGCCTCCCATCACACCCAAAATTAACACACACCTTGTCAAGCTCATTTTCACTCTCGGTACAGACCACCTCCCAAATGGCAAACATCCAGCAATATCTGCCACACTCTGCACATCAGGGCTGAGAGCACATCCTGATACTCACCTTCCCTTGACAGCGCTTTCGCAGCCAAACACACTCTGCCCATCTGCCCTTGCCTTCCCTCCAGGCACTCCCAAAATTAACACACACATTGTCAAGCTCATTCTGACTCTCGTAACAGACCAGCTCCCAAAGTACAATCATCCACCAATTTCTCCCACACCGTAGCTCTAAGCCGCTGAGCTGTTGCTGATCCTCACCTTCCCTTGACAGCGCTTTCGCAGCCAAACACACTCTGCCCATCTGCCCTTCCCTTGCCTCCCAGCACTCAAAAAACTAACACACACCTTGTCAAGCTCATTCTGACTCTCGTACAGACCAGCTCCCAAAGTACAATCATCCACCAATTTCTCCCACACCGTAGCTCTAAGCCGCTGAGCTGTTGCTGATCCTCACCTTCCCTTGACAGCGCTTTCGCAGCCAAACACACTCTGCCCATCTGCCCTTCCCTTGTCTCCCACCACTCCCAACACAACACATTGTCAAGCTCATTCTCACTCTCGGTACAGACCAGCTCCCAAAGTACAATCATCCACCAATTTCTCCCACACCGTACCTCTAGGCCGCTGAGCTCTTGCTGATCCTCACCTTCCCTTGACAGCGCTTTCGCAGCCAGACACACTCTGCCCATCTGCCCTTCCCTTGCCTCCAGGCACTCCCGATACACATTGTCAAGCTCATTCTCACTCTCGGTACAGACCACCTCCAAAACGGCAAATATCCAGCAATTTCTGCCACATTCTGCACATCAGGGCTGAGAGTTCTTCCTGGTCCTCACCTTCCCTTGCCAACGCTTTCGCAGCCAGACAAACCCTGCGACTCTGCGCTTGCCTCCCAGCACTCCCAACACAAACTCTCAGGCTCACTCTCACTCCAGGCACACACCAGCTCCCAAAGTACAATCATCCACCAATTTCTCCCACACCGTAGCTCTAAGCCGCTGAGCTGTTGCTGATCCTCACCTTCCCTTGACAGCGCTTTTGCAGCCAGACACACTCTGCCCATCTGCCCTTCCCTTGCCTCCAGGCACTCCCGATACACATTGTCAAGCTCATTCTGACTCTCGTAACAGACCAGCTCCCAAAGTACAATCATCCACCAATTTCTCCCACACCGTAGCTCTAAGCCGCTGAGCTGTTGCTGATCCTCACCTTCCCTTGACAGCGCTTTCGCAGCCAAACACACTCTGCCCATCTGCCCTTGCCTTGCCTCCAGGCACTCCCAAAATTAACACACACATTGTCAAGCTCATTCTGACTCTCGTACAGACCAGCTCCCAAAGTACAATCATCCACCAATTTCTCCCACACCGTAGCTCTAAGCCGCTGAGCTGTTGCTGATCCTCACCTTCCCTTGACAGCGCTTTCGCAGCCAAACACACTCTGCCCTTCTGCCTTTGCCTTGCCTCCCATCACACCCAAAATTAACACACACATTGTCAAGCTAATTCTGACTCTCGTAACAGACCAGCTCCCAAAGCACAATCATCCACCAATTTCTCCCACACCGTAGCTCTAAGCCGCTGAGCTGTTGCTGATCCTCACCTTCCCTTGACAGCGCTTTCGCAGAAAGACACACTCTGCCCATCTGCCCTTGCCTTGCCTCCCAGCCCTCCCAAAACTAACACACACATTGTCAAGCTCATTCTGACTCTCGTACAGACCAGCTCCCAAAGTACAATCATCCACCAATTTCTCCCACACCGTAGCTCTAAGCCTCTGAGCTGTTGCTGATCCTCACCTTCCCTTGACAGCGCTTTCGCAGCCAAACACACTCTGACCTTCTACCCTTCCCTTGCCTCCAGGCACTCCCAAAACTAACACACACCTTGTCAAGCTCATTCTGACTCTCGTACACACCAGCTCCCAAAGTAAATCATCCACCAATTTCTCCCACACCGTAGCTCTAGGCCGCTGAGCTCTTGCTGATCCTCACCTTCCCTTGACAGCGCTTTCGCAGCCAGACACACTCTGCCCATCTGCCCTTCCCTTGCCTCCAGGCACTCCCGATACACATTGTCAAGCTCATTCTCACTCTCGGTACAGACCACCTCCAAAACGGCAAATATCCAGCAATTTCTGCCACATTCTGCACATCACGGCTGAGAGTTCTTCCTGGTCCTCACCTTCCCTTGCCAACGCTTTCGCAGCCACACAAACCCTGCGACTCTGCGCTTGCCTCCCAGCACTCCCAACACAAACTCTCAGGCTCACTCTCACTCCAGGCACACACCAGCTCCCAAAGTACAATCATCCACCAATTTCTCCCACACCATAGCTCTAAGCCGCTGAGCTGTTGCTGATCCTCACCTTCCCTTGACAGCGCTTTCGCAGCCAAACACACTCTGCCCATCTGCCCTTCCCTTGTCTCCCACCACTCCCAACACAACACATTGTCAAGCTCATTCTCACTCTCGGTACAGACCAGCTCCCAAAGTACAATCATCCACCAATTTCTCCCACACCGTAGCTCTAAGCCGCTGAGCTGTTGCTGATCCTCACCTTCCCTTGACAGCGCTTTCGCAGCCAAACACACTCTGACCTTCTGCCCTTCCCTTGCCTCCAGGCACTCCCAAAACTAACACACACCTTGTCAAGCTCATTCTCACTCTCGTACACACCAGCTCCCAAAGTACAATCATCCACCAATTTCTCCCACACCGTAGCTCTAAGCCGCTGAGCTGTTGCTGATCCTCACCTTCCCTTGACAGCGCTTTCGCAGCCAAACACACTCTGCCCTTCTGCCTTTGCCTTGCCTCCCATCACACCCAAAATTAACACACACCTTGTCAAGCTCATTTTCACTCTCGGTACAGACCACCTCCCAAACGGCAAACATCCAGCAATTTCTGCCACACTCTGCACATCAGGGCTGAGAGCACATCCTGATACTCACCTTCCCTTGACAGCGCTTTCGCAGCCAAACACACTCTGACCTTCTGCCCTTGCCTTGCCTCCAGGCACTCCCAAAACTAACACACACCTTGTCAAGCTCATTCTGACTCTCGTACAGACCAGCTCCCAAAGTACAATCATCCACCAATTTCTCCCACACCGTAGCTCTAGGCCGCTGAGCTCTTGCTGATCCTCACCTTCCCTTGACAGCGCTTTCGCAGCCAAACACACTCTGACCTTCTGCCCTTGCCTTGCCTCCAGGCACTCCCAAAACTAACACATATATTGTCAAGCTCATTCTCACTCTCGTACACACCAGCTCCCAAAGTACAATCATCCACCAATTTCTCCCACACCGTAGCTCTAAGCCGCTGAGCTGTTGCTGATCCTCACCTTCCCTTGACAGCGCTTTCGCAGAAAGACACACTCTGCCCATCTGCCCTTGCCTTGCCTCCAGGCACTCCCAAAACTAACACACACCTTGTCAAGCTCATTCTCACTCTCGTACACACCAGCTCCCAAAGTACAATCATCCACCAATTTCTCCCACACCGTAGCTCTAAGCCGCTGAGCTGTTGCTGATCCTCACCTTCCCTTGACAGCGCTTTCGCAGCCAAACACACTCTGCCCATCTGCCCTTCCCTTGCCTCCCAGCACTCCCAAAACTAACACACACATTGTCAAGCTCATTCTCACTCTCGTACAGACCACCTCCCAAACGGCAAACATCCACCAATTTCTCCCACACCGTAGCTCTAAGCCGCTGAGCTGTTGCTGATCCTCACCTTCCCTTGACAGCGCTTTCGCAGCCAAACACACTGTGCCCATCTGCCCTTCCCTTGCCTACAGGCACTCCCAAAACTAACACACACCTTGTCAAGCTCATTCTCACTCTCGTACACACCAGCTCCCAAAGTACAATCATCCACCAATTTCTCCCACACCGTAGCTCTAAGCCTCTGAGCTGTTGCTGATCCTCACCTTCCCTTGACAGAGCTTTCGCAGCCAAACACACTCTGCCCATCTGCCCTTGCCTTGTCTCCCACCACTCCCAACACAACACATTGTCAAGCTCATTCTGACTCTCGTACAGACCAGCTCCCAAAGTACAATCATCCACCAATTTCTCCCACACCGTAGCTCTAGGCCGCTGAGCTCTTGCTGATCCTCACCTTCCCTTGAAAGTGCTTTCGCAGCCAAACACCCTCTGCCCATCTGCCCTTCCCTTGCCTCCCAGCACTCCCAAAACTAACACACACATTGTCAAGCTCATTCTCACTCTCGTACAGACCAGCTCCCAAAGTACAATCATCCACCAATTTCTCCCACACCGTAGCTCTAAGCCGCTGAGCTGTTGCTGATCCTCACCTTCCCTTGACAGCGCTTTCGCAGCCAAACACACTCTGCCCTTCTGCCTTTGCCTTGCCTCCCATCACACCCAAAACTAACACACACATTGTCAAGCTCATTTTCACTCTCGGTACAGACCACCTCCCAAACGGCAAACATCCAGCAATTTCTGCCACACTCTGCACATCAGGGCTGAGAGCACATCCTGATACTCACCTTCCCTTGACAGCGCTTTCGCAGCCAAACACACTCTGCCCATCTGCCCTTGCCTTGCCTCCAGGCACTCCCAAAATTAACACACACATTGTCAAGCTCATTCTGACTCTCGTAACAGACCAGCTCCCAAAGTACAATCATCCACCAATTTCTCCCACACCGTAGCTCTAAGCCGCTGAGCTGTTGCTGATCCTCACCTTCCCTTGACAGCGCTTTCGCAGCCAAACACACTCTGCCCATCTGCCCTTCCCTTGCCTCCCAGCACTCAAAAAACTAACACACACCTTGTCAAGCTCATTCTGACTCTCGTACAGACCAGCTCCCAAAGTACAATCATCCACCAATTTCTCCCACACCGTAGCTCTAAGCCTCTGAGCTGTTGCTGATCCTCACCTTCCCTTGACAGCGCTTTCGCAGCCAAACACACTCTGCCCATCTGCCCTTCCCTTGCCTCCAGGCACTCCCGATACACATTGTCAAGCTCATTCTCACTCTCGGTACAGACCACCTCCAAAACGGCAAATATCCAGCAATTTCTGCCACATTCTGCACATCAGGGCTGAGAGTTCTTCCTGGTCCTCACCTTCCCTTGCCAACGCTTTCGCAGCCACACAAACCCTGCGACTCTGCGCTTGCCTCCCAGCACTCCCAACACAAACTCTCAGGCTCACTCTCACTCCAGGCACACACCAGCTCCCAAAGTACAATCATCCACCAATTTCTCCCACACCGTAGCTCTAAGCCGCTGAGCTGTTGCTGATCCTCACCTTCCCTTGACAGCGCTTTTGCAGCCAGACACACTCTGCCCATCTGCCCTTCCCTTGCCTCCAGGCACTCCCGATACACATTGTCAAGCTCATTCTGACTCTCGTAACAGACCAGCTCCCAAAGTACAATCATCCACCAATTTCTCCCACACCGTAGCTCTAGGCCGCTGATCTCTTGCTGATCCTCACCTTCCCTTGAAAGTGCTTTCGCAGCCAAACACACTCTGCCCTTCTGCCTTTGCCTTGCCTCCCATCACACCCAAAATTAACACACACATTGTCAAGCTAATTCTGACTCTCGTAACAGACCAGCTCCCAAAGCACAATCATCCACCAATTTCTCCCACACCGTAGCTCTAAGCCGCTGAGCTGTTGCTGATCCTCACCTTCCCTTGACAGCGCTTTCGCAGAAAGACACACTCTGCCCATCTGCCCTTGCCTTGCCTCCCAGCCCTCCCAAAACTAACACACACATTGTCAAGCTCATTCTGACTCTCGTACAGACCAGCTCCCAAAGTACAATCATCCACCAATTTCTCCCACACCGTAGCTCTAAGCCTCTGAGCTGTTGCTGATCCTCACCTTCCCTTGACAGCGCTTTCGCAGCCAAACACACTCTGACCTTCTACCCTTCCCTTGCCTCCAGGCACTCCCAAAACTAACACACACCTTGTCAAGCTCATTCTGACTCTCGTACACACCAGCTCCCAAAGTAAATCATCCACCAATTTCTCCCACACCGTAGCTCTAGGGCGCTGAGCTCTTGCTGATCCTCACCTTCCCTTGACAGCGCTTTCGCAGCCAGACACACTCTGCCCATCTGCCCTTCCCTTGCCTCCAGGCACTCCCGATACACATTGTCAAGCTCATTCTCACTCTCGGTACAGACCACCTCCAAAACGGCAAATATCCAGCAATTTCTGCCACATTCTGCACATCAGGGCTGAGAGTTCTTCCTGGTCCTCACCTTCCCTTGCCAACGCTTTCGCAGCCACACAAACCCTGCGACTCTGCGCTTGCCTCCCAGCACTCCCAACACAAACTCTCAGGCTCACTCTCACTCCAGGCACACACCAGCTCCCAAAGTACAATCATCCACCAATTTCTCCCACACCATAGCTCTAAGCCGCTGAGCTGTTGCTGATCCTCACCTTCCCTTGACAGCGCTTTCGCAGCCAAACACACTCTGCCCATCTGCCCTTCCCTTGTCTCCCACCACTCCCAACACAACACATTGTCAAGCTCATTCTCACTCTCGGTACAGACCAGCTCCCAAAGTACAATCATCCACCAATTTCTCCCACACCGTAGCTCTAAGCCGCTGAGCTGTTGCTGATCCTCACCTTCCCTTGACAGCGCTTTCGCAGCCAAACACACTGTGCCCATCTGCCCTTCCCTTGCCTACAGGCACTCCCAAAACTAACACACACCTTGTCAAGCTCATTCTGACTCTCGTACAGACCAGCTCCCAAAGTACAATCATCCACCAATTTCTCCCACACCGTAGCTCTAAGCCGCTGAGCTGTTGCTGATCCTCACCTTCCCTTGACAGCGCTTTCGCAGCCAAACACACTCTGCCCTTCTGCCTTTGCCTTGCCTCCCATCACACCCAAAATTAACACACACCTTGTCAAGCTCATTTTCACTCTCGGTACAGACCACCTCCCAAACGGCAAACATCCAGCAATTTCTGCCACACTCTGCACATCAGGGCTGAGAGCACATCCTGATACTCACCTTCCCTTGACAGCGCTTTCGCAGCCAAACACACTCTGACCTTCTGCCCTTCCCTTGCCTCCCAGCACTCCCAAAACTAACACACACCTTGTCAAGCTCATTCTCACTCTCGTACAGACCAGCTCCCAAAGTACAATCATCCACCAATTTCTCCCACACCGTAGCTCTAAGCCGCTGAGCTGTTGCTGATCCTCACCTTCCCTTGACAGCGCTTTCGCAGCCAAACACACTCTGCCCTTCTACCTTTGCCTTGCCTCCCATCACACCCAAAACTAACACACACATTGTCAAGCTCATTTTCACTCTCGGTACAGACCACCTCCCAAACGGCAAACATCCAGCAATTTCTGCCACACTCTGCACATCAGGGCTGAGAGCACATCCTGATACTCACCTTCCCTTGACAGCGCTTTCGCAGCCAAACACACTCTGCCCATCTGCCCTTGCCTTGCCTCCAGGCACTCCCAAAATTAACACACACATTGTCAAGCTCATTCTGACTCTCGTAACAGACCAGCTCCCAAAGTACAATCATCCACCAATTTCTCCCACACCGTAGCTCTAAGCCGCTGAGCTGTTGCTGATCCTCACCTTCCCTTGACAGCGCTTTCGCAGCCAAACACACTCTGCCCATCTGCCCTTCCCTTGCCTCCCAGCACTGCCAAAACTAACACACACCTTGTCAAGCTCATTCTCACTCTCGGTACAGACCAGCTCCCAAAGTACAATCATCCACCAATTTCTCCCACACCGTAGCTCTAAGCCGCTGAGCTGTTGCTGATCCTCACCTTCCCTTGACAGCGCTTTCGCAGCCAAACACACTCTGACCTTCTGCCCTTCCCTTGCCTCCAGGCACTCCCAAAACTAACACACACCTTGTCAAGCTCATTCTCACTCTCGTACACACCAGCTCCCAAAGTACAATCATCCACCAATTTCTCCCACACCGTAGCTCTAAGCCGCTGAGCTGTTGCTGATCCTCACCTTCCCTTGACAGCGCTTTCGCAGCCAAACACACTCTGCCCTTCTGCCTTTGCCTTGCCTCCCATCACACCCAAAATTAACACACACCTTGTCAAGCTCATTTTCACTCTCGGTACAGACCACCTCCCAAACGGCAAACATCCAGCAATTTCTGCCACACTCTGCACATCAGGGCTGAGAGCACATCCTGATACTCACCTTCCCTTGACAGCGCTTTCGCAGCCAAACACACTCTGACCTTCTGCCCTTGCCTTGCCTCCAGGCACTCCCAAAACTAACACACACCTTGTCAAGCTCATTCTGACTCTCGTACAGACCAGCTCCCAAAGTACAATCATCCACCAATTTCTCCCACACCGTAGCTCTAGGCCGCTGAGCTCTTGCTGATCCTCACCTTCCCTTGACAGCGCTTTCGCAGCCAAACACACTCTGACCTTCTGCCCTTGCCTTGCCTCCAGGCACTCCCAAAACTAACACATATATTGTCAAGCTCATTCTCACTCTCGTACACACCAGCTCCCAAAGTACAATCATCCACCAATTTCTCCCACACCGTAGCTCTAAGCCGCTGAGCTGTTGCTGATCCTCACCTTCCCTTGACAGCGCTTTCGCAGAAAGACACACTCTGCCCATCTGCCCTTGCCTTGCCTCCAGGCACTCCCAAAACTAACACACACCTTGTCAAGCTCATTCTCACTCTCGTACACACCAGCTCCCAAAGTACAATCATCCACCAATTTCTCCCACACCGTAGCTCTAAGCCGCTGAGCTGTTGCTGATCCTCACCTTCCCTTGACAGCGCTTTCGCAGCCAAACACACTCTGCCCATCTGCCCTTCCCTTGCCTCCCAGCACTCCCAAAACTAACACACACATTGTCAAGCTCATTCTCACTCTCGTACAGACCACCTCCCAAACGGCAAACATCCACCAATTTCTCCCACACCGTAGCTCTAAGCCGCTGAGCTGTTGCTGATCCTCACCTTCCCTTGACAGCGCTTTCGCAGCCAAACACACTGTGCCCATCTGCCCTTCCCTTGCCTACAGGCACTCCCAAAACTAACACACACCTTGTCAAGCTCATTCTCACTCTCGTACACACCAGCTCCCAAAGTACAATCATCCACCAATTTCTCCCACACCGTAGCTCTAAGCCTCTGAGCTGTTGCTGATCCTCACCTTCCCTTGACAGAGCTTTCGCAGCCAAACACACTCTGCCCATCTGCCCTTGCCTTGTCTCCCACCACTCCCAACACAACACATTGTCAAGCTCATTCTGACTCTCGTACAGACCAGCTCCCAAAGTACAATCATCCACCAATTTCTCCCACACCGTAGCTCTAGGCCGCTGAGCTCTTGCTGATCCTCACCTTCCCTTGAAAGTGCTTTCGCAGCCAAACACCCTCTGCCCATCTGCCCTTCCCTTGCCTCCCAGCACTCCCAAAACTAACACACACATTGTCAAGCTCATTCTCACTCTCGTACAGACCAGCTCCCAAAGTACAATCATCCACCAATTTCTCCCACACCGTAGCTCTAAGCCGCTGAGCTGTTGCTGATCCTCACCTTCCCTTGACAGCGCTTTCGCAGCCAAACACACTCTGCCCTTCTGCCTTTGCCTTGCCTCCCATCACACCCAAAACTAACACACACATTGTCAAGCTCATTTTCACTCTCGGTACAGACCACCTCCCAAACGGCAAACATCCAGCAATTTCTGCCACACTCTGCACATCAGGGCTGAGAGCACATCCTGATACTCACCTTCCCTTGACAGCGCTTTCGCAGCCAAACACACTCTGCCCATCTGCCCTTGCCTTGCCTCCAGGCACTCCCAAAATTAACACACACATTGTCAAGCTCATTCTGACTCTCGTAACAGACCAGCTCCCAAAGTACAATCATCCACCAATTTCTCCCACACCGTAGCTCTAAGCCGCTGAGCTGTTGCTGATCCTCACCTTCCCTTGACAGCGCTTTCGCAGCCAAACACACTCTGCCCATCTGCCCTTCCCTTGCCTCCCAGCACTCAAAAAACTAACACACACCTTGTCAAGCTCATTCTGACTCTCGTACAGACCAGCTCCCAAAGTACAATCATCCACCAATTTCTCCCACACCGTAGCTCTAAGCCTCTGAGCTGTTGCTGATCCTCACCTTCCCTTGACAGCGCTTTCGCAGCCAAACACACTCTGCCCATCTGCCCTTCCCTTGCCTCCAGGCACTCCCGATACACATTGTCAAGCTCATTCTCACTCTCGGTACAGACCACCTCCAAAACGGCAAATATCCAGCAATTTCTGCCACATTCTGCACATCAGGGCTGAGAGTTCTTCCTGGTCCTCACCTTCCCTTGCCAACGCTTTCGCAGCCACACAAACCCTGCGACTCTGCGCTTGCCTCCCAGCACTCCCAACACAAACTCTCAGGCTCACTCTCACTCCAGGCACACACCAGCTCCCAAAGTACAATCATCCACCAATTTCTCCCACACCGTAGCTCTAAGCCGCTGAGCTGTTGCTGATCCTCACCTTCCCTTGACAGCGCTTTTGCAGCCAGACACACTCTGCCCATCTGCCCTTCCCTTGCCTCCAGGCACTCCCGATACACATTGTCAAGCTCATTCTGACTCTCGTAACAGACCAGCTCCCAAAGTACAATCATCCACCAATTTCTCCCACACCGTAGCTCTAGGCCGCTGATCTCTTGCTGATCCTCACCTTCCCTTGAAAGTGCTTTCGCAGCCAAACACACTCTGCCCTTCTGCCTTTGCCTTGCCTCCCATCACACCCAAAATTAACACACACATTGTCAAGCTAATTCTGACTCTCGTAACAGACCAGCTCCCAAAGCACAATCATCCACCAATTTCTCCCACACCGTAGCTCTAAGCCGCTGAGCTGTTGCTGATCCTCACCTTCCCTTGACAGCGCTTTCGCAGAAAGACACACTCTGCCCATCTGCCCTTGCCTTGCCTCCCAGCCCTCCCAAAACTAACACACACATTGTCAAGCTCATTCTGACTCTCGTACAGACCAGCTCCCAAAGTACAATCATCCACCAATTTCTCCCACACCGTAGCTCTAAGCCTCTGAGCTGTTGCTGATCCTCACCTTCCCTTGACAGCGCTTTCGCAGCCAAACACACTCTGACCTTCTACCCTTCCCTTGCCTCCAGGCACTCCCAAAACTAACACACACCTTGTCAAGCTCATTCTGACTCTCGTACACACCAGCTCCCAAAGTAAATCATCCACCAATTTCTCCCACACCGTAGCTCTAGGGCGCTGAGCTCTTGCTGATCCTCACCTTCCCTTGACAGCGCTTTCGCAGCCAGACACACTCTGCCCATCTGCCCTTCCCTTGCCTCCAGGCACTCCCGATACACATTGTCAAGCTCATTCTCACTCTCGGTACAGACCACCTCCAAAACGGCAAATATCCAGCAATTTCTGCCACATTCTGCACATCAGGGCTGAGAGTTCTTCCTGGTCCTCACCTTCCCTTGCCAACGCTTTCGCAGCCACACAAACCCTGCGACTCTGCGCTTGCCTCCCAGCACTCCCAACACAAACTCTCAGGCTCACTCTCACTCCAGGCACACACCAGCTCCCAAAGTACAATCATCCACCAATTTCTCCCACACCATAGCTCTAAGCCGCTGAGCTGTTGCTGATCCTCACCTTCCCTTGACAGCGCTTTCGCAGCCAAACACACTCTGCCCATCTGCCCTTCCCTTGTCTCCCACCACTCCCAACACAACACATTGTCAAGCTCATTCTCACTCTCGGTACAGACCAGCTCCCAAAGTACAATCATCCACCAATTTCTCCCACACCGTAGCTCTAAGCCGCTGAGCTGTTGCTGATCCTCACCTTCCCTTGACAGCGCTTTCGCAGCCAAACACACTGTGCCCATCTGCCCTTCCCTTGCCTACAGGCACTCCCAAAACTAACACACACCTTGTCAAGCTCATTCTGACTCTCGTACAGACCAGCTCCCAAAGTACAATCATCCACCAATTTCTCCCACACCGTAGCTCTAAGCCGCTGAGCTGTTGCTGATCCTCACCTTCCCTTGACAGCGCTTTCGCAGCCAAACACACTCTGCCCTTCTGCCTTTGCCTTGCCTCCCATCACACCCAAAATTAACACACACCTTGTCAAGCTCATTTTCACTCTCGGTACAGACCACCTCCCAAACGGCAAACATCCAGCAATTTCTGCCACACTCTGCACATCAGGGCTGAGAGCACATCCTGATACTCACCTTCCCTTGACAGCGCTTTCGCAGCCAAACACACTCTGACCTTCTGCCCTTCCCTTGCCTCCCAGCACTCCCAAAACTAACACACACCTTGTCAAGCTCATTCTCACTCTCGTACAGACCAGCTCCCAAAGTACAATCATCCACCAATTTCTCCCACACCGTAGCTCTAAGCCGCTGAGCTGTTGCTGATCCTCACCTTCCCTTGACAGCGCTTTCGCAGCCAAACACACTCTGCCCTTCTACCTTTGCCTTGCCTCCCATCACACCCAAAACTAACACACACATTGTCAAGCTCATTTTCACTCTCGGTACAGACCACCTCCCAAACGGCAAACATCCAGCAATTTCTGCCACACTCTGCACATCAGGGCTGAGAGCACATCCTGATACTCACCTTCCCTTGACAGCGCTTTCGCAGCCAAACACACTCTGCCCATCTGCCCTTGCCTTGCCTCCAGGCACTCCCAAAATTAACACACACATTGTCAAGCTCATTCTGACTCTCGTAACAGACCAGCTCCCAAAGTACAATCATCCACCAATTTCTCCCACACCGTAGCTCTAAGCCGCTGAGCTGTTGCTGATCCTCACCTTCCCTTGACAGCGCTTTCGCAGCCAAACACACTCTGCCCATCTGCCCTTCCCTTGCCTCCCAGCACTGCCAAAACTAACACACACCTTGTCAAGCTCATTCTCACTCTCGGTACAGACCAGCTCCCAAAGTACAATCATCCACCAATTTCTCCCACACCGTAGCTCTAAGCCGCTGAGCTGTTGCTGATCCTCACCTTCCCTTGACAGCGCTTTCGCAGCCAAACACACTCTGCCCTTCTGCCTTTGCCTTGCCTCCCATCACACCCAAAACTAACACACACCTTGTCAAGCTCATTTTCACTCTCGGTACAGACCACCTCCCAAACGGCAAACATCCAGCAATTTCTGCCACACTCTGCACATCAGGGCTGAGAGCACATCCTGATACTCACCTTCCTTTGACAGCGCTTTCGCAGCCAAACACACTCTGCCCATCTGCCCTTGCCTTGCCTCCAGGCACTCCCAAAATTAACACACACATTGTCAAGCTCATTCTGACTCTCGTAAAAGACCAGCTCCCAAAGTACAATCATCCACCAATTTCTCCCACACCGTAGCTCTAAGCCGCTGAGCTGTTGCTGATCCTCACCTTCCCTTGACAGCGCTTTCGCAGCCAGACACACTGTGCCCATCTGCCCTTGCCGTGCCTCCCAGCACTCCCAAAACTAACACACACCTTGTCAAGCTCATTCTCACTCTCGTACACACCAGCTCCCAAAGTACAATCATCCACCAATTTCTCCCACACCGTAGCTCTAGGCCGCTGAGCTCTTGCTGATCCTCACCTTCCCTTGAAAGTGCTTTCGCAGCCAAACACACTCTGCCCTTCTGCCTTTGCCTTGCCTCCCAGCACACCCAAAATTAACACACACATTGTCAAGCTCATTCTGACTCTCGTAACAGACCAGCTCCCAAAGTACAATCATCCACCAATTTCTCCCACACCGTAGCTCTAAGCCGCTGAGCTGTTGCTGATCCTCACCTTCCCTTGACCGCTTTCGCAGCCAAACACACTCTGCCCATCTGCCCTTCCCTTGCCTCCCAGCCCTCCCAAAACTAACACACACATTGTCAAGCTCATTCTCACTCTCGTACAGACCAGCTCCCAAAGTACAATCATCCACCAATTTCTCCCACACCGTAGCTCTAAGCCGCTGAGCTGTTGCTGATCCTCACCTTCCCTTGACAGCGCTTTCGCAGCCAAACACACTCTGACCTTCTGCCTTTGCCTTGCCTCCCATCACACCCAAAATTAACACACACCTTGTCAAGCTCATTTTCACTCTCGGTACAGACCACCTCCCAAATGGCAAACATCCAGCAATATCTGCCACACTCTGCACATCAGGGCTGAGAGCACATCCTGATACTCACCTTCCCTTGACAGCGCTTTCGCAGCCAAACACACTCTGCCCATCTGCCCTTGCCTTCCCTCCAGGCACTCCCAAAATTAACACACACATTGTCAAGCTCATTCTGACTCTCGTAACAGACCAGCTCCCAAAGTACAAT
Source organism: Pelecanus crispus (assembly GCF_030463565.1). Classification (NCBI taxonomy): domain Eukaryota; kingdom Metazoa; phylum Chordata; class Aves; order Pelecaniformes; family Pelecanidae; genus Pelecanus; species Pelecanus crispus. Next base: position 2,139,060 of record NC_134665.1, read on the forward strand.
CATCCACCAATTTCTCCCACACCGTAGCTCTAAGCCGCTGAGCTGTTGCTGATCCTCACCTTCCCTTGACAGCGCTTTCGCAGCCAAACACACTCTGCCCATCTGCCCTTCCCTTGCCTCCCAGCACTCAAAAAACTAACACACACCTTGTCAAGCTCATTCTGACTCTCGTACAGACCAGCTCCCAAAGTACAATCATCCACCAATTTCTCCCACACCGTAGCTCTAAGCCTCTGAGCTGTTGCTGATCCTCACCTTCCCTTGACAGCGCTTTCGCAGCCAAACACACTCTGCCCATCTGCCCTTGCCTTGTCTCCCACCACTCCCAACACAACACATTGTCAAGCTCATTCTGACTCTCGTACAGACCAGCTCCCAAAGTACAATCATCCACCAATTTCTCCCACACCGTACCTCTAGGCCGCTGAGCTCTTGCTGATCCTCACCTTCCCTTGACAGCGCTTTCGCAGCCAGACACACTCTGCCCATCTGCCCTTCCCTTGCCTCCAGGCACTCCCGATACACATTGTCAAGCTCATTCTCACTCTCGGTACAGACCACCTCCAAAACGGCAAATATCCAGCAATTTCTGCCACATTCTGCACATCAGGGCTGAGAGTTCTTCCTGGTCCTCACCTTCCCTTGCCAACGCTTTCGCAGCCAGACAAACCCTGCGACTCTGCGCTTGCCTCCCAGCACTCCCAACACAAACTCTCAGGCTCACTCTCACTCCAGGCACACACCAGCTCCCAAAGTACAATCATCCACCAATTTCTCCCACACCGTAGCTCTAAGCCGCTGAGCTGTTGCTGATCCTCACCTTCCCTTGACAGCGCTTTTGCAGCCAGACACACTCTGCCCATCTGCCCTTCCCTTGCCTCCAGGCACTCCCGATACACATTGTCAAGCTCATTCTGACTCTCGTAACAGACCAGCTCCCAAAGTACAATCATCCACCAATTTCTCCCACACCGTAGCTCTAAGCCGCTGAGCTGTTGCTGATCCTCACCTTCCCTTGACAGCGCTTTCGCAGCCAAACACACTCTGCCCATCTGCCCTTGCCTTGCCTCCAGGCACTCCCAAAATTAACACACACATTGTCAAGCTCATTCTGACTCTCGTACAGACCAGCTCCCAAAGTACAATCATCCACCAATTTCTCCCACACCGTAGCTCTAAGCCGCTGAGCTGTTGCTGATCCTCACCTTCCCTTGACAGCGCTTTCGCAGCCAAACACACTCTGACCTTCTGCCCTTCCCTTGCCTCCAGGCACTCCCAAAACTAACACACACCTTGTCAAGCTCATTCTCACGCTCGTACACACCAGCTCCCAAAGTACAATCATCCACCAATTTCTCCCACACCGTAGCTCTAAGCCGCTGAGCTGTTGCTGATCCTCACCTTCCCTTGACAGCGCTTTCGCAGAAAGACACACTCTGCCCATCTGCCCTTGCCTTGCCTCCCAGCCCTCCCAAAACTAACACACACATTGTCAAGCTCATTCTCACTCTCGTACACACCAGCTCCCAAAGTACAATCATCCACCAATTTCTCCCACACCGTAGCTCTAAGCCGCTGAGCTCTTGCTGATCCTCACCTTCCCTTGACAGCGCTTTCGCAGCCAAACACACTCTGACCTTCTGCCTTTGCCTTGCCTCCCATCACACCCAAAACTAACACACACATTGTCAAGCTCATTTTCACTCTCGGTACAGACCACCTCCCAAACGGCAAACATCCAGCAATTTCTGCCACACTCTGCACATCAGGGCTGAGAGCACATCCTGATACTCACCTTCCCTTGACAGCGCTTTCGCAGCCAAACACACTCTGCCCATCTGCCCTTCCCTTGCCTCCAGGCACTCCCAAAATTAAAAAACACATTGTCAAGCTCATTCTGACTCTCGTAACAGACCAGCTCCCAAAGTACAATCATCCACCAATTTCTCCCACACCGTAGCTCTAAGCCGCTGAGCTGTTGCTGATCCTCACCTTCCCTTGACAGCGCTTTCGCAGCCCGACACACTGTGCCCATCTGCCCTTGCCGTGCCTCCCAGCACTCCCAAAACTAACACACACCTTGTCAAGCTCATTCTCACTCTCGTACACACCAGCTCCCAAAGTACAATCATCCACCAATTTCTCCCACACCGTAGCTCTAGGCCGCTGAGCTGTTGCTGATCCTCACCTTCCCTTGACAGCGCTTTCGCAGCCAAACACACTCTGACCTTCTGCCCTTGCCTTGCCTGCAGGCACTCCCAAAACTAACACACACATTGTCAAGCTCATTCTCACTCTCGTAAACACCAGCTCCCAAAGTACAATCATCCACCAATTTCTCCCACACCGTAGCTCTAAGCCGCTGAGCTCTTGCTGATCCTCACCTTCCCTTGACAGCGCTTTTGCAGCCAGACACACTCTGCCCATCTGCCCTTCCCTTGCCTCCAGGCACTCCCGATACACATTGTCAAGCGCATTCTCACTCTCGGTACAGACCAGCTCCCAAAGTACAATCATCCACCAATTTCTCCCACACCGTAGCTCTAGGCCGCTGAGCTCTTGCTGATCCTCACCTTCCCTTGACAGCGCTTTCGCAGCCAGACACACTGTGCCCATCTGCCCTTGCCGTGCCTCCCAGCACTCCCAAAACTAACACACACCTTGTCAAGCTCATTCTCACGCTCGTACACACCAGCTCCCAAAGTACAATCATCCACCAATTTCTCCCACACCGTAGCTCTAGGCCGCTGAGCTGTTGCTGATCCTCACCTTCCCTTGACAGCGCTTTCGCAGCCAAACACACTCTGCCCATCTGCCCTTCCCTTGCCTCCCAGCACTCCCAAAATTAACACACACATTGTCAAGCTCATTCTGACTCTCGTAACAGACCAGCTCCCAAAGTACAATCATCCAACAATTTCTCCCACACCGTAGCTCTAAGCCGCTGAGCTGTTGCTGATCCTCACCTTCCCTTGACAGCGCTTTCGCAGCCAGACACACTCTGCCCATCTGCCCTTGACGTGCCTCCCAGCACTCCCAAAACTAACACACACCTTGTCAAGCTCATTCTCACTCTCGTACACACCAGCTCCCAAAGTACAATCATCCACCAATTTCTCCCACACCGTAGCTCTAGGCCGCTGAGCTCTTGCTGATCCTCACCTTCCCTTGAAAGTGCTTTCGCAGCCAAACACCCTCTGCCCATCTGCCCTTCCCTTGCCTCCCAGCACTCCCAAAACTAACACACACATTGTCAAGCTCATTCTCACTCTCGTACAGACCAGCTACCAAAGTACAATCATCCACCAATTTCTCCCACACCGTAGCTCTAAGCCGCTGAGCTGTTGCTGATCCTCACCTTCCCTTGACAGCGCTTTCGCAGCCAAACACACTCTGCCCTTCTGCCTTTGCCTTGCCTCCCATCACACCCAAAACTAACACACACATTGTCAAGCTCATTTTCACTCTCGGTACAGACCACCTCCCAAACGGCAAACATCCAGCAATTTCTGCCACACTCTGCACATCAGGGCTGAGAGCACATCCTGATACTCACCTTCCCTTGACAGCGCTTTCGCAGCCAAACACACTCTGCCCATCTGCCCTTGCCTTGCCTCCAGGCACTCCCAAAATTAACACACACATTGTCAAGCTCATTCTGACTCTCGTAACAGACCAGCTCCCAAAGTACAATCATCCACCAATTTCTCCCACACCGTAGCTCTAAGCCGCTGAGCTGTTGCTGATCCTCACCTTCCCTTGACAGCGCTTTCGCAGCCAAACACACTCTGCCCATCTGCCCTTCCCTTGCCTCCCAGCACTCAAAAAACTAACACACACCTTGTCAAGCTCATTCTGACTCTCGTACAGACCAGCTCCCAAAGTACAATCATCCACCAATTTCTCCCACACCGTAGCTCTAAGCCTCTGAGCTGTTGCTGATCCTCACCTTCCCTTGACAGCGCTTTCGCAGCCAAACACACTCTGCCCATCTGCCCTTCCCTTGCCTCCAGGCACTCCCGATACACATTGTCAAGCTCATTCTCACTCTCGGTACAGACCACCTCCAAAACGGCAAATATCCAGCAATTTCTGCCACATTCTGCACATCAGGGCTGAGAGTTCTTCCTGGTCCTCACCTTCCCTTGCCAACGCTTTCGCAGCCACACAAACCCTGCGACTCTGCGCTTGCCTCCCAGCACTCCCAACACAAACTCTCAGGCTCACTCTCACTCCAGGCACACACCAGCTCCCAAAGTACAATCATCCACCAATTTCTCCCACACCGTAGCTCTAAGCCGCTGAGCTGTTGCTGATCCTCACCTTCCCTTGACAGCGCTTTTGCAGCCAGACACACTCTGCCCATCTGCCCTTCCCTTGCCTCCAGGCACTCCCGATACACATTGTCAAGCTCATTCTGACTCTCGTAACAGACCAGCTCCCAAAGTACAATCATCCACCAATTTCTCCCACACCGTAGCTCTAGGCCGCTGATCTCTTGCTGATCCTCACCTTCCCTTGAAAGTGCTTTCGCAGCCAAACACACTCTGCCCTTCTGCCTTTGCCTTGCCTCCCATCACACCCAAAACTAACACACACATTGTCAAGCTCATTCTCACTCTCGTAAACACCAGCTCCCAAAGTACAATCATCCACCAATTTCTCCCACACCGTAGCTCTAAGCCGCTGAGCTCTTGCTGATCCTCACCTTCCCTTGACAGCGCTTTTGCAGCCAGACACACTCTGCCCATCTGCCCTTCCCTTGCCTCCAGGCACTCCCGATACACATTGTCAAGCGCATTCTCACTCTCGGTACAGACCAGCTCCCAAAGTACAATCATCCACCAATTTCTCCCACACCGTAGCTCTAGGCCGCTGAGCTCTTGCTGATCCTCACCTTCCCTTGACAGCGCTTTCGCAGCCAGACACACTGTGCCCATCTGCCCTTGCCGTGCCTCCCAGCACTCCCAAAACTAACACACACCTTGTCAAGCTCATTCTCACGCTCGTACACACCAGCTCCCAAAGTACAATCATCCACCAATTTCTCCCACACCGTAGCTCTAGGCCGCTGAGCTGTTGCTGATCCTCACCTTCCCTTGACAGCGCTTTCGCAGCCAAACACACTCTGCCCATCTGCCCTTCCCTTGCCTCCCAGCACTCCCAAAATTAACACACACATTGTCAAGCTCATTCTGACTCTCGTAACAGACCAGCTCCCAAAGTACAATCATCCAACAATTTCTCCCACACCGTAGCTCTAAGCCGCTGAGCTGTTGCTGATCCTCACCTTCCCTTGACAGCGCTTTCGCAGCCAGACACACTCTGCCCATCTGCCCTTGCCGTGCCTCCCAGCACTCCCAAAACTAACACACACCTTGTCAAGCTCATTCTCACTCTCGTACACACCAGCTCCCAAAGTACAATCATCCACCAATTTCTCCCACACCGTAGCTCTAGGCCGCTGAGCTCTTGCTGATCCTCACCTTCCCTTGACAGCGCTTTTGCAGCCAAACACACTCTGCCCATCTGCCCTTCCCTTGCCTCCCAGCACTCCCAAACTTAACACACACATTGTCAAGCTCATTCTCACGCTCGTACACACCAGCTCCCAAAGTACAATCATCCACCAATTTCTCTCACACCGTAGCTCTAAGCCTCTGAGCTGTTGCTGATCCTCACCTTCCCTTGACAGCGCTTTCGCAGCCAAACACACTCTGCCCATCTGCCCTTCCCTTGCCTCCCAGCACTCCCAAAATTAACACACACATTGTCAAGCTCATTCTCACGCTCGTACACACCAGCTCCCAAAGTACAATCATCCACCAATTTCTCCCACACCGTAGCTCTAAGCCGCTGAGCTGTTGCTGATCCTCACCTTACCTTGACAGCGCTTTCGCAGCCAAACACACTCTGCCCATCTGCCCTTCCCTTGCCTCCCAGCACTCCCAAAACTAACACACACATTGTCAAGCTCATTCTCACTCTCGTACAGACCAGCTCCCAAAGTACAATCATCCACCAATTTCTCCCACACCGTAGCTCTAGGCCGCTGAGCTCTTGCTGATCCTCACCTTCCCTTGACAGCGCTTTCGCAGCCAAACACACTCTGCCCATCTGCCCTTGCCTTGTCTCCCACCACTCCCAACACAACACATTGTCAAGCTCATTCTCACTCTCGGTACAGACCAGCTCCCAAAGTACAATCATCCACCAATTTCTCCCACACCGTAGCTCTAGGCCGCTGAGCTGTTGCTGATCCTCACCTTCCCTTGACAGCGCTTTCGCAGCCAGACACACTCTGCCCATCTGCCCTTCCCTTGCCTCCAGGCACTCCCGATACACATTGTCAAGCTCATTCTCACTCTCGGTACAGACCACCTCCAAAACGGCAAATATCCAGCAATTTCTGCCACATTCTGCACATCAGGGCTGAGAGTTCTTCCTGGTCCTCACCTTCCCTTGCCAACGCTTTCGCAGCCACACAAACCCTGCGACTCTGCGCTTGCCTCCCAGCACTCCCAACACAAACTCTCAGGCTCACTCTCACTCCAGGCACACACCAGCTCCCAAAGTACAATCACCCACCAATTTCTCCCACACCGTAGCTCTAAGCCGCTGAGCTGTTGCTGATCCTCACCTTCCCTTGACAGCGCTTTCGCAGCCAGACACACTGTGCCCATCTGCCCTTGCCGTGCCTCCAGGCACTCCCGATACACATTGTCAAGCTCATTCTCACTCTCGGTACAGACCAGCTCCCAAAGTACAATCATCCACCAATTTCTCCCACACCGTAGCTCTAGGCCGCTGAGCTCTTGCTGATCCTCACCTTCCCTTGACAGCGCTTTCGCAGCCAAACACACTCTGCCCATCTGCCCTTCCCTTGCCTCCAGGCACTCCCAAAATTAACACACACATTGTCAAGCTCATGCTGACTCTCGTAACAGACCAGCTCCCAAAGTACAATCATCCACCAATTTCTCCCACACCGTAGCTCTAAGCCGCTGAGCTGTTGCTGATCCTCACCTTCCCTTGACAGCGCTTTCGCAGCCAGACACACTGTGCCCATCTGCCCTTGCCGTGCCTCCCAGCACTCCCAAAACTAACACACACCTTGTCAAGCTCATTCTCACTCTCGTACACACCAGCTCCCAAAGTACAATCATCCACCAATTTCTCCCACACCGTAGCTCTAGGCCGCTGAGCTCTTGCTGATCCTCACCTTCCCTTGAAAGTGCTTTCGCAGCCAAACACACTCTGCCCTTCTGCCTTTGCCTTGCCTCCCAGCACACCCAAAATTAACACACACATTGTCAAGCTCATTCTGACTCTCGTAACAGACCAGCTCCCAAAGTACAATCATCCACCAATTTCTCCCACACCGTAGCTCTAGGCCGCTGAGCTCTTGCTGATCCTCACCTTCCCTTGACAGCGCTTTCGCAGCCAAACACACTCTGACCTTCTACCCTTCCCTTGCCTCCAGGCACTCCCAAAACTAACACACACCTTGTCAAGCTCATTCTGACTCTCGTACAGACCAGCTCCCAAAGTACAATCATCCACCAATTTCTCCCACACCGTAGCTCTAGGCCGCTGAGCTCTTGCTGATCCTCACCTTCCCTTGAAAGTGCTTTCGCAGCCAAACACACTCTGCCCATCTGCCCTTCCCTTGCCTCCCAGCACACCCAAAATTAACACACACATTGTCAAGCTCATTCTGACTCTCGTACAGACCAGCTCCCAAAGTACAATCATCCACCAATTTCTCCCACACCGTAGCTCTAAGCCGCTGAGCTGTTGCTGATCCTCACCTTCCCTTGACAGCGCTTTCGCAGCCAAACACACTCTGCCCTTCTGCCTTTGCCTTGCCTCCCATCACACCCAAAACTAACACACACATTGTCAAGCTCATTTTCACGCTCGGTACAGACCACCTCCCAAACGGCAAACATCCAGCAATTTCTGCCACACTCTGCACATCAGGGCTGAGAGCACATCCTGATACTCACCTTCCCTTGACAGCGCTTTCGCAGCCAAACACACTCTGCCCATCTGCCCTTGCCTTGCCTCCAGGCACTCCCAAAATTAACACACACATTGTCAAGCTCATTCTGACTCTCGTAACAGACCAGCTCCCAAAGTACAATCATCCACCAATTTCTCCCACACCGTAGCTCTAAGCCGCTGAGCTGTTGCTGATCCTCACCTTCCCTTGACAGCGCTTTCGCAGCCAAACACACTCTGCCCATCTGTCCTTCCCTTGCCTCCCAGCACTCAAAAAACTAACAGACACCTTGTCAAGCTCATTCTCACTCTCGTACACACCAGCTCCCAAAGTACAATCATCCACCAATTTCTCCCACACCGTAGCTCTAAGCCTCTGAGCTGTTGCTGATCCTCACCTTCCCTTGACAGCGCTTTCGCAGCCAAACACACTCTGCCCATCTGCCCTTGCCTTGTCTCCCACCACTCCCAACACAACACATTGTCAAGCTCATTCTCACTCTCGGTACAGACCAGCTCCCAAAGTACAATCATCCACCAATTTCTCCCACACCGTAGCTCTAGGCCGCTGAGCTGTTGCTGATCCTCACCTTCCCTTGACAGCGCTTTCGCAGCCAGACACACTCTGCCCATCTGCCCTTCCCTTGCCTCCAGGCACTCCCGATACACATTGTCAAGCTCATTCTCACTCTCGGTACAGACCACCTCCAAAACGGCAAATATCCAGCAATTTCTGCCACATTCTGCACATCAGGGCTGAGAGTTCTTCCTGGTCCTCACCTTCCCTTGCCAACGCTTTCGCAGCCACACAAACCCTGCGACTCTGCGCTTGCCTCCCAGCACTCCCAACACAAACTCTCAGGCTCACTCTCACTCCAGGCACACACCAGCTCCCAAAGTACAATCATCCACCAATTTCTCCCACACCGTAGCTCTAAGCCGCTGAGCTGTTGCTGATCCTCACCTTCCCTTGACAGCGCTTTTGCAGCCAGACACACTCTGCCCATCTGCCCTTCCCTTGCCTCCAGGCACTCCCGATACACATTGTCAAGCTCATTCTCACTCTCGGTACAGACCACCTCCAAAACGGCAAATATCCAGCAATTTCTGCCACATTCTGCACATCAGGGCTGAGAGTTCTTCCTGGTCCTCACCTTCCCTTGCCAACGCTTTCGCAGCCACACAAACCCTGCGACTCTGCGCTTGCCTCCCAGCACTCCCAACACAAACTCTCAGGCTCACTCTCACTCCAGGCACACACCAGCTCCCAAAGTACAATCATCCACCAATTTCTCCCACACCGTAGCTCTAGGCCGCTGAGCTGTTGCTGATCCTCACCTTCCCTTGACAGCGCTTTCGCAGCCAAACACACTCTGCCCATCTGCCCTTGCCGTGCCTCCCAGCACTCCCAAAACTAACACACACCTTGTCAAGCTCATTCTCACTCTCGTACACACCAGCTCCCAAAGTACAATCATCCACCAATTTCTCCCACACCGTAGCTCTAGGCCGCTGAGCTGTTGCTGATCCTCACCTTCCCTTGACAGCGCTTTCGCAGCCAGACACACTCTGCCCATCTGCCCTTCCCTTGCCTCCAGGCACTCCCAAAACTAACACACACCTTGTCAAGCTCATTCTCACGCTCGTACACACCAGCTCCCAAAGTACAATCATCCACCAATTTCTCCCACACCGTAGCTCTAAGCCGCTGAGCTCTTGCTGATCCTCACCTTCCCTTGACAGCGCTTTCGCAGCCAGACACACTGTGCCCATCTGCCCTTGCCGTGCCTCCCAGCACTCCCAAAACTAACACACACCTTGTCAAGCTCATTCTCACTCTCGTACACACCAGCTCCCAAAGTACAATCATCCACCAATTTCTCCCACACCGTAGCTCTAGGCCGCTGAGCTCTTGCTGATCCTCACCTTCCCTTGAAAGTGCTTTCGCAGCCAAACACACTCTGCCCTTCTGCCTTTGCCTTGCCTCCCAGCACACCCAAAATTAACACACACATTGTCAAGCTCATTCTGACTCTCGTAACAGAGCAGCTCCCAAAGTACAATCATCCACCAATTTCTCCCACACCGTAGCTCTAAGCCGCTGAGCTGTTGCTGATCCTCACCTTCCCTTGACAGCGCTTTCGCAGCCAGACACACTCTGCCCATCTGCCCTTGCCTTGCCTCCCAGCCCTCCCAAAACTAACACACACATTGTCAAGCTCATTCTGACTCTCGTACAGACCAGCTCCCAAAGTACAATCATCCACCAATTTCTCCCACACCGTAGCTCTAGGCCGCTGAGCTCTTGCTGATCCTCACCTTCCCTTGACAGCGCTTTCGCAGCCAAACACACTCTGACCTTCTACCCTTCCCTTGCCTCCAGGCACTCCCAAAACTAACACACACCTTGTCAAGCTCATTCTGACTCTCGTACAGACCAGCTCCCAAAGTACAATCATCCACCAATTTCTCCCACACCGTAGCTCTAGGCCGCTGAGCTCTTGCTGATCCTCACCTTCCCTTGAAAGTGCTTTCGCAGCCAAACACAATCTTCCCTTCTGCCTTTGCCTTGCCTCCCAGCACACCCAAAATTAACACACACATTGTCAAGCTCATTCTGACTCTCGTACAGACCAGCTCCCAAAGTACAATCATCCACCAATTTCTCCCACACCGTAGCTCTAAGCCGCTGAGCTGTTGCTGATCCTCACCTTCCCTTGACAGCGCTTTCGCAGAAAGACACACTCTGCCCATCTGCCCTTCCCTTGCCTCCCAGCACTACCAACACAACACATTGTCAAGCTCATTCTCACTCTCGGTACAGACCAGCTCCCAAAGTACAATCATCCACCAATTTCTCCCACACCGTAGCTCTAGGCCGCTGAGCTCTTGCTGATCCTCACCTTCCCTTGAAAGTGCTTTCGCAGCCAAACACACTCTGCCCATCTGCCCTTCCCTTGCCTCCCAGCACTCCCAAAACTAACACACACCTTGTCAAGCTCATTCTCACTCTCGTACAGACCAGCTCCCAAAGTACAATCATCCAACAATTTCTCCCACACCGTAGCTCTAAGCCGCTGAGCTGTTGCTGATCCTCACCTTCCCTTGACAGCGCTTTCGCAGCCAAACACACTCTGCCCTTCTGCCTTTGCCTTGCCTCCCATCACACCCAAAACTAACACACACATTGTCAAGCTCATTTTCACGCTCGGTACAGACCACATCCCAAACGGCAAACATCCAGCAATTTCTGCCACACTCTGCACATCAGGGCTGAGAGCACATCCTGATACTCACCTTCCCTTGACAGCGCTTTCGCAGCCAAACACACTCTGCCCATCTGCCCTTGCCTTGCCTCCAGGCACTCCCAAAATTAACACACACATTGTCAAGCTCATTCTGACTCTCTTAACAGACCAGCTCCCAAAGTACAATCATCCACCAATTTCTCCCACACCGTAGCTCTAAGCCGCTGAGCTGTTGCTGATCCTCACCTTCCCTTGACAGCGCTTTCGCAGCCAAACACACTCTGCCCATCTGTCCTTCCCTTGCCTCCCAGCACTCCGAAAACTAACAGACACCTTGTCAAGCTCATTCTCACTCTCGTACACACCAGCTCCCAAAGTACAATCATCCACCAATTTCTCCCACACCGTAGCTCTAAGCCGCTGAGATGTTGCTGATCCTCACCTTCCCTTGACAGCGCTTTCGCAGCCAAACACACTCTGCCCATCTGCCCTTGCCTTGTCTCCCACCACTCCCAACACAACACATTGTCAAGCTCATTCTCACACTCGGTACAGACCAGCTCCCAAAGTACAATCATCCACCAATTTCTCCCACACCGTAGCTCTAGGCCGCTGAGCTGTTGCTGATCCTCACCTTCCCTTGACAGCGCTTTCGCAGCCAGACACACTCTGCCCATCTGCCCTTCCCTTGCCTCCAGGCACTCGCGATACACATTGTCAAGCTCATTCTCACTCTCGGTACAGACCACCTCCAAAACGGCAAATATCCAGCAATTTCTGCCACATTCTGCACATCAGGGCTGAGAGTTCTTCCTGGTCCTCACCTTCCCTTGCCAACGCTTTCGCAGCCACACAAACCCTGCGACTCTGCGCTTGCCTCCCAGCACTCCCAACACAAACTCTCAGGCTCACTCTCACTCCAGGCACACACCAGCTCCCAAAGTACAATCACCCACCAATTTCTCCCACACCGTAGCTCTAAGCCGCTGAGCTGTTGCTGATCCTCACCTTCCCTTGACAGCGCTTTCGCAGCCAGACACACTGTGCCCATCTGCCCTTGCCGTGCCTCCAGGCACTCCCGATACACATTGTCAAGCTCATTCTCACTCTCGGTACAGACCAGCTCCCAAAGTACAATCATCCACCAATTTCTCCCACACCGTAGCTCTAGGCCGCTGAGCTCTTGCTGATCCTCACCTTCCCTTGACAGCGCTTTCGCAGCCAAACACACTCTGCCCATCTGCCCTTCCCTTGCCTCCAGGCACTCCCAAAATTAACACACACATTGTCAAGCTCATGCTGACTCTCGTAACAGACCAGCTCCCAAAGTACAATCATCCACCAATTTCTCCCACACCGTAGCTCTAAGCCGCTGAGCTGTTGCTGATCCTCACCTTCCCTTGACAGCGCTTTCGCAGCCAGACACACTGTGCCCATCTGCCCTTGCCGTGCCTCCCAGCACTCCCAAAACTAACACACACCTTGTCAAGCTCATTCTCACTCTCGTACACACCAGCTCCCAAAGTACAATCATCCACCAATTTCTCCCACACCGTAGCTCTAGGCCGCTGAGCTGTTGCTGATCCTCACCTTCCCTTGACAGCGCTTTCGCAGCCAAACACACTCTGACCTTCTGCCCTTGCCTTGCCTGCAGGCACTCCCAAAACTAACACACACATTGTCAAGCTCATTCTCACTCTCGTAAACACCAGCTCCCAAAGTACAATCATCCACCAATTTCTCCCACACCGTAGCTCTAAGCCGCTGAGCTCTTGCTGATCCTCACCTTCCCTTGACAGCGCTTTTGCAGCCAGACACACTCTGCCCATCTGCCCTTCCCTTGCCTCCAGGCACTCCCGATACACATTGTCAAGCGCATTCTCACTCTCGGTACAGACCAGCTCCCAAAGTACAATCATCCACCAATTTCTCCCACACCGTAGCTCTAGGCCGCTGAGCTCTTGCTGATCCTCACCTTCCCTTGACAGCGCTTTCGCAGCCAGACACACTGTGCCCATCTGCCCTTGCCGTGCCTCCCAGCACTCCCAAAACTAACACACACCTTGTCAAGCTCATTCTCACTCTCGTACACACCAGCTCCCAAAGTACAATCATCCACCAATTTCTCCCACACCGTAGCTCTAGGCCGCTGAGCTCTTGCTGATCCTCACCTTCCCTTGAAAGTGCTTTCGCAGCCAAACACACTCTGCCCTTCTGCCTTTGCCTTGCCTCCCAGCACACCCAAAATTAACACACACATTGTCAAGCTCATTCTGACTCTCGTAACAGACCAGCTCCCAAAGTACAATCATCCACCAATTTCTCCCACACCGTAGCTCTAAGCCGCTGAGCTGTTGCTGATCCTCACCTTCCCTTGACAGCGCTTTCGCAGCCAAACACACTCTGCCCATCTGCCCTTCCCTTGCCTCCCAGCCCTCCCAAAACTAACACACACATTGTCAAGCTCATTCTCACTCTCGTACAGACCAGCTCCCAAAGTACAATCATCCACCAATTTCTCCCACACCGTAGCTCTAAGCCGCTGAGCTGTTGCTGATCCTCACCTTCCCTTGACAGCGCTTTCGCAGCCAAACACACTCTGCCCTTCTGCCTTTGCCTTGCCTCCCATCACACCCAAAATTAACACACACCTTGTCAAGCTCATTTTCACTCTCGGTACAGACCACCTCCCAAATGGCAAACATCCAGCAATATCTGCCACACTCTGCACATCAGGGCTGAGAGCACATCCTGATACTCACCTTCCCTTGACAGCGCTTTCGCAGCCAAACACACTCTGCCCATCTGCCCTTGCCTTGCCTCCAGGCACTCCCAAAACTAACACATATATTGTCAAGCTCATTCTCACTCTCGTACACACCAGCTCCCAAAGTACAATCATCCACCAATTTCTCCCACACCGTAGCTCTAAGCCGCTGAGCTGTTGCTGATCCTCACCTTCCCTTGACAGCGCTTTCGCAGAAAGACACACTCTGCCCATCTGCCCTTGCCTTGCCTCCAGGCACTCCCAAAACTAACACACACCTTGTCAAGCTCATTCTCACTCTCGTACACACCAGCTCCCAAAGTACAATCATCCACCAATTTCTCCCACACCGTAGCTCTAAGCCGCTGAGCTGTTGCTGATCCTCACCTTCCCTTGACAGCGCTTTCGCAGCCAAACACACTCTGCCCATCTGCCCTTCCCTTGCCTCCCAGCACTCCCAAAACTAACACACACATTGTCAAGCTCATTCTCACTCTCGTACAGACCACCTCCCAAACGGCAAACATCCACCAATTTCTCCCACACCGTAGCTCTAAGCCGCTGAGCTGTTGCTGATCCTCACCTTCCCTTGACAGCGCTTTCGCAGCCAAACACACTGTGCCCATCTGCCCTTCCCTTGCCTACAGGCACTCCCAAAACTAACACACACCTTGTCAAGCTCATTCTCACTCTCGTACACACCAGCTCCCAAAGTACAATCATCCACCAATTTCTCCCACACCGTAGCTCTAAGCCTCTGAGCTGTTGCTGATCCTCACCTTCCCTTGACAGAGCTTTCGCAGCCAAACACACTCTGCCCATCTGCCCTTGCCTTGTCTCCCACCACTCCCAACACAACACATTGTCAAGCTCATTCTGACTCTCGTACAGACCAGCTCCCAAAGTACAATCATCCACCAATTTCTCCCACACCGTAGCTCTAGGCCGCTGAGCTCTTGCTGATCCTCACCTTCCCTTGAAAGTGCTTTCGCAGCCAAACACCCTCTGCCCATCTGCCCTTCCCTTGCCTCCCAGCACTCCCAAAACTAACACACACATTGTCAAGCTCATTCTCACTCTCGTACAGACCAGCTCCCAAAGTACAATCATCCACCAATTTCTCCCACACCGTAGCTCTAAGCCGCTGAGCTGTTGCTGATCCTCACCTTCCCTTGACAGCGCTTTCGCAGCCAAACACACTCTGACCTTCTGCCTTTGCCTTGCCTCCCATCACACCCAAAACTAACACACACATTGTCAAGCTCATTTTCACTCTCGGTACAGACCACCTCCCAAACGGCAAACATCCAGCAATTTCTGCCACACTCTGCACATCAGGGCTGAGAGCACATCCTGATACTCACCTTCCCTTGACAGCGCTTTCGCAGCCAAACACACTCTGCCCATCTGCCCTTGCCTTGCCTCCAGGCACTCCCAAAATTAACACACACATTGTCAAGCTCATTCTGACTCTCGTAACAGACCAGCTCCCAAAGTACAATCATCCACCAATTTCTCCCACACCGTAGCTCTAAGCCGCTGAGCTGTTGCTGATCCTCACCTTCCCTTGACAGCGCTTTCGCAGCCAAACACACTCTGCCCATCTGCCCTTCCCTTGCCTCCCAGCACTCAAAAAACTAACACACACCTTGTCAAGCTCATTCTGACTCTCGTACAGACCAGCTCCCAAAGTACAATCATCCACCAATTTCTCCCACACCGTAGCTCTAAGCCTCTGAGCTGTTGCTGATCCTCACCTTCCCTTGACAGCGCTTTCGCAGCCAAACACACTCTGCCCATCTGCCCTTCCCTTGCCTCCAGGCACTCCCGATACACATTGTCAAGCTCATTCTCACTCTCGGTACAGACCACCTCCAAAACGGCAAATATCCAGCAATTTCTGCCACATTCTGCACATCAGGGCTGAGAGTTCTTCCTGGTCCTCACCTTCCCTTGCCAACGCTTTCGCAGCCACACAAACCCTGCGACTCTGCGCTTGCCTCCCAGCACTCCCAACACAAACTCTCAGGCTCACTCTCACTCCAGGCACACACCAGCTCCCAAAGTACAATCATCCACCAATTTCTCCCACACCGTAGCTCTAAGCCGCTGAGCTGTTGCTGATCCTCACCTTCCCTTGACAGCGCTTTTGCAGCCAGACACACTCTGCCCATCTGCCCTTCCCTTGCCTCCAGGCACTCCCGATACATATTGTCAAGCTCATTCTGACTCTCCTAACAGACCAGCTCCCAAAGTACAATCATCCACCAATTTCTCCCACACCGTAGCTCTAGGCCGCTGATCTCTTGCTGATCCTCACCTTCCCTTGAAAGTGCTTTCGCAGCCAAACACACTCTGCCCTTCTGCCTTTGCCTTGCCTCCCATCACACCCAAAATTAACACACACATTGTCAAGCTAATTCTGACTCTCGTAACAGACCAGCTCCCAAAGCACAATCATCCACCAATTTCTCCCACACCGTAGCTCTAAGCCGCTGAGCTGTTGCTGATCCTCACCTTCCCTTGACAGCGCTTTCGCAGAAAGACACACTCTGCCCATCTGCCCTTGCCTTGCCTCCCAGCCCTCCCAAAACTAACACACACATTGTCAAGCTCATTCTGACTCTCGTACAGACCAGCTCCCAAAGTACAATCATCCACCAATTTCTCCCACACCGTAGCTCTAAGCCTCTGAGCTGTTGCTGATCCTCACCTTCCCTTGACAGCGCTTTCGCAGCCAAACACACTCTGACCTTCTACCCTTCCCTTGCCTCCAGGCACTCCCAAAACTAACACACACCTTGTCAAGCTCATTCTGACTCTCGTACACACCAGCTCCCAAAGTAAATCATCCACCAATTTCTCCCACACCGTAGCTCTAGGCCGCTGAGCTCTTGCTGATCCTCACCTTCCCTTGACAGCGCTTTCGCAGCCAGACACACTCTGCCCATCTGCCCTTCCCTTGCCTCCAGGCACTCCCGATACACATTGTCAAGCTCATTCTCACTCTCGGTACAGACCACCTCCAAAACGGCAAATATCCAGCAATTTCTGCCACATTCTGCACATCAGGGCTGAGAGTTCTTCCTGGTCCTCACCTTCCCTTGCCAACGCTTTCGCAGCCACACAAACCCTGCGACTCTGCGCTTGCCTCCCAGCACTCCCAACACAAACTCTCAGGCTCACTCTCACTCCAGGCACACACCAGCTCCCAAAGTACAATCATCCACCAATTTCTCCCACACCATAGCTCTAAGCCGCTGAGCTGTTGCTGATCCTCACCTTCCCTTGACAGCGCTTTCGCAGCCAAACACACTCTGCCCATCTGCCCTTCCCTTGTCTCCCACCACTCCCAACACAACACATTGTCAAGCTCATTCTCACTCTCGGTACAGACCAGCTCCCAAAGTACAATCATCCACCAATTTCTCCCACACCGTAGCTCTAAGCCGCTGAGCTGTTGCTGATCCTCACCTTCCCTTGACAGCGCTTTCGCAGCCAAACACACTCTGACCTTCTGCCCTTCCCTTGCCTCCAGGCACTCCCAAAACTAACACACACCTTGTCAAGCTCATTCTCACTCTCGTACACACCAGCTCCCAAAGTACAATCATCCACCAATTTCTCCCACACCGTAGCTCTAAGCCGCTGAGCTGTTGCTGATCCTCACCTTCCCTTGACAGCGCTTTCGCAGCCAAACACACTCTGCCCTTCTGCCTTTGCCTTGCCTCCCATCACACCCAAAATTAACACACACCTTGTCAAGCTCATTTTCACTCTCGGTACAGACCACCTCCCAAACGGCAAACATCCAGCAATTTCTGCCACACTCTGCACATCAGGGCTGAGAGCACATCCTGATACTCACCTTCCCTTGACAGCGCTTTCGCAGCCAAACACACTCTGACCTTCTGCCCTTGCCTTGCCTCCAGGCACTCCCAAAACTAACACACACCTTGTCAAGCTCATTCTGACTCTCGTACAGACCAGCTCCCAAAGTACAATCATCCACCAATTTCTCCCACACCGTAGCTCTAGGCCGCTGAGCTCTTGCTGATCCTCACCTTCCCTTGACAGCGCTTTCGCAGCCAAACACACTCTGACCTTCTGCCCTTGCCTTGCCTCCAGGCACTCCCAAAACTAACACATATATTGTCAAGCTCATTCTCACTCTCGTACACACCAGCTCCCAAAGTACAATCATCCACCAATTTCTCCCACACCGTAGCTCTAAGCCGCTGAGCTGTTGCTGATCCTCACCTTCCCTTGACAGCGCTTTCGCAGAAAGACACACTCTGCCCATCTGCCCTTGCCTTGCCTCCAGGCACTCCCAATATTAACACACACATTGTCAAGCTCATTCTCACTCTCGTACACACCAGCTCCCAAAGTACAATCATCCACCAATTTCTCCCACACCGTAGCTCTAAGCCGCTGAGCTGTTGCTGATCCTCACCTTCCCTTGACAGCGCTTTCGCAGCCAAACACACTCTGCCCATCTGCCCTTCCCTTGCCTCCCAGCACTCCCAAAACTAACACACACATTGTCAAGCTCATTCTCACTCTCGTACAGACCACCTCCCAAACGGCAAACATCCACCAATTTCTCCCACACCGTAGCTCTAAGCCGCTGAGCTGTTGCTGATCCTCACCTTCCCTTGACAGCGCTTTCGCAGCCAAACACACTGTGCCCATCTGCCCTTCCCTTGCCTACAGGCACTCCCAAAACTAACACACACCTTGTCAAGCTCATTCTCACTCTCGTACACACCAGCTCCCAAAGTACAATCATCCACCAATTTCTCCCACACCGTAGCTCTAAGCCTCTGAGCTGTTGCTGATCCTCACCTTCCCTTGACAGAGCTTTCGCAGCCAAACACACTCTGCCCATCTGCCCTTGCCTTGTCTCCCACCACTCCCAACACAACACATTGTCAAGCTCATTCTGACTCTCGTACAGACCAGCTCCCAAAGTACAATCATCCACCAATTTCTCCCACACCGTAGCTCTAGGCCGCTGAGCTCTTGCTGATCCTCACCTTCCCTTGAAAGTGC
The DNA here is from genome assembly GCF_030463565.1 of Pelecanus crispus. Taxonomy (NCBI): domain Eukaryota; kingdom Metazoa; phylum Chordata; class Aves; order Pelecaniformes; family Pelecanidae; genus Pelecanus; species Pelecanus crispus. Next base: position 2,158,134 of record NC_134665.1, read on the forward strand.
TTTCGCAGCCAAACACCCTCTGCCCATCTGCCCTTCCCTTGCCTCCCAGCACTCCCAAAACTAACACACACATTGTCAAGCTCATTCTCACTCTCGTACAGACCAGCTCCCAAAGTACAATCATCCACCAATTTCTCCCACACCGTAGCTCTAAGCCGCTGAGCTGTTGCTGATCCTCACCTTCCCTTGACAGCGCTTTCGCAGCCAAACACACTCTGCCCTTCTGCCTTTGCCTTGCCTCCCATCACACCCAAAACTAACACACACATTGTCAAGCTCATTTTCACTCTCGGTACAGACCACCTCCCAAACGGCAAACATCCAGCAATTTCTGCCACACTCTGCACATCAGGGCTGAGAGCACATCCTGATACTCACCTTCCCTTGACAGCGCTTTCGCAGCCAAACACACTCTGCCCATCTGCCCTTGCCTTGCCTCCAGGCACTCCCAAAATTAACACACACATTGTCAAGCTCATTCTGACTCTCGTAACAGACCAGCTCCCAAAGTACAATCATCCACCAATTTCTCCCACACCGTAGCTCTAAGCCGCTGAGCTGTTGCTGATCCTCACCTTCCCTTGACAGCGCTTTCGCAGCCAAACACACTCTGCCCATCTGCCCTTCCCTTGCCTCCCAGCACTCAAAAAACTAACACACACCTTGTCAAGCTCATTCTGACTCTCGTACAGACCAGCTCCCAAAGTACAATCATCCACCAATTTCTCCCACACCGTAGCTCTAAGCCTCTGAGCTGTTGCTGATCCTCACCTTCCCTTGACAGCGCTTTCGCAGCCAAACACACTCTGCCCATCTGCCCTTCCCTTGCCTCCAGGCACTCCCGATACACATTGTCAAGCTCATTCTCACTCTCGGTACAGACCACCTCCAAAACGGCAAATATCCAGCAATTTCTGCCACATTCTGCACATCAGGGCTGAGAGTTCTTCCTGGTCCTCACCTTCCCTTGCCAACGCTTTCGCAGCCACACAAACCCTGCGACTCTGCGCTTGCCTCCCAGCACTCCCAACACAAACTCTCAGGCTCACTCTCACTCCAGGCACACACCAGCTCCCAAAGTACAATCATCCACCAATTTCTCCCACACCGTAGCTCTAAGCCGCTGAGCTGTTGCTGATCCTCACCTTCCCTTGACAGCGCTTTTGCAGCCAGACACACTCTGCCCATCTGCCCTTCCCTTGCCTCCAGGCACTCCCGATACACATTGTCAAGCTCATTCTGACTCTCGTAACAGACCAGCTCCCAAAGTACAATCATCCACCAATTTCTCCCACACCGTAGCTCTAGGCCGCTGATCTCTTGCTGATCCTCACCTTCCCTTGAAAGTGCTTTCGCAGCCAAACACACTCTGCCCTTCTGCCTTTGCCTTGCCTCCCATCACACCCAAAATTAACACACACATTGTCAAGCTAATTCTGACTCTCGTAACAGACCAGCTCCCAAAGCACAATCATCCACCAATTTCTCCCACACCGTAGCTCTAAGCCGCTGAGCTGTTGCTGATCCTCACCTTCCCTTGACAGCGCTTTCGCAGAAAGACACACTCTGCCCATCTGCCCTTGCCTTGCCTCCCAGCCCTCCCAAAACTAACACACACATTGTCAAGCTCATTCTGACTCTCGTACAGACCAGCTCCCAAAGTACAATCATCCACCAATTTCTCCCACACCGTAGCTCTAAGCCTCTGAGCTGTTGCTGATCCTCACCTTCCCTTGACAGCGCTTTCGCAGCCAAACACACTCTGACCTTCTACCCTTCCCTTGCCTCCAGGCACTCCCAAAACTAACACACACCTTGTCAAGCTCATTCTGACTCTCGTACACACCAGCTCCCAAAGTAAATCATCCACCAATTTCTCCCACACCGTAGCTCTAGGGCGCTGAGCTCTTGCTGATCCTCACCTTCCCTTGACAGCGCTTTCGCAGCCAGACACACTCTGCCCATCTGCCCTTCCCTTGCCTCCAGGCACTCCCGATACACATTGTCAAGCTCATTCTCACTCTCGGTACAGACCACCTCCAAAACGGCAAATATCCAGCAATTTCTGCCACATTCTGCACATCAGGGCTGAGAGTTCTTCCTGGTCCTCACCTTCCCTTGCCAACGCTTTCGCAGCCACACAAACCCTGCGACTCTGCGCTTGCCTCCCAGCACTCCCAACACAAACTCTCAGGCTCACTCTCACTCCAGGCACACACCAGCTCCCAAAGTACAATCATCCACCAATTTCTCCCACACCATAGCTCTAAGCCGCTGAGCTGTTGCTGATCCTCACCTTCCCTTGACAGCGCTTTCGCAGCCAAACACACTCTGCCCATCTGCCCTTCCCTTGTCTCCCACCACTCCCAACACAACACATTGTCAAGCTCATTCTCACTCTCGGTACAGACCAGCTCCCAAAGTACAATCATCCACCAATTTCTCCCACACCGTAGCTCTAAGCCGCTGAGCTGTTGCTGATCCTCACCTTCCCTTGACAGCGCTTTCGCAGCCAGACACACTCTGCCCATCTGCCCTTGCCGTGCCTCCCAGCACTCCCAAAACTAACACACACCTTGTCAAGCTCATTCTCACTCTCGTACACACCAGCTCCCAAAGTACAATCATCCACCAATTTCTCCCACACCGTAGCTCTAGGCCGCTGAGCTCTTGCTGATCCTCACCTTCCCTTGACAGCGCTTTTGCAGCCAAACACACTCTGCCCATCTGCCCTTCCCTTGCCTCCCAGCACTCCCAAACTTAACACACACATTGTCAAGCTCATTCTCACGCTCGTACACACCAGCTCCCAAAGTACAATCATCCACCAATTTCTCTCACACCGTAGCTCTAAGCCTCTGAGCTGTTGCTGATCCTCACCTTCCCTTGACAGCGCTTTCGCAGCCAAACACACTCTGCCCATCTGCCCTTCCCTTGCCTCCCAGCACTCCCAAAATTAACACACACATTGTCAAGCTCATTCTCACGCTCGTACACACCAGCTCCCAAAGTACAATCATCCACCAATTTCTCCCACACCGTAGCTCTAAGCCGCTGAGCTGTTGCTGATCCTCACCTTACCTTGACAGCGCTTTCGCAGCCAAACACACTCTGCCCATCTGCCCTTCCCTTGCCTCCCAGCACTCCCAAAACTAACACACACATTGTCAAGCTCATTCTCACTCTCGTACAGACCAGCTCCCAAAGTACAATCATCCACCAATTTCTCCCACACCGTAGCTCTAGGCCGCTGAGCTCTTGCTGATCCTCACCTTCCCTTGACAGCGCTTTCGCAGCCAAACACACTCTGCCCATCTGCCCTTGCCTTGTCTCCCACCACTCCCAACACAACACATTGTCAAGCTCATTCTCACTCTCGGTACAGACCAGCTCCCAAAGTACAATCATCCACCAATTTCTCCCACACCGTAGCTCTAGGCCGCTGAGCTGTTGCTGATCCTCACCTTCCCTTGACAGCGCTTTCGCAGCCAGACACACTCTGCCCATCTGCCCTTCCCTTGCCTCCAGGCACTCCCGATACACATTGTCAAGCTCATTCTCACTCTCGGTACAGACCACCTCCAAAACGGCAAATATCCAGCAATTTCTGCCACATTCTGCACATCAGGGCTGAGAGTTCTTCCTGGTCCTCACCTTCCCTTGCCAACGCTTTCGCAGCCACACAAACCCTGCGACTCTGCGCTTGCCTCCCAGCACTCCCAACACAAACTCTCAGGCTCACTCTCACTCCAGGCACACACCAGCTCCCAAAGTACAATCACCCACCAATTTCTCCCACACCGTAGCTCTAAGCCGCTGAGCTGTTGCTGATCCTCACCTTCCCTTGACAGCGCTTTCGCAGCCAGACACACTGTGCCCATCTGCCCTTGCCGTGCCTCCAGGCACTCCCGATACACATTGTCAAGCTCATTCTCACTCTCGGTACAGACCAGCTCCCAAAGTACAATCATCCACCAATTTCTCCCACACCGTAGCTCTAGGCCGCTGAGCTCTTGCTGATCCTCACCTTCCCTTGACAGCGCTTTCGCAGCCAAACACACTCTGCCCATCTGCCCTTCCCTTGCCTCCAGGCACTCCCAAAATTAACACACACATTGTCAAGCTCATGCTGACTCTCGTAACAGACCAGCTCCCAAAGTACAATCATCCACCAATTTCTCCCACACCGTAGCTCTAAGCCGCTGAGCTGTTGCTGATCCTCACCTTCCCTTGACAGCGCTTTCGCAGCCAGACACACTGTGCCCATCTGCCCTTGCCGTGCCTCCCAGCACTCCCAAAACTAACACACACCTTGTCAAGCTCATTCTCACTCTCGTACACACCAGCTCCCAAAGTACAATCATCCACCAATTTCTCCCACACCGTAGCTCTAGGCCGCTGAGCTCTTGCTGATCCTCACCTTCCCTTGAAAGTGCTTTCGCAGCCAAACACACTCTGCCCTTCTGCCTTTGCCTTGCCTCCCAGCACACCCAAAATTAACACACACATTGTCAAGCTCATTCTGACTCTCGTAACAGACCAGCTCCCAAAGTACAATCATCCACCAATTTCTCCCACACCGTAGCTCTAGGCCGCTGAGCTCTTGCTGATCCTCACCTTCCCTTGACAGCGCTTTCGCAGCCAAACACACTCTGACCTTCTACCCTTCCCTTGCCTCCAGGCACTCCCAAAACTAACACACACCTTGTCAAGCTCATTCTGACTCTCGTACAGACCAGCTCCCAAAGTACAATCATCCACCAATTTCTCCCACACCGTAGCTCTAGGCCGCTGAGCTCTTGCTGATCCTCACCTTCCCTTGAAAGTGCTTTCGCAGCCAAACACACTCTGCCCATCTGCCCTTCCCTTGCCTCCCAGCACACCCAAAATTAACACACACATTGTCAAGCTCATTCTGACTCTCGTACAGACCAGCTCCCAAAGTACAATCATCCACCAATTTCTCCCACACCGTAGCTCTAAGCCGCTGAGCTGTTGCTGATCCTCACCTTCCCTTGACAGCGCTTTCGCAGCCAAACACACTCTGCCCTTCTGCCTTTGCCTTGCCTCCCATCACACCCAAAACTAACACACACATTGTCAAGCTCATTTTCACGCTCGGTACAGACCACCTCCCAAACGGCAAACATCCAGCAATTTCTGCCACACTCTGCACATCAGGGCTGAGAGCACATCCTGATACTCACCTTCCCTTGACAGCGCTTTCGCAGCCAAACACACTCTGCCCATCTGCCCTTGCCTTGCCTCCAGGCACTCCCAAAATTAACACACACATTGTCAAGCTCATTCTGACTCTCGTAACAGACCAGCTCCCAAAGTACAATCATCCACCAATTTCTCCCACACCGTAGCTCTAAGCCGCTGAGCTGTTGCTGATCCTCACCTTCCCTTGACAGCGCTTTCGCAGCCAAACACACTCTGCCCATCTGTCCTTCCCTTGCCTCCCAGCACTCAAAAAACTAACAGACACCTTGTCAAGCTCATTCTCACTCTCGTACACACCAGCTCCCAAAGTACAATCATCCACCAATTTCTCCCACACCGTAGCTCTAAGCCTCTGAGCTGTTGCTGATCCTCACCTTCCCTTGACAGCGCTTTCGCAGCCAAACACACTCTGCCCATCTGCCCTTGCCTTGTCTCCCACCACTCCCAACACAACACATTGTCAAGCTCATTCTCACTCTCGGTACAGACCAGCTCCCAAAGTACAATCATCCACCAATTTCTCCCACACCGTAGCTCTAGGCCGCTGAGCTGTTGCTGATCCTCACCTTCCCTTGACAGCGCTTTCGCAGCCAGACACACTCTGCCCATCTGCCCTTCCCTTGCCTCCAGGCACTCCCGATACACATTGTCAAGCTCATTCTCACTCTCGGTACAGACCACCTCCAAAACGGCAAATATCCAGCAATTTCTGCCACATTCTGCACATCAGGGCTGAGAGTTCTTCCTGGTCCTCACCTTCCCTTGCCAACGCTTTCGCAGCCACACAAACCCTGCGACTCTGCGCTTGCCTCCCAGCACTCCCAACACAAACTCTCAGGCTCACTCTCACTCCAGGCACACACCAGCTCCCAAAGTACAATCATCCACCAATTTCTCCCACACCGTAGCTCTAAGCCGCTGAGCTGTTGCTGATCCTCACCTTCCCTTGACAGCGCTTTTGCAGCCAGACACACTCTGCCCATCTGCCCTTCCCTTGCCTCCAGGCACTCCCGATACACATTGTCAAGCTCATTCTCACTCTCGGTACAGACCACCTCCAAAACGGCAAATATCCAGCAATTTCTGCCACATTCTGCACATCAGGGCTGAGAGTTCTTCCTGGTCCTCACCTTCCCTTGCCAACGCTTTCGCAGCCACACAAACCCTGCGACTCTGCGCTTGCCTCCCAGCACTCCCAACACAAACTCTCAGGCTCACTCTCACTCCAGGCACACACCAGCTCCCAAAGTACAATCATCCACCAATTTCTCCCACACCGTAGCTCTAGGCCGCTGAGCTGTTGCTGATCCTCACCTTCCCTTGACAGCGCTTTCGCAGCCAAACACACTCTGCCCATCTGCCCTTGCCGTGCCTCCCAGCACTCCCAAAACTAACACACACCTTGTCAAGCTCATTCTCACTCTCGTACACACCAGCTCCCAAAGTACAATCATCCACCAATTTCTCCCACACCGTAGCTCTAGGCCGCTGAGCTGTTGCTGATCCTCACCTTCCCTTGACAGCGCTTTCGCAGCCAGACACACTCTGCCCATCTGCCCTTCCCTTGCCTCCAGGCACTCCCAAAACTAACACACACCTTGTCAAGCTCATTCTCACGCTCGTACACACCAGCTCCCAAAGTACAATCATCCACCAATTTCTCCCACACCGTAGCTCTAAGCCGCTGAGCTCTTGCTGATCCTCACCTTCCCTTGACAGCGCTTTCGCAGCCAGACACACTGTGCCCATCTGCCCTTGCCGTGCCTCCCAGCACTCCCAAAACTAACACACACCTTGTCAAGCTCATTCTCACTCTCGTACACACCAGCTCCCAAAGTACAATCATCCACCAATTTCTCCCACACCGTAGCTCTAGGCCGCTGAGCTCTTGCTGATCCTCACCTTCCCTTGAAAGTGCTTTCGCAGCCAAACACACTCTGCCCTTCTGCCTTTGCCTTGCCTCCCAGCACACCCAAAATTAACACACACATTGTCAAGCTCATTCTGACTCTCGTAACAGAGCAGCTCCCAAAGTACAATCATCCACCAATTTCTCCCACACCGTAGCTCTAAGCCGCTGAGCTGTTGCTGATCCTCACCTTCCCTTGACAGCGCTTTCGCAGCCAGACACACTCTGCCCATCTGCCCTTGCCTTGCCTCCCAGCCCTCCCAAAACTAACACACACATTGTCAAGCTCATTCTGACTCTCGTACAGACCAGCTCCCAAAGTACAATCATCCACCAATTTCTCCCACACCGTAGCTCTAGGCCGCTGAGCTCTTGCTGATCCTCACCTTCCCTTGACAGCGCTTTCGCAGCCAAACACACTCTGACCTTCTACCCTTCCCTTGCCTCCAGGCACTCCCAAAACTAACACACACCTTGTCAAGCTCATTCTGACTCTCGTACAGACCAGCTCCCAAAGTACAATCATCCACCAATTTCTCCCACACCGTAGCTCTAGGCCGCTGAGCTCTTGCTGATCCTCACCTTCCCTTGAAAGTGCTTTCGCAGCCAAACACAATCTTCCCTTCTGCCTTTGCCTTGCCTCCCAGCACACCCAAAATTAACACACACATTGTCAAGCTCATTCTGACTCTCGTACAGACCAGCTCCCAAAGTACAATCATCCACCAATTTCTCCCACACCGTAGCTCTAAGCCGCTGAGCTGTTGCTGATCCTCACCTTCCCTTGACAGCGCTTTCGCAGAAAGACACACTCTGCCCATCTGCCCTTCCCTTGCCTCCCAGCACTACCAACACAACACATTGTCAAGCTCATTCTCACTCTCGGTACAGACCAGCTCCCAAAGTACAATCATCCACCAATTTCTCCCACACCGTAGCTCTAGGCCGCTGAGCTCTTGCTGATCCTCACCTTCCCTTGAAAGTGCTTTCGCAGCCAAACACACTCTGCCCATCTGCCCTTCCCTTGCCTCCCAGCACTCCCAAAACTAACACACACCTTGTCAAGCTCATTCTCACTCTCGTACAGACCAGCTCCCAAAGTACAATCATCCAACAATTTCTCCCACACCGTAGCTCTAAGCCGCTGAGCTGTTGCTGATCCTCACCTTCCCTTGACAGCGCTTTCGCAGCCAAACACACTCTGCCCTTCTGCCTTTGCCTTGCCTCCCATCACACCCAAAACTAACACACACATTGTCAAGCTCATTTTCACGCTCGGTACAGACCACATCCCAAACGGCAAACATCCAGCAATTTCTGCCACACTCTGCACATCAGGGCTGAGAGCACATCCTGATACTCACCTTCCCTTGACAGCGCTTTCGCAGCCAAACACACTCTGCCCATCTGCCCTTGCCTTGCCTCCAGGCACTCCCAAAATTAACACACACATTGTCAAGCTCATTCTGACTCTCTTAACAGACCAGCTCCCAAAGTACAATCATCCACCAATTTCTCCCACACCGTAGCTCTAAGCCGCTGAGCTGTTGCTGATCCTCACCTTCCCTTGACAGCGCTTTCGCAGCCAAACACACTCTGCCCATCTGTCCTTCCCTTGCCTCCCAGCACTCCGAAAACTAACAGACACCTTGTCAAGCTCATTCTCACTCTCGTACACACCAGCTCCCAAAGTACAATCATCCACCAATTTCTCCCACACCGTAGCTCTAAGCCGCTGAGATGTTGCTGATCCTCACCTTCCCTTGACAGCGCTTTCGCAGCCAAACACACTCTGCCCATCTGCCCTTGCCTTGTCTCCCACCACTCCCAACACAACACATTGTCAAGCTCATTCTCACACTCGGTACAGACCAGCTCCCAAAGTACAATCATCCACCAATTTCTCCCACACCGTAGCTCTAGGCCGCTGAGCTGTTGCTGATCCTCACCTTCCCTTGACAGCGCTTTCGCAGCCAGACACACTCTGCCCATCTGCCCTTCCCTTGCCTCCAGGCACTCGCGATACACATTGTCAAGCTCATTCTCACTCTCGGTACAGACCACCTCCAAAACGGCAAATATCCAGCAATTTCTGCCACATTCTGCACATCAGGGCTGAGAGTTCTTCCTGGTCCTCACCTTCCCTTGCCAACGCTTTCGCAGCCACACAAACCCTGCGACTCTGCGCTTGCCTCCCAGCACTCCCAACACAAACTCTCAGGCTCACTCTCACTCCAGGCACACACCAGCTCCCAAAGTACAATCACCCACCAATTTCTCCCACACCGTAGCTCTAAGCCGCTGAGCTGTTGCTGATCCTCACCTTCCCTTGACAGCGCTTTCGCAGCCAGACACACTGTGCCCATCTGCCCTTGCCGTGCCTCCAGGCACTCCCGATACACATTGTCAAGCTCATTCTCACTCTCGGTACAGACCAGCTCCCAAAGTACAATCATCCACCAATTTCTCCCACACCGTAGCTCTAGGCCGCTGAGCTCTTGCTGATCCTCACCTTCCCTTGACAGCGCTTTCGCAGCCAAACACACTCTGCCCATCTGCCCTTCCCTTGCCTCCAGGCACTCCCAAAATTAACACACACATTGTCAAGCTCATGCTGACTCTCGTAACAGACCAGCTCCCAAAGTACAATCATCCACCAATTTCTCCCACACCGTAGCTCTAAGCCGCTGAGCTGTTGCTGATCCTCACCTTCCCTTGACAGCGCTTTCGCAGCCAGACACACTGTGCCCATCTGCCCTTGCCGTGCCTCCCAGCACTCCCAAAACTAACACACACCTTGTCAAGCTCATTCTCACTCTCGTACACACCAGCTCCCAAAGTACAATCATCCACCAATTTCTCCCACACCGTAGCTCTAGGCCGCTGAGCTGTTGCTGATCCTCACCTTCCCTTGACAGCGCTTTCGCAGCCAAACACACTCTGACCTTCTGCCCTTGCCTTGCCTGCAGGCACTCCCAAAACTAACACACACATTGTCAAGCTCATTCTCACTCTCGTAAACACCAGCTCCCAAAGTACAATCATCCACCAATTTCTCCCACACCGTAGCTCTAAGCCGCTGAGCTCTTGCTGATCCTCACCTTCCCTTGACAGCGCTTTTGCAGCCAGACACACTCTGCCCATCTGCCCTTCCCTTGCCTCCAGGCACTCCCGATACACATTGTCAAGCGCATTCTCACTCTCGGTACAGACCAGCTCCCAAAGTACAATCATCCACCAATTTCTCCCACACCGTAGCTCTAGGCCGCTGAGCTCTTGCTGATCCTCACCTTCCCTTGACAGCGCTTTCGCAGCCAGACACACTGTGCCCATCTGCCCTTGCCGTGCCTCCCAGCACTCCCAAAACTAACACACACCTTGTCAAGCTCATTCTCACTCTCGTACACACCAGCTCCCAAAGTACAATCATCCACCAATTTCTCCCACACCGTAGCTCTAGGCCGCTGAGCTCTTGCTGATCCTCACCTTCCCTTGAAAGTGCTTTCGCAGCCAAACACACTCTGCCCTTCTGCCTTTGCCTTGCCTCCCAGCACACCCAAAATTAACACACACATTGTCAAGCTCATTCTGACTCTCGTAACAGACCAGCTCCCAAAGTACAATCATCCACCAATTTCTCCCACACCGTAGCTCTAAGCCGCTGAGCTGTTGCTGATCCTCACCTTCCCTTGACAGCGCTTTCGCAGCCAAACACACTCTGCCCATCTGCCCTTCCCTTGCCTCCCAGCCCTCCCAAAACTAACACACACATTGTCAAGCTCATTCTCACTCTCGTACAGACCAGCTCCCAAAGTACAATCATCCACCAATTTCTCCCACACCGTAGCTCTAAGCCGCTGAGCTGTTGCTGATCCTCACCTTCCCTTGACAGCGCTTTCGCAGCCAAACACACTCTGCCCTTCTGCCTTTGCCTTGCCTCCCATCACACCCAAAATTAACACACACCTTGTCAAGCTCATTTTCACTCTCGGTACAGACCACCTCCCAAATGGCAAACATCCAGCAATATCTGCCACACTCTGCACATCAGGGCTGAGAGCACATCCTGATACTCACCTTCCCTTGACAGCGCTTTCGCAGCCAAACACACTCTGCCCATCTGCCCTTGCCTTGCCTCCAGGCACTCCCAAAACTAACACATATATTGTCAAGCTCATTCTCACTCTCGTACACACCAGCTCCCAAAGTACAATCATCCACCAATTTCTCCCACACCGTAGCTCTAAGCCGCTGAGCTGTTGCTGATCCTCACCTTCCCTTGACAGCGCTTTCGCAGAAAGACACACTCTGCCCATCTGCCCTTGCCTTGCCTCCAGGCACTCCCAAAACTAACACACACCTTGTCAAGCTCATTCTCACTCTCGTACACACCAGCTCCCAAAGTACAATCATCCACCAATTTCTCCCACACCGTAGCTCTAAGCCGCTGAGCTGTTGCTGATCCTCACCTTCCCTTGACAGCGCTTTCGCAGCCAAACACACTCTGCCCATCTGCCCTTCCCTTGCCTCCCAGCACTCCCAAAACTAACACACACATTGTCAAGCTCATTCTCACTCTCGTACAGACCACCTCCCAAACGGCAAACATCCACCAATTTCTCCCACACCGTAGCTCTAAGCCGCTGAGCTGTTGCTGATCCTCACCTTCCCTTGACAGCGCTTTCGCAGCCAAACACACTGTGCCCATCTGCCCTTCCCTTGCCTACAGGCACTCCCAAAACTAACACACACCTTGTCAAGCTCATTCTCACTCTCGTACACACCAGCTCCCAAAGTACAATCATCCACCAATTTCTCCCACACCGTAGCTCTAAGCCTCTGAGCTGTTGCTGATCCTCACCTTCCCTTGACAGAGCTTTCGCAGCCAAACACACTCTGCCCATCTGCCCTTGCCTTGTCTCCCACCACTCCCAACACAACACATTGTCAAGCTCATTCTGACTCTCGTACAGACCAGCTCCCAAAGTACAATCATCCACCAATTTCTCCCACACCGTAGCTCTAGGCCGCTGAGCTCTTGCTGATCCTCACCTTCCCTTGAAAGTGCTTTCGCAGCCAAACACCCTCTGCCCATCTGCCCTTCCCTTGCCTCCCAGCACTCCCAAAACTAACACACACATTGTCAAGCTCATTCTCACTCTCGTACAGACCAGCTCCCAAAGTACAATCATCCACCAATTTCTCCCACACCGTAGCTCTAAGCCGCTGAGCTGTTGCTGATCCTCACCTTCCCTTGACAGCGCTTTCGCAGCCAAACACACTCTGACCTTCTGCCTTTGCCTTGCCTCCCATCACACCCAAAACTAACACACACATTGTCAAGCTCATTTTCACTCTCGGTACAGACCACCTCCCAAACGGCAAACATCCAGCAATTTCTGCCACACTCTGCACATCAGGGCTGAGAGCACATCCTGATACTCACCTTCCCTTGACAGCGCTTTCGCAGCCAAACACACTCTGCCCATCTGCCCTTGCCTTGCCTCCAGGCACTCCCAAAATTAACACACACATTGTCAAGCTCATTCTGACTCTCGTAACAGACCAGCTCCCAAAGTACAATCATCCACCAATTTCTCCCACACCGTAGCTCTAAGCCGCTGAGCTGTTGCTGATCCTCACCTTCCCTTGACAGCGCTTTCGCAGCCAAACACACTCTGCCCATCTGCCCTTCCCTTGCCTCCCAGCACTCAAAAAACTAACACACACCTTGTCAAGCTCATTCTGACTCTCGTACAGACCAGCTCCCAAAGTACAATCATCCACCAATTTCTCCCACACCGTAGCTCTAAGCCTCTGAGCTGTTGCTGATCCTCACCTTCCCTTGACAGCGCTTTCGCAGCCAAACACACTCTGCCCATCTGCCCTTCCCTTGCCTCCAGGCACTCCCGATACACATTGTCAAGCTCATTCTCACTCTCGGTACAGACCACCTCCAAAACGGCAAATATCCAGCAATTTCTGCCACATTCTGCACATCAGGGCTGAGAGTTCTTCCTGGTCCTCACCTTCCCTTGCCAACGCTTTCGCAGCCACACAAACCCTGCGACTCTGCGCTTGCCTCCCAGCACTCCCAACACAAACTCTCAGGCTCACTCTCACTCCAGGCACACACCAGCTCCCAAAGTACAATCATCCACCAATTTCTCCCACACCGTAGCTCTAAGCCGCTGAGCTGTTGCTGATCCTCACCTTCCCTTGACAGCGCTTTTGCAGCCAGACACACTCTGCCCATCTGCCCTTCCCTTGCCTCCAGGCACTCCCGATACATATTGTCAAGCTCATTCTGACTCTCCTAACAGACCAGCTCCCAAA